>NW_016690255.1:7883519-8342858 GCF_001604755.1 Lepidothrix coronata | reverse complement strand
GAAGTTTTAAAGAATTTGTATAAAAAGCATACAAATGCAAATAATTTTTTCTATGAGGGCTCTTCAACATCTGTTGAGGGGTGAGTCACTCTTCCAAGGCAGTGACATTTGTATCTTTTACTTCTTCAGGGCAGATCAGCCTAAAGTAGAAGACTCAGGGGCCAAATTGTCTGCAAATGTATATCCATATACTTCAACTGTGGAATGCTAATTTATTGCAAAGATGTGGCTTATACACAGAAATGAAAACTGAATGCTCAGTGACTGCATGTATTTAGTGTTATTTATATAATCATCTGTGTTAGAAAAAGCTTTAGGTTGTTTGCCATGTTCCATTATAAAAGGTTCTTGTGACCTTCTCTGAAAAAGTTTTCCTGCGAGTTTTTAGCTTCAGTGGGGAGAAACAAGTTTTCTTTGTTGCACCCATTTCTATTCAGTCTTGCTGTGATAAAGGTCAAGTGTTTCCACTCCTTTTATCTGTTTACATAAGCAGCAAAATGTTGTCCCTATACCACCTCCTCCTGCTGTGCTTTGCAACATCCTCAAAAAACTTTAACAGTAAACATCCCAAAGATTTTGGCCCAGAAAACACTGGAACCACCTGTCAATAGCAAGCACTCTGGGAGCAGCAGGCTGGGGAAAGGAGCAAAATGAATACAAGAGAAGGCAAGAACATCCAGGCTCTACTCTGCCTCCTGATCTCTTTTTCATATTACATTACAGAGTTTGGCTCAGCTGGATTTGCCCCATTAAACCCTTCTGACCAGCTAATAGCCCACTCAGCCAACCTTTCTGCTCTTAGACATACCAAAGGCAGTTGGTACTTTCCTCTTCCAGTCTATAGCAAGAGAACAGGATGACCAAATATGTCAGCTAGAAAAGCCCTGTGGATGTAATACTTTGGGATGCTAGAGTACTTCTGCTCTGAGTATGTGGGGTCAGTCCAGCAGCACTGAAAGCTGCAAAACTCAGAAGAGGGAGAACTGCAGCAATTGCCGACTAGTATAATTTAAAAGTACCTTAAAGAAACATGCAGAAGGAAGTAAATAAACTTTGAATTATGTGAGTCAAAAGCTGACTGTTCTAGAGTTAAGGCAATCTGTGTACTCTCCATGCATGCCCTTTGTCATCTTTATCTTCTTCAATATGCATAAATAAGAACTCTACTGGGAAAATATAGCAAACATCTCTTCACTTGAAGTGTTTAGTTTTGAAACGTACTTTTAATCTCTCTACCCTGAAGAAATAATGTGTATTTCAGCTCAGAAGGCAATAATAAGCTATTAAGTATTTTGCATTACAACTGAAAATAAACGTAGAAATTTCAAACTACATGTTATTAAAAGTGATAAGCATTCCTTTCTACTACTTCATTAGAGGAAGTCTTCATTAGATGTTCAGATTGCTTAAATTTCACAGAGATTTAGACTTCTTATTGGCCTTATGCAGACCTTTAGAGGCACCCTTTAAATACTTGGTTCATTGTCTCAGGTGGAATGAAGGCCTTCTGCACACAGTCCCTGGAACAGGAACAGCACGATTCAAAGGAAGATGCATTGTGTAAAGAAACCTTTGTCAACCTAAGTCCAAGGACTACTTCATTCCGTATGTGGTTTAGCCATTTCATCAGCACTCATAGTGTAATAATTTTTAATTGAATGACAGAAGACACCCAATTCCTACCCACTGACTAGCAGTGGGTTAAACTGAGGGCATCACCTTTGAAATGCAAAGACTCCTATGTGATGCAGCAGTTCCTGCCAGAACCACCGTGCATTACACACAAAACAGAGGTCACAATTGTCTTCCTGCCACACACATTACAGGGCAGGAGAATATGTCTTAGGGCCTCATCTCTTTCCTTCAGTATGACTGGTGCTATGAGGATCAGCCTTCCTCATGGCTGGTCATCATCTCTGCTTTGTCACTGTTTCTACTCCTTTCCCTTTCTGCTGGCAGCAGGTGTTTTCACTACCTGTGCCACATCAGTTAGGTCATGCATATGATTCTGTATGAAGAAATGAGATCATCTGAAGCCTAAGAGTGATTTTTCAGGATCCTCCAATCTGACAGACAGCCTTTCAGAGAAGACACTGCTTATTTTCATTCTTGAAGTGTACCATCTTTACAAAAAACACCCAACTGGTCAGGAGATCAGCAGATTAATTTGTTTCCCTGGCAATCAGGAAATCAAAAAAAACCCCAAAAAACTAGCAAGCTAGACAGGGTGTTTGGAAACTCATGGCAGATACCACTGGAACTCAGAAAGCAGCAGGGTTTCAAACACAGAATAAAAAAGTTTTAGGGTATTTTCCATAACTTCAAAAATAGCACAAACCACTTGCATTGATATTATGAGCACATGGAAGCCACAGGCCTGGGCCTCAAAGTTGCAGTCCTCTTCTCAAAGAAGAGGTACTGGTATCTCAGTCTGAGTTTCTGTGTTGCATGGTAAGAGTGCAGCATTAATTCTCATGTGTGAATTATGGAGACAGATATCATGGGTATGATTATAAATTCAAGATGCATGAAGAAGTGAGTTTTGAAATGGAAGAATGCTGATTTGCACAGTAAGAGATGTGTTAGTGTTCTGTGTGGGCAGAAAGATGGCAACGGCACATGGAAATAAAGGCCTTACAATATCTGTACTTTTAGCTTTGCCCTCTCACAATTCCTACCTTGCACATTATGTAATGCTAGCATGTTACTGTAATTTCCTTCTATTTCCAGTGACTTTACATAGTAATGCAATAATAAGAGAAAAAAAAAAGGCTTATGTAGACACACCTGAGGAGAGAAATATCAGAACTGCAGATTAACCAGTGGAAAGCTTCTCAATAAAATGAACGGTGAACTCTGGCTTTTCCAGAGCTCTGGATATTTGGTCTGGATATTTGGTGAATTTATGATAAAGAAATGGTTATGTTGAAATAATGTAGCCATACGTGTTGAAGTAGCATTACTAACTCACTAGTATTCTGAAATGCTGTGTTCAAAATACAGCCTTTTTAAATACTGTGAGACCACAAGGTCTAAAGAGCGTGAAGGGAACTTACTGTCCATTCCTTCATTTGCTTGCCATAAGCATCATTTCAATTGCTTGAGGGTTGGATAAAGGCTTGAATTGTATGTTGTAGGGTCAGCTCTTTCCAAATCATAGTTTTAAAACCTGTAAGGTAGCCAGTAAACTTGTTTGAGGATATCAGTGGTAAAATGGGACTGGGTTTTATTAATGTCCATAATTGTCACTTCTTTATAGTAACAAGTATCATTATTTACAGCAGAAAGGTCAGTTTCAGTTTCATTGAGATAACAGTGCGATAATTGCTTATGCTGTAAAAATGCTATAATTCTTTTTTGTTATTCAGTAGAACTTGTTCTTGACTTTTTGCTGTGACCTGAGTTAGAATTTATGGTATGTGTTGCTTGGACATGCATGGTGCAGCTTCACATGTCCTGCTGGCTTGTTCAGAAATTTCCATGGTCCTTTTCCTGTGACTTCTTGCATGGTCCCTGGGTAAAGGACTACTGATCCATGATTTCTTTAAGTACTAATTTGTGTCACCAAGAACCCAGACCATATTGCTATCTGTCATTTAGCAATTAATAGAAATTAATCCATGATAAATGAAGCAAGCTAGAGCAATTCAAGAATGAAAGAGAAAATAGATTATTCCATATCTCTGAAGAGGTTACTTTTCAGTTTTGTAACTTGCTAATCATTGCTCACAGATTTGGGTTATAATTAACAATTGAAAAATTTGCTACACTGTTATGAGGTACTGCTCTTTCTTTTTTTTTTTTTTTTAACCTTCCTTCTACATGCTGACCTTAAGTAGGTTGCAGTGGAGACTGTATGTTTGCATAATTCCTAATGATAGTCTTCCCTACTGCATACCTCTCATTCTGACAGCACGGTAGTCTAGTTCAGCTAGGCTAGTTCTCTCTTAAGATCCTTTAGTCCGCTGGGTTTTTCCAATCTGCCTGGTGAAGGCTGAAGTCCAGCAGCATTTCAACCAGTGAATCATAAGCTCTTGGAACTCATACCTGTTTTGCTGGCTCTGGGCTGCCAACTTCAGTCAGCATTGATAAAAAATGCTTTTTATTAAATCTATTCACTAAAATGAACAGCTTGATTTCTGAGTATGAAAGGAACAGAACAAGGTCATTTTGTCATGATCTCTTTCTAAGGAATGGCTGCTCAGTTCTCAGATTAACCTGCTTGAGTTCTGACTTAAAGTGTGTGCATTTACTAGTCAAATTTGTATGCCCAGTACCATTCTCTTGTACTGAGGCCAACTGGCGAAAAACAGTCCATATTCATACTGCAGAGCTCCCAGACACTGGGACCTCTTACAGATTACTAGTTGGGAATGGGCCCTGATTCATGTCTAGAAATTTTGGGAAGAGTGGTAGCTGGCTGGTGCCACAGCCCTGCTGGGGACCTTTCAAACCATCTAACAGGAGGAGAATGTTGCACATATAGGTAAGATGGATTTTAGGCAGCTCAGTGTTAGCAAGTCTAAGCCATCAACTTGTTCTCATATATCATCATGTTCTCAGTAAACAAGTAGAAACCTCTAACTAGAAGTACAAAGTTCCTGAAGCTCCTCCTAGGCAAACAAGAGACCTGAGGTCCATGTTCCTTTCTCATGTGACTTTTAATGTGTTATATTTTAGATGGTATTTAAATAAAAACATAAATAATGGACAGAATAAGGAGAATCTCCATTTGATTAGACAGGTTTCTTCTTGAATGCTTTCTTGATTCTCTGATTCTTCTTGTATTTTTGTTTTCATGCTAGACCAGTCTCAGGATAGACCACAGTAGTGCTGTACAGATGGCTGGGGTGTGGGAGCAGTATGGTGAAAGCCTCTCAGGTTGAAAACAGCATTGAACCCTAGACTCCAATTTCTGAGAACATGCTAGAGTTGTTGGGTTATTGTGGAAGAAGCTGGCATGACTGTCACATCTCTCATGAGAGCGCTCAGACATCTGTGTCTTAAGCAGATACAGACCTATACAGTAAAGCCCCAAATAAGGTGCCTTTTAGGTCTTTCAATGTAAGCATCTACTTCTGGCTGAATTTAGGAAGTTCCTCAGTTAAAGGGCCCATTGATCAACCCATAGAGACAGTATAAGAGGTCATATCCTACCATCATGTCAGAGTAGCCCTCTGGAGTTGCAAAGAGACACGTTTCTCCCGCTGAGAGGGGCTCAAATGTATTTTGAGTGTTTGCCTTGAGAGAAAGAAGTGTTTAATGGAGGGACCATAATGAAAGAGTTATGAACATTAATGTAAATTACTGCATTGCATGATTTTTGAAAGGGTACTCAGTTTATACATACCCAAGATCAAACGCAGAACAACCAGAGCACTTCTTGAATATGTAAGAGATGCTGTTGCTCTGTGCTTACTGAATTGTGCCAGGGATTTGTTTTAATTTTACTGTATGCTGTGGAAGGATTGAAGAGGGAATATGTGAGTCAGCTACATTTCCCTGAATGGTTGTTGAACAGGATTATGTGGGGACCTACTTTCTGGAGACATTTTAAAGTCATTTTCTGACAGTGTGTATCACAGTAGCTGTATGTTGGTCTGTAGCCACAGTGCTGAGTGACCCATTGTAAATTCCTGTAAAACTCTGGTTATGAATTATCAGGCACATATAACCCATAGCTTTCACTGTTGATCTTACTGTGTGTTCTGTATGTGCACTTCTCATATCCTGTGTGAAATTATATTTTCCACAGTGGCTTATCATCTTACCTCAGTTCTTTGGGTTTTGTGAAGGTTTGAATCCCATTGGTATTTTTACTCTTTGAGTGGTAGGTGCCCAAGTGAGGTGTCCCAAGTGAAAAGTATGGTGTCACTTTTCACATTGGTTCACTCATTGGACTCAATTAGCACTGAAACCAGGTTTGCAGGTCATACTGGAAGCCATATCTTCTTGGGTCCTGTTAGGACTGAAGCCTTGGCAATGTTGCACAGCAGTCTTTCTGTGCTCTAGCTATGTCATGCACTTTATATTTTCTGTGGTTCTTGAGATTCAGCTCCTTTTCTTTCATAAGTATTTAAATCAGCTATGTATTTTTAAGTGGTTCACAAGAGCTCTAAACCAGTGACCGTGATATAAGTACAAGTTCACTGTGCTGTATTGTGAAGTACTGAATTATCAACTGAGAGGTGACCCAATGACATTCTGAATGTTTTGTTTATAGATATAAAATATAAATATAACACATTATAATTCATTTAACAGTAATCCTGCCTGCAGCATTGGATTGGAATGTTGCACAGAAAATATTGAATAGCCTTCAGAATGAGATGCAAAGATTGAGTTTTATGAGCTAATAACAAAGATGCATGTTGTAAGATAGAGGCTCATTTTTGGAAATAACACAGGAGAAAAAAGTGTGTACGGATGGCTTTCAGTGTGACTGTGAATCATCAAAACGTGGCATGACTGTGAAACAGGCAAACCAGCTACACACCGGGTGGGGTTTCCAGCAAAGGTGACAAGCAATGAACACCATTGTACAAGACACTGGTAGGACCTCAAGTGAACTCCTGTGCCTAGTGCTGAACTGCGAATACCAGTTTACTGGCACTACAGCAGTGGAGCGTTATGGCATAAATTGTCAGGGAAAACCTGTGTTACATACGGAGGTACCAAGAGAACCCTACTTGTTTGAGCTAGCCTGTTAAGGCCAAGAGAAGATGTTGTTATTTTTTAAAAATACATCAGGGGAATAAACTTCAGAGGGGAAGGAAAGCAGTTTCAGTTCAGTGAGCATATATATATAAACAGCTCAAATATAAATTTTCTACCCAATGGTGGATTGGAACAGGTAGATATACATGTGAGGAAGGTGGTGCTAGTTAAGTTTATATAAATAATTATGAGATGTGGTGCTGTGTGAGGGTTAGTCACACAGCACGGTGGTACCAGGAGTCTTTTTTTTTTCAGTTTTCTGTACATGACAACCCCCCAAAGAAGCACAAGGTTTTGTCAAGATTCTCACATGGACCTGGGTTGTCCAAGTGACAGGGAACCAAAATTCCGTGAGGCTTTTCTCATATGCAGGAAAGCAACACAATATCATAATCACAACTTCTGCAACATAGAAGTAACTGGTACCATTTTAATTGCCTTTTCCATTGATTCTTTGACAGTGGTACATTTTCATACTGCCATTGACTTTAGGATTTTTTCTTCCAGTATTGTGCATTTTGAGCAAGTTTGTGCAAGTCCTTTATTCACTAGCAAAGACTAAATGACTGCATTTAAAAAGATTTTGTTACTAATACATAAATGTATGGCTGGAGGACTGTGGTTTCCAGGACAAAGTAATTTGGGGCAATTTCTAACTCTCAATATAAGTAATATTTGATTCAACCATTCTGTGTGTACTAAAGCGTTTTGATGATGCATTGCAAGCAAACTTACTTAATATTAAGTAATGTTAAAGGAAACAAAAAGCTAAAGACGAATGCTACATGGAAAGAGGAGGAAAAGCTACAGATGCACTCTGAGTGAAATGCTGTCATTTCCCACACTGGATTCTGAAGGAGTACTCATTTTACTGAACATTAACATGAAAACTTTCTGGTTTACTGTTCATTTAAGTAGGAAAGGAAATCACTGGCATTTACAACAAGCATCATGACTCTAAAGCATTGCTAAGTAAAAGCTAATCTGCTCAACTGGATTACATTAAATGACATAAAGAAACATTAGAGTCACTTACTGGGCTCTACAACTGAAAGCAGCAACTCTTTAGTCAGGAGCAGTATAAATGCCTCAGCCTAAAACAGTCTCAGAGAGCAGTAGGATAGATGTCTAAGGCATTATAAAAATGTTGAATTTAGGAAGAAATTACCATGGGGAAATCAGATGAGGATGGATGAATTAGCTGCATTCTCACATCTAGAGTTGAAGCTGTTTTCAAGATTAGCCTCAAAGGGTAGTAGAAGCACAAGACCAAAATCTCATCTGTATTTAACAGTTGTGCTAATCCTGAACTGTGCAGAATCTTTTATCTACGGCCAGATTTCCTGTGGGAAGAGCTGTACCAGTGTCATGCTGCCAAGGTTTCTATGCCACCTAATCCTAGTAGAGTCATTCCCAGTGCAGGGAGGAGGAAGAGTTATACCTTCACTGACAGAATAGAAGGTCAGCCTTGTATTTATCCACAGAAGTCCTGAGAGTCTGGGGACAATGCCACAAAAACTGACTTGTTATTTGTGTCTGCCTGCATCATTCTGCACTGCTGATTAAAATGCCCTGCAGAGCCTTTTTGTAGGGAAGAAAGAATGAAAATGAACACAGTAATCTCCGTTTCCAAATTGCTGGACCGGAACCCACTGCATTTAATTTGTGGAAAGAGACGATAGCATTGAGAGGCAAGAATTTTGTTGTGGTTTATTTTTGCTGTGGTCCTGCTCTCCTACAGCAGAGTCAGCAGGAAAAATGTGTCTGTGCCTTGGGTTGCTTAAGTGATAACGCCAGCCTTTGCAGTTGCAACTGAAGCACAGGCACATGCTGCTTTCCACCAATCTCCCATGAAACAAAGCATCTGGCAGTAGCAGACAGACAAATGAGACAACATCTTAAATGACCGTAGTGGATCTTTTTGAGCTAGTGTCTCTGTGCTCCATGTTGTGTCCCCTCGTTGAATAGATTAAAAACTTCATATCCTCTTTGAGTGCTTTAATGAGCAGTAAACAGTTTTCAAGCTCTGAATCAAAAAAACCTGTTGAAATTCGCTTGTGTATTCGTTCAGCTGCCTCAGCAAATATTTTTCTTTCTGTGCTGCACACAAACCAGCAGATTGCAGAGCATCCCTGAAAAAAGGGAGAAAACAAGCATTCTCCCTCTACTTATAAACCACTCATTTTAATACATCTATTTGCTTAATTCCCTAGCACAATTCAGTAGTGAATTTCCAGCACACAGCTTTGTAGAATAATATAAAGATCTTATTCTTTTAGTGTTAACAGTGTCATTAATCCATTAGCTCATCTTCTGCTCTAAATACTACTTCTAAATTTCTTTGTAACATTCAGGCTCCTTCATCAATATGCATGTGCATATTATTTTACATTTGTAAATAAAAGCTGTGCAACTGGCTGTAGTTATGCATGTGAACATTGTTAAATTTGCACAGTGTCCACACCTCATGGACACTCTTCAGAGCATAGTCACAGAATTTCAGTGGTTTATGGTTTACTAGAAAATATTGAAGTAGTATGTCACTTACCTGTAATCTGTTTCTCTTAATAGAAATCTTTTCTTTTTACTTTGTAAATCCCTGAAGATGTTGCAGTGTATGTGCAGATCTTTATGTTGTGATTTTAAATCTATAAGCTCTAAGTATATTTTTCTTACCTTTTGCAAACTACATCTGTAGAAATTTATGGAGAACTGAATGAAAACCACTGCTCTAGGATGCACCATCACACATAATAAACAGAAATTGGGAGCTGAATACAGGAGAATGAGCAATAGTGTCAGTCATCATGGCTAGGCTTTGTGAACGAAGATTTGGGAAGGGCTCTACCCACGTTTGTTGCAAGCGCGTTGGTGGCTAAAAAGGCCAATATGAGATAGACATGTCTGATTGCGAAAGGCACAGCAGAAAGACTCCTTAGGTGGTATATTCTGCAAGGCACGATTCTTTCTGCGTTGTCTTTTCTCCTCAAGAGTGATCCTACGTGCTTTCTCAAAGGCATCAGCAGCATTATAGATGGTGTGTCTCATTTATATCTGAGGAAATGTTCCTATTCCTTAGGAATATCGCATTATTCCTTAAAGTATTTTTTCCCATTATTCTTATAGTTTAGCTTTGTGTAGCTGCTGATCTTGTTCATGGCTATTGAGGAAGAAGCCTCTGGTTTGCGAGGGGCCCTGGACTTTGAAAGTAGAAATTGCTTGGGCAGGTTCTTGCATGAAGGACTGCCACTTTTTTTCCGTTACTCTATTCCTTTTAATTCCAGTACAGCATTTTATCCTATTATATACAGCTACTCTGAAGATTGTAGAATGATAGCAACATCGTATAGTATTTATTTCAAAACAAATACTTGAATCTGAAAATTATTTAATGCAAATTACACAACACATTCATCCCATGTAGACTTAAAGAACTAGGACTGGCCCTGTCAAGTGGGAGTTGGCCTTCCTGTTTCCTTGGGGATCCAAGTAAACTGGTCATTTAAACCTTGCTAGATCTATTCTTACCCAGTTTGGGAAGACTTGGTAATAGCTGTTTGTCATATTCTTTAATAAGAAAAATAACTAGTTTCTGCTTCTTTGCACCCTGGTTTACACAGCAGGTTGGAACCAGGTGGAATCTGATGGTTCAGGTGCCATCAACAACTTTGTTGGAGCTGAAAGTGGGTTGTAATGAATCTTTGCATTCTAGTCAGAAGCAGACCTACAGTTTTCAAGCAGTAGTGAGCTTTCTTTCAGTATCAGAAAGTCAGGCATACACTTTCAGAAATGCTACTTCTGATTCTGATAAGATGGGCTGTGTAATCTCACAGATTGTTGCATATTGGTTTGTATGTGTTTAGACCCCTGGAATTTCCTTTTGTTTCTTCCTCGTTGATCTGTACTTCAGTACCATTGTGCATCAGTATTTTCTTTCTCTGTGACAGATTGAAAAGAAAGGATCAGTCAGCCCTGCCATGGCTTTCAATTTTGAATATTTCTTTCAGATCCCCTCTAACTTTGTTCTTTTCTAGACTAAATCATTTTAGACAGTTTTACTTTCTTTAATTTCTTTTAATCTGTGACAAGACTTTACTCCTTTTCTCATGCTTTCCTGTTGTTCTATAAATTGGCCTTGGCAACCTGAAAACTGGTGAGTTAAATGGTGTAATATTGGCTTATAAAAGCACCTCTCTTGCTGTACCAAGATACTTTTATCTTGTACTTATGAACTTATCATTTTTCTGTGTTCTTTTTAAAAAGAAATTAAGCAAAGAACATAAAGCTGATTAAGAAGCTTTGAAATAGTCTTTGGATTGTTCCAAATATCATAAATGTAAATTCATTGGAAGTCTGTTTTCTGGCTTGATACCAAAATATATTGCCAGAGTTTCAGCAACATTTGTTGAAATAGAAAACATTGTTAATAGAGAACATGGTTCTTCAGACAATGAAAATCTTATTTTATGATCTAATGGCACGTTTTAGCCTGCAGTAATAGATAAGATGGCTCAGTTCTTATGATTCACTACTGTGCATGTGATTTCAAGGTCATATTATTTGATTTGGACTAACTTTGGCTCACAGTGGTGTTTGTTTACAGTCTGGTCTCATTCTGTTAAGTCTTTGGTAATGCATCTGAATTCACACTCAGGTAAATCGAACAGATTAACAAAAATGTATCTTTTAAGAAGTCTTAAAGTAATTTATATTCCACTGCTGGAATTTTTTGAAAAACAAAACAAACTGAAAAAAGGCTTTTGAAGATGGTAGAACCACTTCTGCTACAGTTTGGTGCAGAGAAACTGCCAGTGTGACTGAAACGAAGGGTCTTGGAATATACTGCTAATTCTTGTCACCGTGTAAGGTGATCATTTTGCATACTGTGTATGATATCTAACTTTTAATTACAATTGATGTTTCCTTGTGCTTGTTACAAATTTCTAATTACTGAATTGCAATGACATCAAAGAAAAAATGCTCAGATAAAGAAATCTTTAAATTAGTTAAGTCAAAAAAATCAGGAGCAAAAATCTTTCATCTTGACCTAAATTAGTTGAATGTCTATGCCTGATGTGAAGATTAATAACAGGTGGCCTTTTAGGGAGCACTCAGCTTGAGTCTAATGTTCTAGTTGTTCTTTTATTATCCCAAACTTCTATAACTAAAGGATTTTTTTCACTCTACCCTTTGTTCACAATATGGGACTGTAATTGAGTTCATATTTCTCACCCAACCTTTCAGCTGTAATTAATATTTTATTATATCAGATTTTATCACTAAATAGCCTAGCAGCAGGGTATTGAGCCACACATATGCTCCCACACACATTGTGCACACCCAGAAGCGATAGTGACTTACTGATGCCAAGCAAGTTCCATGCAATGAGTTGTGGTTGAGAGAATACAAAATACATGCATGGTACTCAGCTAATATTTCAAAGCAATTTAGAGCTGATCCTGTTTTGATCAAGCCAGGACAAAGAGAAATTAAAGTTACAAGACTGAAATGCTCAGTGTTGTGTTATTGTGTCAGACATGTGTTATCGTGGTGGGGGGAAACAGTTTTCCCCCTGCAGTTATAAAATGGTAAAACCCCAGGGGGTGGTGACCCTTGAAGTTTTGAGGTTTTACCCAATGAGCACTTCTGCAAAATATAAACATATCACAAGCAGAACGGAAGAGAAGGTTAGTTGTAGTTGTTGTAGGAGAAGTAGCCATGTTGTGAAGCCACGAGGAGAAACAGCAGGAGCCCCCACTGGGGGCTGGACCCCCCCAGCCCCCGGCAGGGGGGCTACAGAGACTTGGAACAGTGTTAAGCTGGACTGTGTATCTGTAGCTATGAGCTGGGGGATGTTTCTCCACTGTGAGCCGCAGCAAGAGATACTGAAAAGCAGCGGCAGAGACAGCAGTGAACAGAGGTTATGGCTAAAAGCCAACAGATAAGAACTGAACCAGAGAAGCAGCAGCAAACAGCATGCAACCAAAGAAGACACAGAGTTGTCTGAGAGAGCCGAGAGAGAGCAGCAGCAGAGAGAGAGGAAGTTGGGGTAAGAACTGAAATAAAACCCCATACCCCTCTGAGACCTCCGAGAAAGGAGGAAGATGATAAACTCTTACTTGAAAGAGTCTTGAAGTGCTACAACACTGCAGAAAGAGCTGTAAAGCTCAGAAGGAATGCAGAGGGGGTGACCTTGGCCCCCCCGCTGCTTGAGACAGAGCACAGAGCTCTGTAGGGAACTTGAATCACCTGAAGATAAGGATCATCATGAAGACCCCTGAGCTTCATGATATGACGTGGTGATAGCACCCTTTGTCCTGGGAAACGCAGCCCGTGGAAAAAGACCCTTCCTTGAAGACAAGTGGCCGAGGGGCTTGGATACCCCCATGTGTACTGGCAGAGATCAGCTGCTGCATGAGAAGAAGAGCGAAACAAATAGACCTGCTGCCCTAGAGATATTGCTGCTCTGAAAGTGGAAAGGGATCTTTCCTTCTTCCCTCCTGGACTTTTATTTCGAGGGGAGAAGAGATTTGATCCATTGTAAATACTTTTATGTCATGGTAGAGATAGTTAAGATTGTATATAATGTATTGTAGTATTTATTTGTACAGTCATTGTAATATATATTCCCTTTCCCCCATTTTGAGTCTCATGTGGTATCTGGAAACCATCTCACACTGGGTTGAGATGTGGGAGGGGGTTTGGACTAGGGAATTAGATTTTGAGGCTCTCAAACCATGACAGGTATCTAACAAATATGGTCTGTGCAAGACCAGCTATTAACTGTTTTCATTATTGTATTTCATGAGCAAGACCAGTTTAGGTCATATACTTTTTGTACTAAGAGTTACACACTGTTCCCTAAGCTGTACTAAGCACAAACACCTCCACAGCATGACAGATGTAAAAATGAGAGCATTTAAGTTGATTTGCTATTTGTTCTTTAAACTGGAATAAACCTAAATGCTTTCCTTTCACTGCACTGTTTACCGAGGTGGGGTGGGAGTGGGAGAGTTGTTACTCTAAGCTATTCTGATGGAAATAAGGTGTTTTTAATAAAAATTTTGAAAGATGGAGGAAGTCTTATCATATAAATAACTATAAACAAGATTGGAGAGAAATGTTTCATAAACCTAGATAACTTTGATGATCGGTGGTTTTCATTATAAAAGCTTCCCACGTAATTTTTGACTAGCTGGCATTCCTGTTCTTGACAGGATTTTACAGAAGTTTTCCTCCCCCTCTCCCTCTCTCCTTTTTTAACTCTGCTTCCTTCTCTCTCCCCACCTTCCTCTCACCCTCTTCCTCTTTCCCTCACTGTTTTGCATAGATGATTGCTGAAAAAAGTACTCAGATTAAGGCAGATCGCCTGCAGGGTAGTGTAGAAGTCCTATACTTGAAGTGGTTTATTAATTCTTTGAAATCAGCAGAAATAACCTCTTGAAATCTACAACTGCAACTTTTTTTTTTTTTAATAATTTTTATTTGTTTGTACACAACGAAGACGGTTAGGAAATGAGTGGACCCCTCTTAGCAGAGGGAGAGCTCTATTGCAGGGATGAAGAGGAGGGAAGACTCTTCAGATGGTCAGGAGAGGAACTGCAGTGTGTTTCTGGTTACAGAAAACCCATAATCTTGCAGTGGTGGAAGGATGGCCTAGAAGATACAGCACTGGGGCTCGATGCAGATGGGAGCACAGTTTTATTTCTGATGCAGATAGGGACAGTCTGTGCAACTTTCTGCAAATCAATATATCATGTTCTCTCCATTCCTATCTCTGAAGTTAAAATAAGTGGAAATAGCCTTTTCCTCTTTAAAGAAAAAAGAGGAAAACATATCTATGTATGATTGTGACCAGCTTCTCAATGGTGAGGAGTGCCGTAATAAGCAGCTATGCCGTAATAAGTTAGCTATGTATAGCTAACTCTCTAAAGACAATTTTTTTTTAATTCAGTTTTTCCATGTTGACCACTGGAAGATCTCAGAATAGTGGTTTTGTGGACTATTTTGTGGAATTAGTATCCTCACAATCTGTCTGTGGTTTGCGTTCATTTTAAAGCCGTGTTGTGAGCAGACTATAAAGAAAGTAGGAGGCATCCCTATTTTATGCTTCTCTGTAGTGAAGTCAGTCTCAAATCCCTGGAGAATCTGAAGCTTTAGGTTAGTTCAGTTTAGACCAGCATCATTTAAGTTAGTGATATTGCTGCTTGGGTTTAAATTAAGAGCATAAAGCCTTGTGGAGTAAGATCAATAGTATCTGCTGCCTAGAGGGACTGAGTCCTTACTCAGTAGGAATAAAACTTTTCAGTGGTAAAATGAAGAAAGGGAGTGCTGCTTCACTTGTGTGTGCTATATTACATATCTCGGAGCAGAATTAAACTTTCTGGAACATAACTAAGTTAAAGTTTACACCTGATTCCTGGTTTCCTAAGAAAGAAAGTCTTAAGTGTCACCCCGTTCAGCTGCCTGTATGTTCCTTTCTTCCCTTATTAACATTGGACCTCTTAGAAATTTTCAAGCACATATGAAATAGTTGAATGTTGCATAAATAGTAAGTTTCTCACGTATTTTGGAATCTCTGTGAAAGACCCAGATTAGCATCTGAAGGATGGGCTGTGTTAGTTAGTTAGTTAGTTCAGTTCATTTGGTCCCCTTGTAGAGAGCTACAATTCACATACCAGCAAGCCTGTATGTAGCCCAGAAACAGCCACAGCGTGTGTTGCCTCTTTCCCAGCGAGTTTTTGGGAGATACTAAAAGGAGCTGAGTGTACTGAGGGTGGGAGCTGGGTATCACAGATGATGTGTGGAATATAAAATGGGATTGACGGCATGTTCTTGGGTACACATTCTGAACTTCTTCCTGTAAAGCTTGTAGCATCTTAGTCTATTTATAAGGCTTTGAAGCATCTTCCGTTTCAAATGGCGTTTAAAAAACCCAGTACATGATCAATGTAAGTGGGATGTTGTCCCATATACATGAGTTGTCAGCAGAGACATTTTATGTTTGCCAAAAATGTAATGGTGGCATACCTATCGGAAAGACTGTAAGCTTATGTTTACCAGATTTATTTATGGAAGAAGCCAAATATCAGTTGACAGTACAATTTAAAAAAATACTGACTAGATCACAGTGAGTGTAAAGAGATCTTGTAGCAGTCATTCTTGGATAACAATGCCAATCTTACAAAAGTATATAACATGATTTCACAACCATATTATGAAATAAAGTAATTTAATAAATTATGCACAATTTGTTTGTAAAAGGTGTTTTATTTTGTAATATTGCTGTGAAATCAAGCACCTTTTACAAGTATGTTGCGTGTAATTTATAAAAAACAGCTGACTGTAAGTTGTTAAAAAATGCTTTGTTTAAAGTGTAACTATGTTAGATAGACTTCATTTTTATTTTATCTTGCCTACTATTACTTTTTATTTCACTTCTTGATTACCAAACATGATGATACATCTCCAGCTGTTTCCAGTATATTATGTGTTCTTTTATTTTCCTTTTATTTTCTTCTCTTCTTCTCTACATTCCTACCTTGTGTGGTCTTCCGTATTCTTCAATGTTTCAATCGTTTTCTAGTTCTGTTTGCTCAATTTTTATCTCTTTTCAGATGCACAGTTACTTACTGCAAACTAAAACTGTGTCCTTACAATGCCTTCATTGTAAACATATCTTTTTTTTTTTCCTGAAACAAGCAAACAAACAAAACAAAACAAAAAACTCAGCCAAAAAACACTGCCAAATCTCTAGTGCCTTTCTTAGCTTGTCACTTGCAGTCTGTATTTAGTAGATCTCACTGATACAGTATGGAGCACATTGGGGAAGATCTGAAGTCAAAGATGTCTTTTGCTTGTCCAGATAACACACAATTAATACCTGAAAGAATTTATGAATATAGAGCCAAATGCTCTCTTGTATTATATTACTGACATCTCTAGAAAGCCTCTTTGAACTCAGTGTGAAACAATACTATTATAAGTAGGTTTAATTTTTTTTTTTCTTTTTTTACTCACTTTGTTCCATGCAGGTCTACAGAGTGATTACAAAAATTTTATATTTTCTTGAAAGTTTTGAGTTTGACAAAAATAGAACCAAATACATAAATAATAATATTAAGTATGGAGAGCAGAAGCCACAGAGAAGTTAAAAATATTCAAAAAAAGTATGTATCTGATCATAGGGGTTTTTTGTGGCCTGCAGTATTTTAGAACAATTATTTTTTCAGCAGAAGAAACAATAATTAAAAACCTTCAAAATGACAAAGGGGTGTATATGATTACCTTTATAGAAAAAAAGAGAGATAGAATTATGTGGTTATTTCTAAGTACGCAGAGTTGCTAATACATTGTGTCTCATCAAATTGATCATATCACTGTAGAGTAGTACTCAGTCCCTTGGAAAATGAGTGTTCAGGATTAAGGAATTTCAGGTGTAGAAGTGTATTTAACAGTTGTGAAGACATAGTTGCATCTTTTTTGTTTATGGCAATTATGGCAGTCACTTAACACTTGTGGGACAGTGTGGTAATACCACTGCCAAGGCTTAGCTGGGCACCGGTATTTAAATAAGTAAAAATAATTAACAATGGAGCTGTATAACGAGGGAGAAAAAAAATACAATTTCTACAATATTTATCAAGGATTAGAGGGGTTGGGAGTGTTGAGAGAACAGTTTTGATGCCCTTCCCAGTTCACAAATCTCAGTTAACAACAGAGTAGCCTCTTGTGCTACAGTTACTGGCATTATGTTTAACCACCACTTATATATGTGTTGGGCAAGTGGTTCTTATCAATTTTAATATGCTGTTTCAGTAATAAATTAATACTTCTTTTTAATAAGGGTAGGTTAGGAAATGTATTGAATTTATTGATTTTTTGCAAAGGACTGGTCAGAGTTAAAACTGCAGTCCATCAGTATGCTATATGCCGTAAAACAGAATACAGATTATCTACTACTAATTACAGGTTGGAAATCTTTTATTGTCCTGCTAAATAGCAAACTATCACAAGCTGAAATCTTTAAAAGGCTTTTTTACTCTCTCTCTCCTTCTCTGACTCACTTACTAACAAAACAAAACTGTATTTTGAATTATCATTTGTACTAACTGAATCTAAAGGCGGAGACATTTCAGAAACATTTTGTGAATGATATGTGGTTGTCTGCAATTACAAGGCCCTGCCTCTGGCCACTGGAAAGTGGAAGGACTGTGCATCATTGTCTCCTTTTCCTTGCAGTTTTTCTTCTAAGAATTTTTGGAGCCAAGGCTCTGATGTGTCCCTTAATTCCTAGAGAGTCTAGATTTGCATTAAGAGAAGTTTATCAGTTCTTCTGTGTTTGGAAAAAGCATTTGAATCTATGATGAACTTATAGTGGGTGTTGAATTACCACTTTCAGACCCTATTTGACTCTTCTACAATTAAGATAATATGTAGCAAATGTTTTTTGTCTCAAGGGAACTGAACCTGGTTTTGTATCCTCCTGTAGTAACTGTCCTTGGAGAAAAGAACAAGCATAATATCTTTAACTTCCAGTGAAATAATGCTTCCCATTTGAAAAATTGTTCAGGATTTCCTGTATAAATCTATAGGAATGGTAAGGAGAGGTTCGCTTGGATGTGTTTTTCCCAGAAAATCCCCTTTGTAAATACTGACTTTTAAGTTTTTGAGACTGTCCATACAAAGGAGTTGGGCAGTCACAGAGCAGCTTGGGACTTTTACATTAAAAAACAGATACTGTTTCCCAGTGGACTTGGGTCTGTGAAGATAAAGCTTATTATGACACCTGAGAGTTTACATTTGGCAGTAGCTCTAGGGACTGAACCTAGGCTGTCTTATCTTCTCTTTTACAGCTGTTTAAGTATTTCTGCTTTGATTGATTGAGAAATAGGGCTTCTTGCATGACAATGGAGGTGCTGTATAATACTAGTCTCTCTTGTGTTCACTACAGGTCTGATTCAGAAAAATTTCTTCAGTTTGACTTTTCCCCATGGGCTGGAAATTTCAGATGCCAGTAATAGTGTTTCCTTAGAATAAAGACAGACCCTGCCTTGGAAAATCTAACCAGACTTATCTCTTGACCTGCAAAGCTAGTAAATAAAGCCAGGTGTGGAAGTAGAATCATTCCATTCAAGTTTCAACAAGCTGATAGCACAAAGTATTTTATTAGTCCCTTTCCTACATTTGTGAAGCAACAACTGTCCTGCGGAGTTAGAAACCTGCCAAAGATTGTGGAGCTTTTGTTTACATAAAATCTCCTGACCCCAAGTAAAGATGCAAACAAAAAGTTAAAAGCATTTAAGACTCCCTTCACTCACACAAAGAAATAGGCAGTACACTTCTAAACACCAGTGTGTCAAGTGCTTAAATGTGAACAGTTGGACAAATTTTGATTACTTCTGTGTTGTGCTAATATTATTTATAGCATAGCCTAGTTCCCTTTTTTCCCTCTTTATAAATTACATAGTAATATATTACTTTAATAATGCTTATATTGTTGTTGTCCTTGGTATAGCAGCATTAATTTGGAGGTTTTGTTTGGTCTGCTTGGTTTTCTTTACTGTAAGCTCTATATTTTCATTTCTGAACATTATGTTCCTACAAGGGATTTTTTTTTAGGCTTTTTCACTTTTTTATCATTTTAGCAGTTATAGTGTGCAATGCTGTATTTTGCAAAAAGCCCAGAATATCTCTGATCTCCCAGATAAAATGTTCCTGAAATAGAGGGAGCTACCTCGATCAGCGTTCTCCATCATTAGTAGGCTTACTCACTTGTCCTACTGCTAATCAAAAACTCCCTGGTCTTACTTCTGCTCCATAGCTGAGCAGTGTGTGCTTCCCTCTCTGATAAAATATGCAAAATTCTGCAGTGGTCAGAGGGACAGGGAAGCCATTCAGCTGGTTCTCTGGCTTCACATCTGTACTGGAAATGACTGTACACAGAGTATATTTAATTCACTATGTATTAGGTGTTGCTTGAGCTCCTGACCACTGGAAAAGCCTGTGTAGCTGTGATGGTGATACACCTGATAAATCAGGGATTGTTTATCACTTTTATTTAATGCCACCTATAATAAATACACAGACTCTTGCACAGTAGGAGGAGAGTTAGTGGCAATTTCTTGTAGCCTTATTCTATTTGCCTGCTAACTGTAAATTATTAATATCTGTCCTTTAAAGAGCAATTTCCCTCTTCCATTTCAAGATGTGATTTACATATAATTTCTAGTACTGTAAAATTGTAAGTTATAGGATGAATTACAAGAATCTAGTGCAATATAAGGGCAGGAAGAAGTAGATCAAAATCTCCAATCTTAATTCATATAAATATGTTACAACTGTCTCAGAGACAACTGATGACAGAGATGAAGAGGAAGTTATGTTGCATATTGTATAGAAAAAAATTTCTGAAGATTATATTCTTTTCCAGAAGCAGTGTTAGGTAATAAACCTGCATCACACCTGATGAGCAAAGATGTATGAAGCTTTAGAAGCAAAATATTGACAAAACAATATATATTTTAAAAGAGCTTATGTCTTAAATGGCAGTACCACAGACTAATTTTCAGGGTCTACAGAAGTATTGCTGAAACTGCGGGGACCCTATAGACTGTTATGGTTTGAGCAATTATGGACATAAACCTGAGATAACAGGGTGGGGTTTGGGTTTTTTAATTTTACCTTTTATTGGAACTAGTACTTTAGTAGAAGAATGCAGTAAAGTGATTTTAGCATACAGATAAATAGGATTATGAGAATGAGTAACTGAAATAATGGTCAAGTTGTAGATTAAAGGTCATTCTATTGTTTGAATCTGTTAGCATAAAACAAAACAAGCATGCAAGTCAAGATACAGAAATAAATCTATAAAAAGTACGAGTTATATATATTTATAATAAAGCATGAGAATAAGAAGATACTTACTACAATGAGCAGAAAACTTCAAATTAGGCTCAAGTGTCACCGTAACAGTCTGCAAAACAGTTTACACAGCTGACCAGGGCACTCTTAGTGGAGCTTAGGAGCTTTGCAGGCTTTGTACATTTCCTAGGGAAAAAAACCCACCTTTTTTCAAGGAAAATAAGAGAGAAGGTCTTGAAAAGTTTTTAGTTTTGAACAGTTGAAGCAGGCCAGAGGGAATAAGAAAGTTTCCTATTCTCATTTTACAGCTAGAGATCTGAGGCCCAAAATACTGAATTGACTGGCCTAGGATCACACACAGCAGTTGTATCAAGACTAGTAAATAACTTCAGATCGTCTTAGTCTATATTCAGTTCTTTCTGTAAAAGAAATTTTAAAAAATTCTTTATTGCTTCAGTTGTGTGAAGCATCAAGACTGTTTTAGAGAGACAAAATTGAACTGACATTTCAACAATGAAGTAATCAAGCTTGTTTTCCCTTTTCTTATGATTTGGAATTACTTTTGGTGGAGGTATAATTATAGATTCCTAAATTTCAAGTAATAAATGCATAGATTGCACATGTTAAGGACTCCTGTATGAAGAATCCTGAAGTCCATGCTTGTATCCAATGGGTCCTCCTTGGAAAGTTATTTTGTAACTTTGGATGAGACTTTGATTAATTAAAATTTGATTTACTGCATTCCAGTAACATGGAATAATTTCCAGATTCAGGAATTTACTAAAATCCATCCTTTTGTGTACTTCAGAATAGCTGTATGCTTCAATCTTCTTTTAAATTTTTTGAATGGTTTGGTTCATTTGTCTAAATATTCTGAGCATCTGTTATTACTGTGTTAACATGTTTTCTTCTTTCATGTCACTTTTTTAACTCTGAAAAAAATTAGTATATTTATCAGACATTGGCATACCATTTCAATTTAAGCAATCCAATTTTAATAAGTATCTTAGAAGCCTGCTATGTCTAATTTCTAACAAAACTTAAAGCTGTTATAGTCAGATCTGTATTTCTGCATAATCATTTACATTTGGAACTGGTTTGGAATTCTTAAAATAAAAAGTAGCTTAAATATTACTTTTTTTTTTTCCTTTTCCCATACACCATTTTAATCCTCAAATTTGAGATATTTGAATCCTAGGTTAAAAATAATTCCCATATGTTCCCTTCTCAAAGCAACAATAAATTTCAGTCTGTATAAAAATAGAAATTGTATTTAATTTCCAAGGCATGGAAATTCTATAGTAGAACTGCATACTGTGAATTATACTTGAATTACATTTCTCTCCTTCAGAAAGATCAGTCTAAATTCTACCAATAGCCGATATGCTTTTGGCACCTTTCACTACACTGTAGATTTTCTTTTTTGGATTACAGATAGGAAAACGTTATTCTCTGAATTGCAGAGGTGTGGAAAAGGAATAATGCAACTTCAAACAAGCAGGAAATCTGACTAATACCTAAGAGGAATAATAGAATCTTGGTGCAGTGCTAGCTCAATTCACTAAGTTTGAATCCTTTTCAGAGGATGCAGTTCAGCTCCTACATATTAAAGAAAGCAATGTTAATAGTAAGAATTATAAAAAGCTTTTGGATTATAATTGTAATTGGGGTAATTTTTTAAAATTCATTAGCAAGATGATCTCATTTTTACAAATGTAAAAAGTATCACTCATAAAATTCTGTCAGGTTTCCATTGACCCAGGTGCTCATAATGTGTTCATTTACATGAGGGAAACAGCAGCGTGTGGAAATTGGCCAGCAGATAGGATTTAGTTATTTTTCATTAGCACTTGGACTTTGATGAAGGGGAACAGAAAAGAGCTGTTTGACCTTTCAGTGCTTAAATTATTAAAGAGCAAATAGATTTGAGGTCTAGATGCTTGCAAATCTAATTTGTCTGTGGAGTAAGGATTAAAAGACATTTTGAGTTTGAAATTGCTCTATTCAACTTACTTGTTTCTTTAAAGTATCTGAGAATGAATAGATGGCAGGCATTTAAAATGTATACAAAGAGTAGTGCATGTAGTATAACTAAACACAGATTTCCCACAGGAAAAGGAGCATTTTAATGACATATTTGTTTCTAAAGTATCTACAATCTTTAGCTTTATTCACTGAGTGAAAAATGAATAGAATCCTCGTTTCAACCAGTACTGAAACAGATCATATTGCCTCATCTGGTCTGAGGACCCTTTTGTATTCAATCCTGGTACAATAGAAAGGTAACAGTGCTCTCCTAAGGTGGCAGCCAGGTAACTTAGCTTACTATCCATCATGCTTTAGTGAAACTGAGGGATTCTTATATTTGCTGCAGTATTAGGTGAGTGTATCCAGCTTCACTGCCTTGCAAGAATAAATGTTTACATCACCTCCTACTTTTTTTTTCCAATACTCCATTTAAATTCTCAATTGGTATTTATTGTAGATTCACTGTAAATTAGTAGTTAAAGGAGGCAACATGCTGTCTTCAAAGTAGTTTGGAATCCCAGTTCTAAGCAACTGTTTTGTTCTAGAAAATTAATTTCTAAAATCATGTTAAATATTGATTTGGAAGAGAAAAACAAGATTGTGATATAGATATTTCATGGCTAGTTTTTTTACAAATCAGTTCTCACAGGATCAAAGAAAGGTTGCTGTGTGTTGACCTTCATTTACTACTCAGCATGGAATTAATCAACTAATGAAAATCTTTCTGCTTGATATGAAGAATTCATTGCACAGAGCTGCAAAATGTACAGACAGTGGCCTTCAAGTGGACCCTCAAGACATTTCTCTATCTCCCTGGCTGTACTAAATTTATGCATTGTTAGATTTCTGAGTGGAATTCAGTATCAGATTTAAACATTTAAGTTTAGGTGCCCACTTACAGATGTCTACATGTGAGCTGAGCATTTAGTTATTATAGTCAGTGGAGCCTGGGAAGCAATTAAGTTGACCTAAAAGTAGACACCTTCTGCCTGCTCAGTTCTTTAGGATATGTAGATCTGTATATGTGTAGGTATCTTCATGAAGACAGTTAGATTTGAGTGTGTTAACATTAAACTAAAGCTCCACTGTGGTGAAAGTCTACATCAGACAGAAGAAGAGGTATTTAAGCATTCTTAGTGTTAACTTTCTGGGCATTTTTTCTCAGCATAGAAGGCAGCATCTCCTACTGGAGATGTTAGATCTTAAAATCATAGTTAACAGGGGCTGTGGCACAGGGTCACTAAGTCTGGTAAAAAGACAGTGAGATGGAGAAATTTTCTGCCTGTTTGTGATATTAACTATGAAGACTCTGCAAACCCAGCATTGTGGTGTCAGAGAATCATAGAATGGTTTGCATTGGAAAGGACCTTTAAAGATCATCTAGTCTGACCCCATGGTGTGGGCAGGGACACCTTCCACTAGACCACATTACTTAGTCCCACTGATGGGACATCATTCAAGCACACAGCATTATCTAAACATGCAAAGGCAGCTCCAGTGTAGGAGCAGTATGTTAGTCTGGTTGGGTGCTAAGTGAGTAAGGCTTGGGAGAGTGCAAGAGCTGGAGAGCTCGATGCTAGCACCCAAAGGAGCTTGAGTCTAGCACTGCCCCAGCAGGTGCAGGAGCTCACTAGTTGTGAGGTGGGTTGGTGACTGCACAAAGTCGTCTCTTATTTCTAAACGAGATTTGCCTTTAGAAGGGGGATAGCCATAGCTGTGCAGTGATATGACTAAGCCAATAAGCCCTGTTGGGACAAGACTGAGACAGACATGCAGAGGCTCAGCCCGAGTTTCTCTGTGCTTTGGGCAGAGTCTTCTGCCTCAAGCTGCACCAGGGGTGGTTTAGGTTGGACATAGGAAGAAATTCTTCACAGAAGGGGTGATTAGATATTGGAATGGGCTGCCCAGGGAGCTGATGGAGTCACTGTCCCTGGAGGTGTTTAAGGAAAGGCTGGACTGTTTAGGAAAAGGCTGACTGTGGCACTCAGTGCCATGGTCTAGTTGACATGGTGGTGTTTGATCATAGGTTGGACTCGATGAGCTCAGAAGTCTTTTCCAACCTAATTGAGTCTGTGATTCTATAAACACAATCCTCTACCTACAGATGATGGAATGGGAACATGTCAAAAGACTGTGTGGATATTTCGTCTTTAAGAAACTTAACCTACCCAGAGATTGTACCTTTTCTGAACTATCGACTTCAAAGATCATAAATTGTTATTGGATTTGGATGATATGCAAAACTGTGGACACATTGCCACTTTAACATCAATTATCTAGACTAACTTGCTTACTGGGATTCAAGATTCCAGAAGACAAATACTGATTAAGAATCACTGGTCCCCAGTGAAGCAATAAACTTGCAAGCCAGTCCTCTTTGGAGACATGGACTTCCCACTTCGCAAATTTAAAAGCACCGACTCAGTCTTTTTCAGCAACTGCAAGGGTATAATGATTACAGTTTGCATATACAGCAGAAATTGCAATTTCTTTGTTCCTACTTCAATGTCCATAGCACCTTTACAGTGGAGAGAGATGGACCATTCTCTCTGGATCCCAGTACAGCGAAGACTGCAAGCGCAAAATGAATTGCTCTGCAGAATACAGAAACACTTAAAAATATGGTTGTCTGTAGGAGTGTGTAAAAGTTATTCTCTGAGTGAGAATAACTTCCATCAAAAAGTGTTTTATTCTTGCTCAGGAATAGTCAACATACTACTGAAACTTTATGTGTGGTTTTATAAATAGTTATAATGTCAACAGTTAAACAAATGCTGTTCCCTGTGTCTTTGTAATTTATTTATTCATTTTTACTTAGTACTAATTTCATTTCATTTAGATAGGATAAAAAGGGTAGAGAATGGAATCTATAGCTTTATACTTACTTTGGGGAAAAAAATAATATTTAATTCCACATTTTAGCACTAATTAAGCACACGTTTTCTGTACAAGAGTTTGAACAAGAAAATGTTCTGTCATCCACTGTATGAAAAGCTGTGGTGTGTATGGCTAATTTTATTTTTCCAAAACAAACTGAATTTGTTTGAAAGTATATATCTATTCCAGAAATGTATACACCTCAGTATCAGAATGACACTTTCTTCTTGTGTTCTTTGCTTTTAACAGTTCTTTTTTTCCCATAAACGTTGTATTATGGTTTCAGAATGAGTTGACTGCCCATGTCTTAAAATAACCAGTGTGTTTCTTTTGTTCTTTCCTCTCTACATTCTTAGTGTCTATCAAATAGTTGTTGAAGAAGAACGCCCACGGAGGACCAAAAAAACAACTGAAATCCTCAAGTGCTACCCAGTGCCCATTCATTTCCAGAATGCCTCACTCTTGAATTCCCAGTACTACTTTGCTGCGGAGATTCCAGCCAACAGTTTACAAGCTGCTCAGCCTTTTACTATTGGTGATAACAAAACCTACAGTGGTTTCTGGAACACTCCTCTTCTTCCTCATAAGAGCTACAGCATCTATTTTCAAGCTGCTAGCAGAGCCAACGGGGTAAGTCTTGTGACAGGCGTGATTTTATTCAGTATTTGTGTGTAAATAAATGATTGGCACCAACTAGCAAGATGCCCAATTTAGTTGCTAATGAGAAAATGAAGTAACCGTGAAATTTAATGCAGAGTTTAAAAAATAGCGGTTTTCCTAACACAATATTGTTTAATGATTAGAAGTTATAGGAAAGAGGAGGGGAAAACAGCACATTTTGTCAGTGGTGAGCAGGCAAAGTAGTATGTTAACATTCTGTCTTATTATCTAAAAGCTGTCCAGTGACCCTGTTTGACTGGCGTTTTTTCTTCCTTTTTGTTTGTTTTTGGTTTTTTTTTGCTTTGAACAAGAGAATGTTGTGATTTTTTTTATAAGTTTAAGCCAAACTTGATTGTGGGTTTTAGCACATCTGTCTTGGCATGTCCAGTCCTATTACCTTAGTTTCTAATGCCTTGAACTCTCATTTTCTCATTTGGTTGCCCTGATTGAATTAGAAACCACTTCTTTTGTCCCTTTCTCCAAACAGTAAAAGAAAAAGGGGTAGATGGAACTGAAAAGAAAAATGTGTAAAAAGATCTTCACAGATCATGTTTCATCTGACTAATTCTTCCTGGAATTGTTTTTCATTTCCTGGACAGACCTACTCAGAGCCCTTCAACTCTTGATAAGCTTTGGCTGTCTGTGCTGACAGCCTGGAAATGTTTTCTGCCAGAAACCATAATGGTCCCTCTTTCACAGTGCACTGAGAGTGCAGAAATGTGAAACACCATTGATTATTTTTTCTTTCCAAAATTGTCTTGCATGATGCCTCAAACTATACTATCTGTAAGAAAAAGAAAAATTTCCCAAAGTCATTATGTTACCAAAGTCAAAAGCTGAACACTTGCCTGTGCTGTTGTGAATATCTTTCACGTATTTTCTACTTTTAGAGGAATATTAAGTGAAATGTTTGTGTACCGTACCCAAGCAGTGTTTGTCCCTATTATGAACACACTTTGGAGTTACCTAATAAGCAGTTAAATATGTAATGAGGCACATTCTTCTCTGACATTTTATCAGTACTTTTAAGAATAGAATCGTGGATGATTTTCTCTGCTTAGAAACACAAGGTGTGACCTTTTTCCTCTTTATTTGACACAGGAAACCAAAATCGACTGCGTCAGGGTAGCCACAAAAGGTATGTTCGTATTATGTCATGTATTCTGTACTTCAGCTTGCTGACCTTCTCCTCACATGGTCCTTGCAACCTTCCAGAAAAGTTTATATTGCTCAAAGGGATCACTAAACCTATTACAGAATTTTCAAAGAATCATTTGCGTTTGTAGCTGGGATTTAGGAAATTTGTTTGTTTGTTTGTTTTAATAATAAATGCATTACTTATTTTTGAACACAGAGTTTTTAGAATATATTCTGTGGGTTTTTATATGATCTCACAATAAATATTTTGGACTTTAATATATATGTAGTAGAGTTGTAAAGTTGCCAATTGCAGAGTGCATCCTAGCTGCTTATCTGTCCATGGTGAAAAACTGCCCCTTATTCATAAGCAATTGTGTTATCTTAATTGCTTTATAAAAGAAAAGCGGAGAATACATGTTCTTCATTTTCATGGTACAGATCATCTGTATTTATTTGACTGTCAGCACATGATACAATTATTTGTGAAATAAGTTTGTATAACTGGGACAGTGGTAGTTATAGTTTTTATCCCTAAACAAGGAAATATAAACATAGTGCTGATCCGTTTATCCATGGGGTCTAGATCTGTCTGTGATTATCTTGGAGTCTCACCTTTTTAGTACTTCTAGCTGATGGTGACTTCAAAATTTGAAAGAGAAGTGATGGCGTAGTGCCATTATTTGGAGATTGTAATAGAGGAAAAGGGAAGAAAGTGCTGCTGTGAGTAGGAACAGGTAATATCACCTCGCAGTTTGGGCACCTGGCCAAGAGTATGAAACAAAAAATGCTTCCTCCCTACACCACTGTATCATACCACTGTATCTTGCAGGAGATCATCCTTGTCTCACTGACTATCCCTGATGCAACCGATCCCACTATGATTTCCTTTACATGCAGACTCCACAATTCCACCACCACCATTAAGTCTAAATGGGATGGATGAGAATGTCATTAGTTAAAAGTATCAGAAATGTTAGCGTGAGTTGTTCCTGTTGAAAGGCTGGATCCTCCCTGATGTGACAAATACATTTTCATGCCTCTTTGAACGGTTTCCTGCCTTTTTTTCAAACCAAAGGAAGTAGTTGTAATTTTAATTTACCAACTGACTGCTTACTAAAGCATAGAAAATACCTGAACTAAAACCCAATATAATATAGATGAGAGATTAATTCCAGATTCAAGTGAAATCCTATGTTGTTATTTTTGAGTAGTTTTAGAGATACCAGGAGTGGACTTCGTTGCCTCAGAAATCATAGTAGGTGATTAGAGGAATGGATTTTAAATTATTTGAAGATTTGTATTCATAATCACTAATGGATGTTCAACTATTCAAATTACTTGACTGACTAAAAATTCTTAGTCTCTCATTTGAGAAGCGAGGATAACTTTGTGGATTGGAATAGCTCCCATAGCAACAAGCTACTTTGAGCTAACCCATTCGACAATGGAGATGTAAGAAATGCAGCTTTTATTTTAAACAGATTTTGCTACATTTCTGTTTTGAAAGCACGTTTCATAATCTTTCGTAATACCTTTGCAAAGCCTGTAAAATAATGGGAGAGGTTGTTGTGAGGACTTTGAAACCGGGTCCCTGGTGCAAAACTGTCTTGGGGGGCTTCTGTAAAGCACTGATTTCCCAGCTCATCAACTGAATGTTTATATTATATTTTTAATCTGTATTAATAAAAAAAATTAAATGGAGACCATGACATATTTTTTCATGGCCACTCCTCACGAACGAAGATCTGGGAAAGGTCTCTACCCACATTTGTTACAAGCACGCTGGTGATACAGGGCTTTGCAAATGCGGGTAAGGCCTTCGAGCCTGCACAATGGATTTTTTAGGTGAGACACAGTGTGCGCTGAACTGAGCCCACCCTTTAATCCTAAGGTTGATCTGCCGGGGCTGAGCGAGCTTGGACAGTGGCAGCGAGGTCCTCAGGACGTAGGTTTGTTTAGAGTGACCTTCTCTTGGATGGATGGCTTTACAGGGCTGACGAGCTCCATCTACCTGGGTCTAGAGTTGTCGTTCTCTTCTGTGTGTTCCGGGGCTCCCCTCTCATCTCCCACGATGGCACTGTCCGCACAGGCAAAGCTCCCATTCTCTCACTCCTTTCCGCGCCCGGGGCTGGGCCCCAGTGCCCGGGGCCAGGCCGCGCCGCCGCGCCGCATGCGTCCGGGGCCAGCNATCTGGGAAAGGTCTCCACCCACATTCATTACAAGCGCGCTGGTGATACAGGGCTTTGCAAATGCGGGTAAGGCCTTCGAGCCTGCGCAATGGATTTTTTAGGTGAGACACAGTGTGCGCTGAACTGAGCCCACCCTTTAATCCTAAGGTTGATCTGCCGGGGCCGAGCGAGCTTGGACGGTGGCAGCGAGGTCCTCAGGACGTAGGTTTGTTTAGAGTGACCTTCTCTTGGATGGATGGCTTTACAGGGCTGACGAGCTCCATCTACCCGGGTCTAGAGTTGTCGTTCTCTTCTGTGTGTTCCGGGGCTCCCCTCTCATCTCCCACGATGGCACTGTCCGCACAGGTGAAGCTCCCATTCTCTCACTCCTTTCCGCGCCCGGGGCTGGGCCCCAGTGCCCGGGGCCAGGCCGCGCCGCCGCGCCGCATGCGTCCGGGGCCAGCCCGGGCCCCCGCCGCCCATGACATATTTTAATATGTTATTAATAATACCTATGTGGACAGATGTTTTCCCTTTAGATCTAACAGAAATACTTAGGAGAAAAGCAGAATTCTGTGCCCTCTTTGGACTTCCCACATTTGGACTAGAAAAAGATAGTGAAAATACTTTATGTCTGTAGGTCAGAAGTCACCACACCTGCATCAGAACAAGACAGAAGATTGTCTTCTCCCATTCACCTCTCTTTCTCTCCCCACCCCAGCCCAAACAGCTAAGTGCAGCATTCATATTGTCTTTTACCCAGTAAGCAAATGCTGCTCTGATGGCTTTCTGTGTCAGATTTCTTACAGACTTGCACCATTTTCCACCCAGCTTTGTGACTACAGTGTAGCTAGTAGACAGTAAGCTACTTAAGCTCTATGTGCTTGTTATGTCCCTCTATATATGCACTGTAGTGCTTCTTACAAATAAGATTGTGAACGCTCTCCAGTACAACATCTGGTTTTCATATATTAGTAGCATTTCTGAAAGGTTTATGTTCTGGGCTTCTCTTATCTTCAGAAGTTCAAGTCTGATGGTTTTTAAAGCTAGAGGAAGTGCTTTAGGCCATTCATGTATAAAACTGCTGAAATCTTCTTTTAAATGAAGGTCTGATCCTGAAATTATCTACAGCCTTGTGTAGGCCATTGGAATTAGTAGGTGTGCTCTAAAATTTAATACGAATGTTGAAAATCTTATGCTTTTAGACCTTAATCAAATCGGTTATGTACCTAATTTGGAGCACAAAAGAATAATCTTACTGACTACATTGCAACGATTCTGTCTTAAAGTAGATATGTAACTAGACATATCCAGTATTTTACTGGATAAAGGCCTGTGCCATAAAATATGAGCTGCAAAATAAACATGCTAGTGTAGCTAACTGTCTGCTTTTTTCTTGAAGTTTTCTGCAATTCCATTCCTGTGGAATTTGATGATTGCACCAAGTGCATTGGCAGCCCTTCCTGAGATCAAGGTCACCTAAGACAACCTCAGAGCTGCTCCACTGAGCCAGCTGAGATTGGCCAAGCCACCTCGTTTTCTGTATTAAGGATATGTGGTTAGCCTGTTTGAAGTCTGCCCTCAGGACCAATATGACAGTTCAGAACATGTCATGAGCATAACTGTATCACTTACTACCTGTATTTCCTTTAATTTTCTCACCTCCAGATAATAAAGTTGTGGGTGCCCTTAAGACTTTCATAAGATCATTGAGATTCAGTTTTATCACTGAGTCGTGCAGTGTTCATCCTATGGCCCACCACACACTTTTTCTTTTGTTAAAATAAAAATGAATAAGTGTAGTACAGAGATAGAGTGGTTTTGCCCTAGATCCAGAAGAACTGTTCTGTACCCTGGGTACACTTTTCCCTCAAGTTGATGTCAACAGAAATAATGCATCTGGTTTACTGTGAAGCACACGCTCAACTGGTGGCGCTAAACCGTGTTGCTGTATCAGAGACAAAGTGCACCAGACATCAATTATCATATTGACAGGCTTCTTAGAAGAGTACAGCCTATCTCTAAAAAAGTACAGCTTAATTCTACTGGATCAAATGCACGTCTAGGGTCAGTAGCTAGATAATACTTTCTCATTCCATCAAGTATATTTTAAGCAATCTCAATTTGTACCCTTTTAAAAAATGCTCTTGTTTTATGACCATTACATCTTTGCAAATGAAACCTCTGTTAAATGTGTTCTTTTAGAGATCATATAAAAATCCTAATTGCAATGACTGCAAATGTAATGTAGGATGAGAATATTGGGATTTGTAGAGCTGAAAGTTCTCCTTCTGCTTCTGTTTAAGTCAAAGGAAGCCTTTGCCACTGACTTTGTTAGGAGAAGGATCAGACAGCATATTCTTGTGATGTGGAGTCTCCTGATCTTAGTTTTCTATAGAGAAAGGCATTTAGGACCTCTGAGACTATTTGGTGTATATACAAATGTGGAGACTGCAGAGTTTCCACTCCCGTTATTTTTGACAAGATAATTAAACAAACAAACAAACAAAAATCAGGAAGAGCTTTTCGTACCAGTGGTAATAAAGGTTGTCATATATTGCTTGAAATATGGCTTTCATATACCTACTCTTTTTTCGAGCTAAATGACTGTAAAATCTCAGCAGACAAAGTTAAAAACATTCCAAAACTCCTCCAAGTTTATTAATATCAACTTTGGGGTGGTTTGTGATTTGTATTAAGACTGTATTTCCTGATATGACTTACAACACTGTCTGGATAGAAACATCTTGGTTATCTCCTAGGAATCCAGTTCTCAAGAGGGAGACATCATTGTTCTAATTTTGCAATATTGGAAGCCTTTCATTAATTATGAGAGAGAAAAGGATATTATAATATTTTAAATCTAATAGCAACAGTACTCTAGAAGCTACTATCAACACTGCATTTCAGTGTTGCAGAGGGATATTTCAAAATATTATGCAGCAGCAGTTTTGAGTTTAATTGTCTGCAGATGGTAGATGATCTATTTTCCTCACTCGTTGCCACATTTCTAATAGCACCCAGGCTGTTCTATGTAAATGAGTGATCTTTCATATAATTTTGTCCTTAATTTTCCAATATTTTTTCTTTGCATCATTCTCCAGCTGCATCATGTTGGATCTGACCTTTTAATTTTTTTTATATTCCTTAATATATATGTATCACAGTGTGCTTAACCATTTAGAGGCAATCATAGAACTGCTGGAAAATGAACAAATAACAGATTTTATTAGTGTGAGCCATGGTAATAGTTATCTGTAGCAAACAGTGATTGTTACAGCTCTATCAGAAAAGTCTGAATACTTCAGACACATAAACAGTTCAGGATTTTCAGCTTTTTCTTGTCTTAGTGGTAAAACTCAGACCTCAGACAATTTTACATACACACCTAACTAAAAGCTTGCCACCTCTAAGTGGTCATTCTCTGTGTGCTGAATGTTAAGTATAAGTGTAGTGTGCGCACTTTCTGAACAACAACCCAAGTGGCTATAGGAAAAATTAATCTTAACTAGCTCAAAAATACTTTACATAAAAATTATCTTTAAAAAATTGTAGGAAAAATGTACTATTCTGAAATAGGAAAATAAAAAGTGAAACTAGTTCAAGTTACCTGGAGAAGTTCATACTAATCTAGTAATAAGCAGTTAGCTTTCACTTGGAAAGCCCAGTGCTGTGACTAGCAGACTCAAAGAGTCTCCAGTCTTCTCAAATGCTTTTTATGTAAATAATGTGCTTTGAGTCCTCTTCCTTAATGAAAGTCACATACAAAAGCTTATTAATTTGCAGAATAACCAAACTAACAACTGAAGATGAAAACTTGTGGGAATTTTTTTGTTTTTATTTGTAAGAAGTTCAGACAATTAACTACTGACCAAGATTCTTCTTGCTGGCATAGCTTCAGTCTGGCTTTTTTTTCCCTCATGCATGCTGACCTGGAAATCTTCCTTTGCCTTAGCTGCGATAATCGTGACTCAGCTTACAACACCATACATTCGCATCGCCCCTGCTGCAGGCGACGACCAACTAACAGGTCAGATGTTCAAGTATAGACAAGTCATCATGCGCATTTTGTCTCATTTTCTTTGGCTCCCTTTCCCTGACAGTTTCTTCTTTCTCTGCTCATAAACAGTTTTCTGTGTTAAAAGTTTCTTTTCGTTTACAAATTTTTCCTCAGCTCCATTAAATAAAATGGTTCGCTTGGCACCAAGACTTACACACACATCCCTGTACGTACAACTCCGCTGCATGTGCCCATTGTGTGTGTGACCTGTGGAATGTTCCTTTAAGCCTGATGTTGTAAAGAGATCTAGTCTTGCTCCATCCAGAAATTAAATGACAGTTTGAATATAGATATATATCTGTGTACCTGTTTATTTTTTTCTGTGTAATTAGATCAAGACACTAGAATTTCTAAATAATTTAGGCTCAAGAGTTATGTGCAAGTTAAGATAAAGATCTAGTATTAGTGGATTAGGAGTTTTTTTGTGTGATGTTGGGAAGATCATATTTTCTGGCAACATTTCAATATGGAAGAAATTAAAATAAATAAAATAGATTCCTTTTTAATTATATCACACATGAGTTCTAGAATTAAAATAAAATGAACTAGCATGTGACATACGAGAATGAGCAATACTTAAGAATTTAAAATCTAATTGTCAAAGTAAACTCAGTACGCAAGGGAAACCATTATTAGCCTGTATGTGACTTGAAGGATGATTCAGAATATACCAGGAAATCTTTGTAAACTTGGGAAAAATATTAATTTTTTCAGAAAATAAATGCATGCATAAAACTTTTCAGGGATTTGCAAATGTTTTTATTTTCAAACAGAAGCCAAGAGCATTAAAAACTCTAGAATCTGAGGTGAATGTAATGAAATGTGTAACAGGGGAAGTTAGACCTAGTCCATCAGCATTTAGCATCTGATAAAATAATTGCCTTTTTCAAGAATGCTGGCATAGTTCCTTTGGAAGCTCGTGTATGTTGCTACCAGGGTGTCTGGGAGATCAGGACGAGTTCAGATGCCTAGCATCTGGATACTACTGTAGTCAATAAGAGGCAGTTAAATGATTCAGCTTAAGATAAGAGGATTAGTGGCATGTCTGCTATAGCTTTTAATTCAGGGGTACGTAGTATCATAACAAAGTTGAGTGATCCATAATGCCTCAGTTGCCTTGTCAATCAAGACAGAATTGTTGCATGTATATTTGTATTATGTAATAACATAGGAACTAACCAGAATAACATATTTGGATGATGCCAGGAAGTACTAGCTTGCTCTTGTTAGAGCTGCTGTGTCAGAAGCTGTGTCCACATACATTTCTGTACCTCAATTTTAATTTTTTACTTGACAATTTGAATAAAGCAATGAAGAGACAAGATCTCTTCCATATTCTTGAACTTCATCAAGTTTGATTTCTTCATCACAGGGTTCAGATGAGCTTATATATTTTACCATGTGGAGAATGCAATGTTTTTCTTCTTCCGTTTTGTTGTTTTATTTGTTTCAATGCAAAACTGGGTAGCTGTAGGAAACACTGGAGATATACCTGTTCCACAAGAAGGAGATGGCTAGCATAGTTAACAGTGAGAGATATAGCTAGCATAGGAGAGCTGGCAAAGTATTTATTTGGTTGTTTTGGTCACTGGTAGCTTTGGCAGTCTGTGACTTTTGCTTACTTTTTATTAAAAATAAGAAAAAAACAGAAGTTCTATTAGAATTTAATTTTATAGTGAAAAAGAAAGTATCAGATGATACCTGTGAACAGCGTTTATGGCTATCCGTGAAATGTATTAGAAAGCCTTTGAAATTCCCATGATTTCCCACTCCATTTTCATGTTTGAAAGACTGTGTGCTCAAAAGGAAAGAAGCATCTTCCTCCTTTTCCTTTGCCACAACTGCAATAAGGATTGAAGAAACCTCACCCAGCCCACGTTGTTGTCCCATGACAGCAACAAGGCAGGCTTTTCAGCTTCAGGGCAGTACAGCAGTAATGGGATCTGCAGTATCCGTGAGAAACCCAAAGGTTTTCTAAAAGGAGGTTTACAGAAGCTGAACTGCACATGAGGGAGCAGGGAGCGATGTATATTCTCCCCACGTTTTTCTCCTACAAATTCCAAGACTGTGGAAAGGATCTACTTTATGCAGAAAGGATAGGATTGTTGCTTACTCTAGTTACCACAAGCCCTACAGCTGTAACTGTTAGATAGTATCACTTAGCATTATCTGTTCAATGCCTTTTCCTCATTTCTGTGCTTAGAATCAAAGTAATTACATTTGAGATCAAGAAATTACTTTTGTCTTTTAGCATTTGTGAAGATACATAAGTGGCAGGGGGGAGGTCAAAGTTGGCATTTTCAGGTTTTTTTAGGTGGGAAGTTGATACTTCTTGCATAATGAAAATTTAAAATCTTGGCTGCATTCCTGAATATCGTTACTAATTTTGAAAAGTCTTCCTCTTCAGAAATATCATGATAATACAGCTCAGCTGTCAAGCCAATTCTACTTGCACTCATTTCCTCCACCCTCATCATCAACTTGTCTTGTCTCTTAAGGATGCAGTTTATAAACAATGCATTATTAATTTCTGTTTGTCTGTCCTTTCTCTTTCCTCTTTCATATAAAAATAATACGTCTTCCATTTATAGGATTACCTGCTAGTTGCCCTAAATATCTTGACAGGCACCCATTGCTTCACCCATTGCTACAGCCTTTGCAGCCTGTAGCAAATGGAACTTTTCCTTGCAGTTGCACTTAAATACTTACAATGTAGTTGTCCTGGAGTTACACTGTAAGATAACATGCTGTAAAGGCAGCTGTGTGATTTTTACTCTTACAAGCCAAAATAGGGAAATTAGTGTTGTTGCTATTAGTGAATACATTATTATCACTGATTCAATAACTTAATAACTAAGGAATTCAAATTTGGGGGATAGTGTTTAGCTTTCAGTGTTATCCTTACAAAAAGCAACTAACCTGAAATCCACTCAATTGATCCTATCCTCTAACAAACAGGGAGAACATCAAACTGTCTAACACCTGTCAGACAGGAAAAAACACTGTATACATGAAGCATAATAGTCCTCATGATACTGTCTCCATGTTTTCATAAACAAATATGGTTTAACAGTACAGTTGAAATCATGTAGAAGGTTATCAAAAAGCTTATCACATGCGTATGTCACTGTATGATTTTAACTTTAAAGTTGAATAACGAAACCATGTTTTGGAGAAAGACTGAAGTCATTTGCAGTTTGCTTCACTGTTTTGTAAGAGACACTTCATGTAATAGGTTTAAATTGGCCATATTTGGTATTCACTTGGCCCTCATGTATTTTGTCTGCATTCTGATAAAATAGCATGCTTGGAATTATGATTAGGGTGTTCATTCTTTCACACATTTTCTTAATTGTTGAAATATGTCTGAACTACTTATATTTAAATTAAAGTATTTCCATTTGTGATTTAGTGGAGCAGCCACTACTCTACTAGATATTATTAAGACTGATTTTTATAGAATGCCCTTTTTACTACCCATTGTTAATTATACATGCAGCTGGAAGAGAGAGTTCTGTATTGTACAGTCTTCGTAGATTAAATTCATGGTACAAATCAGATGCAACAAGATATGTCAGAAGTTTTGTAGAATAACTGATACTTAAGAATTAGGAAGATTTTTTTTTTAACAGATAGTGACAAAAGCTTAAAACTTAAATAATTTGTACCCTGCAAACTTTAAGGTCTAAATGAGAAGCATATCTTATAAACATGTTAAAGGCAGTGATAAAATAATCCCAGTTGACTTATTCTCCCTTATGAAGTTAGCAACATAATTAAATATACAGATTTCTTTAGATGTGTATTCAATATATAGCAAGATTTATTGCTGTATTCTGGGTCAGATTCTGTTCTCAGTCATTTCACTGTAAAAGTGAAAAAAATTAACTGAAATCATTGATTGATTAAATCACAACGTCATGGAATTTTTTTACGTCAAGGAATTTACTCCGGGTTTATACTACATTATTGAAAACACAATTTGTTTATTGACACAAGACCCAACAGCATGAATTTGAGAAGGAGCATTTCGCTATTTACGTGTTTTGTTGTACTTTACAGTGCATCTGAGGTATAACAACATGGCCTGGACAGACACTAACATTCATTTTTCCTCCATCCTGAACCATGTAACATTGATTTATATGTATTCTAATATGCTGAAACTTAAAAGTGATATTTTGGGTAATGCAGAACCCACTATTTCCTAGTTGAGAATACAGTGGTGTCTGTAATAACAAAGCTATGTGCAGATGTGTCAGTCTGCAGGTTGAATACGCCATTTTAGGAGTTTGTTCTTCTCTTGATACTTTTGAACAACATTTATATCAGTGGGAGTTGTGGATAATTATCCAGCGGAGAATGAACACCTGTGTGCTGTAATGTCAAAGCCATATTACAATGCTGTGACAAGGCCAAGTGACAAGGAAAGCAGAATGAGAATGGATCTGACTCTCCAAAGTGAAATTCAAAGCCTGTTTTTATGTGGTGGTTGCAATGATTGTTGTACCGGTTGTTCAAGGATTCTAGTCCTCTTGCTCAGCTGGGCAGAATGCAAAACAAGGAAATGTTCATACTTTCTGCAGCACTGGCTGAATGCATTTCAATGGGCTGGAGTGTCACTTGTGATTTATTGCCCATTTCTGTTCTTTTATGTGTTACATTTGTCATTTTTGCAGTGACAGTTTCATGTATAAAACAGTATAGTTACAAGAAAATGTTAAGAGGATACAGGAGTGCCAGGGGAGCTGCTGTTTCCTTTTCTCCTTTTTTTTTTCCCCTAGTACATTACAGAGTCAAATGTCAGGTCTTCTGTAAGACAGTGCAGTCAGAGCATCTAAGATTTTAAGCATAAGTACATTTTCCACAGAGCACCTGTAGAAGAGCTCAAGTTAATAAGACCTAAGAGCTCCCACAAATAATGCTGATAACAATTCACAAATGGTGAAATAACCCATAATATAAATACAAGCCCTTTCCAGCTGCAGAGTAGAGAACCTGAGCTGATTAGAAGTCAGTTACCAGTGGGATTCTATTAGTGATGTTAAGTACTCCACTTCATGTTTTACAGTAATAATAATTCCTTTAAGGTTTTCTGAAAATGAATTAACAGCCTGACTTTTGAATGCATTCCAAGTAACTACAGAAAAGCCAGAGGCTCTGAACAGGGCTTCAGGACCTCCTCCCATTTGGCTTCTCTTACTCTGAACAGGTAGGGTTGGAGACAGTGGGACCCTTGCAACTCTCCTTCGTAAGTAGGGGAGTAGAGAAGATAAAGTGCAATGGGTCATATCCAGGGTTCTACTCTGGCCATTGATGCTTATGGTTGGCCAAGAAGGTATGGGTTCTCCAGCTACCCTGGCACTTTATCGCCAGAGCCAGTGGTGTTACAAACCTGGGATAGGAATAATTGGAGAAGATCACATGACCCAGAAGAAAGTATCAGTCTTTTCTTACCCTTTAGGAAGGACAAGTAGCCTGATTAGTTATGTTTTGCATTGAAGCAACAGTTTTTCTTTTAGTCAGATTAGTTAAAAAGTTGGTTGCCACAGAGGTTATAGTCAGTCATTGCAGCAGTTGTGTTATGTCCCTAAAGTACAAAACCAATTAGGAAATTTGAGCATTCCAGTCTGTAGCTGAGAGAAAAATATGATTTAAAGTATCAGTGTCTAATATCTCTTTCATTAAGAGAGTGAGCTGAATCTAACTTAGACCACTAAAGATGGGTCTGTATGGTTCATCCTAGCTTGAAAAATAATCTATTTTCTTAGTAATGTGTAATCTTAATGTTAGGATATCTCTGAGGCTGTTTGAGGTTGGGCTGGGGAGAGAGGCCACTTTCCTTAATCTCATTACAGAGGATGGAAACACAAAACTCAGTCATGAGAGTAACACTATGAATGAAATCACCAGAATAAATTACTAACAAACTGAAGGAATCTCTGCCGTCTGGATAGTACTAGTACTGTTCAGTATCACACCTAATCCAAAATATTTCAACACCAGCATGTACAGAGAAGCAAAAAACAGAAAACGAAGGAAAAATATCAGTAGGTAATTTTGGAGCGTGGCTGTGTGTCATATATTGTGTTATTTCATTTCTGTATTCTGCCTCTGATTTTTACATTCGAAGCAGAACATGTTTTGCATGTACCACAATGAAAAATTAAGGAGAGATAAGGGAAAAGAGGAAAACTCAGAGATACAATAAGTAACTAAAAAACTCCTGTGAATTTCAGTGTTTCCCATCTGTAGTTATTGACTGTATTCATAAAATGCTAAACAGTTAGAATTCTAATTCCAAATAAAATGTCAGACCACTTGTGATTAAAATAATCTGTAGTTCTTAGAAACTGCAAATCTGATATTTGTATCACTGGAGAGTTTTAAGAAATGTGTAATGCAATATTACGTAGATTACCTCTGCGTTAATGTATAGATGAACATTCAAATGTGTTACAGTTAAATAGAGTAGTGCAGTAAAGAGGAGAGTAGTACTGCCAACTTTAATCAAGAGTTACATAACATACTACCTTTGGCAAAATAATGTTTCAGCGATTCACTCAATTTAGATTCCTTGAAATAACTGAAATCTTAATAAATATCTAAGCTGCACTTGCCTGCTGAACACAGTGCAAGCCACGACTGTAGTTATTGGTGGGTTCTAAACACCTTCTTCAGACAATATATTGAAAATGTCCTTTTCTGCAGTAATGGGAGTTTGACTGCAAGAACTGATGATTTTAGAGCTCTGGGAAATGCATTCAAGTGTATCTGTGCATTTCCAAGTCTTTATTTTTCCAAATATTGAATTTTCCTTTCCTTCTCTTAATCTGATTTTCTGTTACTGCTGACCACTAAGAAGTTTTTGTTTACATAGCAAACTCCCATGCAAATGAAACTTGAATCACAGTTTTGCATAAAAGTGAACAGAAGTTGATGTCTTATATGGTTTCAAGCTGTCAAGAGGGGAAATAAGTATTAGCAGGTTCTCTTTCATCTTTTGAGTTCATATCAGAAACACAAAGGGAAATGGAGGAAAAATGGTAAATTGTCATTGTTCAGAAGCAAATGAAGTATTCTTTAAACTTTTTTGAAGCAAAATAGTTGCACTTTTTAGTGTGCTGTCATTGAATTAGACCACTTCTGGTTATGAGTAAATGTGTCAATAACTAAAAGTGAAAAGAACTGATGATAAAAATGACGGTTTAAGGCATTCTTAATAAAATAGGACAGATGAAGGTTTTCCTTTAACCCCTAAAACCTACAGGAAATATATGAGAAATGAAACGTAAATCAGTGAAAACTTTTCAGAGGAGGTCTAGTCTGTTCTTGTCCCCATACTAGAATATTAGTGCATTCAACATTGTTGCACTCTGGACAGGTTTTTTTATTGGCAATACTGTAAACGGTTCTGAAATGTGAACAAAAGAACTGGTACACTGTATCGGCACAAAGACAGATTTAGAATTCTATGGAATTATTTTTCCTTTGTTGTGACAATTCTCCTTTCCAGTTCCTCTAGCCCACCTTCCTGCCCGAAAACAGTGTTGGCTCTGAAAAGCTTTAAAAGAAAAAAAGTTTGTGTCTTTTTTTCCTATTTTTTTTAATTTATCACAAATATATTTTTATATTTCTTCATGTGTCATTATATGTATAGTTCCATTTATTTTTGAGTAGAATGGACTGTGTTATGCTTTCTTCCAAGAAAATACGTAGGTAGTGAGTAATAATAAGTAAATTCCTAGAGTGTGATTGTCTTTGAAGGATTTCTGAAGAACCCTTCATAAGGGTTACAGAGTGAAGGGAGGGTGGTAGTGGAAATCACCAGGAATGTCAGCCTCATCTATGAGCCAACGGCAGCACAGGCCAAAAAATCCGTGGATGTACATACCTTCCCTAGGGATTCCTATACTGCATTGTCCTTCTACCCCCATCCTCCTAATGGCAAAGTAACCATGCCTTCACTGACTTTCCATTGGGAACTGTTCACTAGTGTTCTACTTAAGTTCTCAGTTGGCAGCAAGATCAGAAGATGGTACCTCACTCCACTGCTCCACTACGTCCTACCCATAGCTTCAGGTTACTTTATTCCCATGCTGGATGTGATCCCTTGCATTCATGAATGGAAAATAAAACAGCTGTGTTTGTCCAGGCTAAGAACATTTAGTTCTGTAGCTGAGTTTCACGCTGAGTAGGTCAGCTCCAGAAACATTACTGTGATCTGGCTTCATGTCTTCCCTGCTTGGTGAAGGCCAACTGAGTATTAGAAAACAACATTTTACTTCCCCTAAAGAGGGCGGAGTCCTCTTCAGGCTTCATATCCACACCTTTTCAGTTTCCAGAAGATAGCTGAAATAAACTTTCAGTGATGCCTGATACTTCTTGACACATGTCAATATACTTTCAGGTGTAGATCTGGTGTTAAAAGCAGGAGGTCTCCTTAGGCAAATGTCCTTGGTGTGGGTGATGATAAATAGTCCCCTGCTTCTATAGGGATGGCCTGAAAGTGATGCTGACTTGCTTAAAAAATGCATTGTATATGGACAGGATCAGTCTTGACTGACTGCTTTCAGTTGCTCAGAGCTTTGAGAGAGTTACTCTTCTACTCTGAGTACTGTTTGAGATTATGTAGAGAACCATAAAATCAAATATTTTAGGTCTAAAGACTCCCCTTGTTGGATATTATACCTCTATGACTTCTTGTTCACAGAAGTCAGCTTTGTAGGATGCAGTTGCACTTCCAGTGGCTGCAAGTGGGACCTCTTTCACACGACATCAGCTGGTAACAAGCCCTGTATTTCAAAGTACTGTGACACCTGAAGTTTCAGCCCTTGCTGGCGCCTCTTTCTCAGACCTCCTCATCCTTATACAGAATGAAACCTATGTGTATAGAGCTAATTTGATTCAAGTATGTTTTCATTACTCCTCAGTCAACCTTGGTCAGAAATTTGTGTCTTATGACATCATATTGACCTTTGTTGTGTTTAGTTAGTCAGAGAGTAGTTTGGTAAAGTTTGACTCGTTTTCTTCTCTCCATATTAGTCAGGAGGATTTTATGTTTCACTTCAGTGGTGAGGTCTGTCTTTCAGATATGCTGCCATGACTTTTTCCTTTGTCGACATAGAAATCTGTGATGGGCACCATTGTGGCTACTTCTTTGGGCACACATAGTGCGTACTTATAAATATGTAACAACCAGTTTTTGCTCAAAAAATATTCTAAAGTGTGTGGGAGTACCCTTTAGGGGTATTTGAAAGCTTAAGGTTCCAAAGACTTTATATTTTTTTCCTTAGTAAATTATTTATTTCCAAGAAGGACATGCACCGGGTCTGTATATTTGAGACTTGTTAATAATTTTTGGTTGTGGTGTAGCTACTGAGTAATCTTTAAACATCCCTTAATGATGTTGGTGCTATTAAAGTCTGAGGGCTTACACTTTTTTCCAGAATGAATGAGGGCTTCCAACTCCTTGGGTGCCTACTAGAGAGGAAAATTTTTATGAATTTTAGTTACTTAAATTTCTTTGATTAAAAGAAAAAAGAAGAGCTAGCAGAAAGGTTGATGGTTTTGTTATAAAGGAGCAAATGAGCTGTTTATCAAGACTTGCTTGCTTTTAAGTATTTTTTTAAAAAACACAGTCTCCAGAAAAATCCAGTCTAAAGTCTGGATTAAAATCCTATTAAAGAATGTGTCAAATGTGACATATGTGTAAAACTGGAAACTTTATTTGTTTTAAGCATATTTTGTAAAGAATGTTATTATTCCTGACAATCGGAAACACAGATGTTTAACCGAAAATGTCTTTCTACTCACATGCACCAACATGAATCATCCACCAGTGAGAGATACAATTCATGTGATAGTCAGTTAAATGAGTCCTATTCGTGCAGTTCTTTGTCACCTATATTTGCATTTTCCTAAAGCATATCACAAACAAAATTAATAATTCATAATTATCGTTACACAACGGAGCCTTATTTTCATAGTCCCTTACCACAGACCTAACAAGTCTGTTTCTTCCTGCATTTGAAAAATACCAAATAAAAAAATGCCCAAATCAATATGGTCGTCCTATGGAAGTACAGAAAACTTTTTTTAGGAAAAGAAGAACCATATGTTTTGTACTGATGATCATAAATTGCAAAGGAAATACTGTCCTGCTAAAGTCTTAGTGCTGCTTGTCCTTTTTCCCAGACATTAAAAAAATAGATTGGTGAGCACTAACATGTCACAGGAGGGAAAATGGGACTACATTGATTTCAACGCTTAACTCCTGTGCCTAGCAAAACAGAAGCAGAACATAATCTCTGCCATGTAGAAAGAGCAGTTTATACATGAGCATTTCCAAAAGAAACCAGAATAGAAAGGAAAAAGTATTGTAAAAGGAGAAATAAACAAAACCTACTCTGAGACATTTACAAAATTAATATATTCAAGACATGGAGTAGAGAGAGCAAACTGAATAAATACTGATCAAAACCACCTTCTGGCAAAAAGTATACCCTGCCCAACAACACTTTGTAACTTCTACCATATGGACAGAAACCCTGCAGTTTTGAAGGAGAATGAGGAACACTGATTGGAAAGTTAACAATGAGAATGGCAAGGGAAAAGTCTCCCTTAGCTGGAGTTCTACCAGGAGTAATAAAACAAAGACTTTGTCAAGCAGAATACATGCTGGCTGGCAGATGAGGACTGAATGCCAGTCACTTACAGTATAAACAGAATATCCAGGGTGGTAATTCATTTCATCTAGAAATCTCTATGTATTTTGGGTCTTCTCCAAGACAGCCTCAAATCCTGGCATCTGGAGTGAACTCGAAACTCAAATAAAAAGCATGTTGGACGGGCTTGTCTTTTCACAACATTGGTAATGCTGCTACAGATTTAAAAATGAGGGTACCATTTTCTGCAGCCATGGGTGAGATGAGAGTAGGAATGCTGAGCAAATTTTTGGAGGAAACCAGTCAGTTTGCACTACTGCCCCATTCAGTTTTGCAGTTTGTGATATAAGATTGGGTTTCCTGTTGGTCATTTGACATTTATAAGAAGGACCTACCTCTGTGGAGCACCTCTTTTCATATCAGTAACCTTGTCATACTGCCCTTTATCCCAGCCCTTTACTTATGGCACGTCTGCTTTTCCTGCCTTTATTTTTATGAACTTTTATGTTGCTTCCTTCCTTGAAACACCCCAACCAACATCATCCATAAATACATTATTCTGTCTCTCAAATCCCACTTGAAGATCTGTTTCTACTATGGTACCAGCTGGAAATACTGAGTGATATCAGCTAGCTAGAAGAGCGGGAGGGATAGAACTGTTCATTTATTTGGGTGTTGTAAATGCATTTTCTTAGGGAGTTTTGCCTCCGCCTTCCACCTGTGATTGCCACACCTGCCTGTTACAGCGTAGCTCAGCTAGGCAGTATGCTTTTAGTGGTAAAGATTGCTTCACTGTGTGCCTGCACTGTTCTTAGCACAGTCGGGCTCCCAGTCTGATTTACAGCTTCCAGAGCCTACTATCATACAAATAATAGAGAGAAGTAATGATAGTAGCCTTTGTGATACATGTTGTCCTTGGAGAGCATGGGCAAATCCAAATTCTCTGATCTTTCAGTCTTCTTACTTTGTGGCGGGGACAATAGCATCCCAGTGATGGGTGTTCCAAGGAAGCATCACACCTCTCTGCCTTGCTTCTGCCTTGTTCCATTTTGCATGATTTCTGCCACCTAATCATAGTGCAACTGTCACATGTGGGTATAATGTTTCATTTTCCTGACTCACTCTGTGAAATAACTCAAAAGTAGGTGCTGAGACATGATAGTTGAATTGCACTGCCTGCATAAAAAAATCACAGTCTAGTTACTAACTCATAAAGTTAGTTTCAAGTTTGACTGGAAACTAGGATGATCTGAGCTAACTGTATTACTACTTTAAAGCCTTGTAAAGTTAGCCATTACATCAGTCACTGGAACACCTGTGGATGAAATGCAGTTGGGAAAGGCTTGCAAGTGACTTATCAAGCATGTACCTTTTGAGAACTTAAAGCTGCAGAAAGGAATAAAAAAGTCAGCAACTATGGTTAGCCTTGAGTGGGAGAAATAAAATGAGACCAGTCTGCTTAATTAGTTGAAGGGATTATTTATTTTTTTTACTCAAATAGGAGAAGAAACATGGATTTTTAAAAGATTGCTTTAGACAAAGCGACCTACAGCTAGTTTTTAATAGTAACAGCTTTATTCTTTTGTTTGAAAGTATAACCAGCAGCTCCTAGACTTTTGAGCCAGGGTTATTTTGTTGGTCAATCTGTTCTATACAGCAGTAAGTAATTTCTAAGTCCATTTTTTGGAAGGGACTGAGACACACTGAGAAGCAAGTCCAGACTTTGTTCATTTACAAAGAGAAAAAGGAAGACTTTTTATTCAATTTGGTAGAGGCCCATTTCTTTTACTAAAGAACATTTTCATTGGTTTTGGAAAACAAGATAATGCTTGCATCTAAGTCAAAAGAATGATATTTTGCTTGACTAGTTCAGTCAACAGATAGTCTTAGCTTCCATTTAATGAGAAATAGTTCTTCTCCAACTTTTCTATCCATAAACTACCTACCGGAGATTATTCTTTATGAAGTCTTGAGGTTGATCAGTAACATACTTGTGCCTTCTGAGTGAGAAAGGAAAGGGAAATTTTCCACCCAAGGAAGTGGCAGAACTAGAATTTCTTCAAAGAGAGTTGATCTTTTTTAACCCAATCTTCTAACCCATGGTGCAGAAAAAGAAATTTAACTGCACAAAGTAATTTTAGGAATTCAAAGTATGGCAGACACTGAATATTACCAACTAGAATATAATTCAGTTCTCAATCTGAAGAGAAGATAAGGTGTCATGAAGTGGCTGAACAATCACTAAATGTCAGAAAATAGGATTCCAGTATTAAGGAAAAGTTAATGGAATAGGTCTTGTGAGTAAAAATGAAGTGAAATACTATCTTCAGGTGTTTCATGGGTACTACTTAGAAATATTATCACTGGAGGTTGCGAAGTACTGAACAAAATGGGACCCATGAGGAAAAGTCATAAATCAGGCCAGCTGAATGTCATTCTTCCTAAGTGAAGGAAAAAAGATATTTCACATTTTAAATGCTGCTGTAGAGAGAGCCACAAAGAATGGGAAAGAAATAAGTAGAAGGGAAATTAGAATTGCTTAGATTAATTAGAAAAGTAAATATCTAAGTGTGTAGAACTAAGCAATGTTACTGTCTTCCACTTTATTCAGTGCAGGAAGCCTGGGGAAATACTTTGCTGGGTTTTGTGGCACCTTAGGGTTTATCTATAAGTATATCTTTGTTTTTCACTTCTGGAAGGAAGCACTCTGGTTTGTTTTCATCAAGTAAAGACTTTCCAAAGTCAGCACCTTAATCCTTTTTAAACTGGCAGGAAACATTTCCTTGTCCTTTCATTTTCTAAGCAGCTCCCTTGAGCTAACCTGCACTCGCTGCTCTTTACTGACCTATTGTCTTTCTAGAGGTGCACCACAGTGTATGTGTCAATTTGGCCTTGATTATTCTGGCTCCACTAGCCCAGACAGTCTCAGTAAGAAAAGAGGAGTGAGATTATTTTGCAAGGTTTAAAGTCAGTCTTCTGTATGCAAGTAGAATTAAAAGTAAAACAAACAAAAGAAATCCAAATAAGTAATTAGGTCCAGTATTGTGAGGGAGATACATAGCTCAGCTGTTGGCATCAATATGCATTGCTGTAATTAAAAACAGATATTTTACTGGAGATACAGGATTAGTCTTGTAGCAATGTATCCTTAAAGGCTCTAGGGTGATCAAGGAAATGAAAAATTACTGTGTTAGAAAAAGTGGTTGAAACAATAAAAATAAATAAACCACCAAGACTGTAGCATCATGATACAATAGTGCATAGGTGGTAAAACTGTTTCTGTAACAAAAGATGACATTTGACTCAATTTTTTAGCATATGTCGGTACAGCAGAGTAAAAGAGAAACCACAGCATCTTTTTTTAGACTTACAACAGTACTTTTCCCAATCTCTCTTGAAAACGTCCAAATGAAACTCAATGCACAAATTGACATTGCAGTTTATCATGAGGCAGAATGAATTTCAGAACTACTGCCCCTAGCTGCCTCGATCCCCTTAGGCACAGCCCACCCTTCTCTCCATGGTGCCAATGCAATTGCCCGGGTGGCTATAGTTTTAAAGTCAGTTAAGAAGTAATTATGAGGTGAGAGGCAAATATCACCCTGGAACAACATCTCCCTATCAGACAGAAACCAGAGAGAAGTAAAGCGCCACTGCTTATCATAGCTAATGCACTTTAGGATTTAATATTAAATGCAGTACAGTCTGTTTATTAAATGTGTGGAAGAGTCTCTTGATTATGATGCCAAATGATATGGGTTAGCAGGATTCACACAGGACTGTGAAGAATTTCAGCAGGACAAAAGCAAACTGAATGAAGAGGTAGTACGAACTCGAATTGCAATCTTGATAAATGCTATGTAGTGTTCACCAGAGTTAAATTTAAATGATTTCTGGTTTATAATGGGTTCAAAACTGAGCACTGCACTGAAGAAAGGGATGCAGGTTTCATTGTAAACAATGCACCGGTGACATGTTTAATGTCCATCTGATGTTGAAATAAAACCATTCAGAATGCTAAGGGAGATAAAGAGTAAGTTTGAGGTATGTTAAAAGAATAAACAGTATTAAATAAAATGAGGAAAGTTAATCCCAAATTTCTGATATCAAAAGACTCAAGGGATGTTCAAGAAAGGTGAAAGGTGGCAAATTTGGGTTTTATACCCAAGTAGATTTTGGAAACCACTGACACCAAGAAAGGAGCAACATTCTGTCAGAGGATGAATGAGTTACTGAATGGAAATAAAGGAGAATTGAGATAATCCCAGTATTTGCGGGGTTTATAATAATAATTAGTGATAGGAGTTTTTAAAAGGCTTGTCAAACATCATGTTTCCAGTTTAAGACGTTCTCTATTCTGAGTCAGGCTGAATCCATAAGTGTGAGAAACTCTATGCTATTTTTAATTTAGAGTGACATTACGTGTCTTTTCATAGAAAATTGGGATGATCCTTCAATTGGATAATCAATAGATGACTCAACATGGGAGTTTGAGTGTCCTGATTCACTGTTTGCCAAGTTCAGCTCAACAGCTCCTTTTTGCATGAAAATGGTCTAGACATCTACTGCACTTCTGAGTGCTGTGAAGATTACAGCAATATAGAGTTTAACAAAATTATTTATATATTTATCTATTATATATATAATATATATATATTTATATATTATTTATTAACAAATTTATTTTTATATGATATAGGAAAATAAAAATAGAAATGTTTATATTGGAATTTTAAGCATCTATATTGAAGAAAATAAAGAGCCAGATTTTGTTATCTTTATTCATACAAAGTCAGGACCGTGCTAATTTGTAACAGTATGTATGTATTTCTGTCAAACTAATACTCTTTTGGGACTGGGCACAGAGAGAGGCAGCCAGTCTTCTTCTCTGATTTAGCACTCTTTCTAAGTACTGTGGCCAGAATTTTCCAAAGAACCTGGTTCCTGCAGTTAGCTTTAGATATGTTTTGATTGATGGTTATCACTTTTCTGGCAAGTTTTCCTGGCATTCCTCCTAGCAAGGAGTTTTGAAGATGTAGTCCAAAAGTGTAGCTGTGGGCACTCAGAAGTGCTCTCCATCTTAAAATATCCTGGTTAGAACTGAGAAGAGACATTGGAAATGTTTTCGTTGTACTTTTCAGAAAATATCTCTGCATGTAAATTGATCATTAATTTTCTTTCTCTCCAGAAAAAGGAACTGCAGAAGCAAGTAAAATATAGTTGGTGCTTTCAAAATCCTCTCTGAAAGAGCAGATCTTATCTCAGACAGCAAGATAAGAATGTGGTCTTAAAATATTACACTTTGCTTAGGCTTTACTCTTCCTTCTCCCTTCCCAAAAAAAGCCACAGCAGGAAAGCGATTCATAAATCTCTGTGTCCATTTTATGGCATGGTGCCTCAAATGATGAATGCTGTCACGTTTTGATTAAAAAAAAAATGGAAGTCCTTAAAAAAAATAAAATCAGCTTAGTGAGTTGAATGTTGCTTCCTTAATGTTTTTCATCCTGAACTCATTTAGCAGGGGAAATGGATATTTCATCAGACATGGATTTGACGTTCCATCACATTATACAGTAAACAGTACAAACGATGTTATTTTCTTTAAATGGAGAATCTGGAAGAGCTAAGACAGTAGCTGCTGTAAGGCACTGGTTATCTCATTTAAACAGATATTAAACGTAGGTGCCAGTGGTGTGATCATCAGCTGCTTCCCACTTTGTGAATAAATTGCTTAGAAGGAGTCTTTTTTCCTACCAGATGTGACCTAGATTTAGATTTCCAAAGGCAAAAAAAAAAGTCTATTGTGTAAAAAACAATTGCGGGTAAAATGCATGGTAAATGAGCTTATCTCACTTTTCCAGGTGTTTAAGCTAATATGTTATGGAATTACAGCTTCATTTATGAAAAATAATTGAGGAAAATGTTCCAGCAAATAAAATTTGGATAAAGGCTTAGTATGGTTATTGTATTGTTAGCAAGTTTCTAAATGGCAGAAAGAAAAGGGAGCCAGCACAGATAATAAAAATATAGAAATTTGTGAATCTGTGAAGAGGCTCCTGTAAAAGGGTTAGGTCTGGCAGTGGTATCCACCTGTGTTGTGGTCTTGCAAAATGTCTTGGAACAATATAAAGAATTCTATTCCCAACAATGCATATGAAAGCAGGACTTTTTCTTAAAAGACCAAATATTGATATCTGTTGACCCTGGATAAGACTAATAATACTGGTAGGTTAAGTATACAAACATCAAAAGAATAACACCTTTATTCTTTTTCTTTTTCCTCTTTCTCTTTTAATGATTCCATAGGGGCTGCCACTCGAAAACCGGACCCAGAGCCTGAGAAACAGACCGACCATACTGTTAAAATTGCTGGAGTCATTGCAGGCATCTTGCTGTTCGTCATTATATTTCTGGGGGTCGTGCTGGTAATGAAGAAAAGGTGAGCAATGAGTGGATGTTTTCCATGTACACAGTCATATTGCATCTCCTACAGCAGTTCTCAATTTGATAATGGTAGAAGTCTCCAACCACCTTCATGTCCACAGAGAATTAATGTTTCTCTCTTCGTTTTATATATATATATATATACATATATATATATATGTATACCAACTAATGATTCTAGCATTTTTTATATCAGTACTGCATGATGGGCTCTAATAATAGAAGAATATCTCTGTCCTGTAAGTGTGAGTCTCCACCCTATTCAACAGAACAGCTGAAAGTTAGATATAGTTTCATTCTTTCATGTAAAAGAAATTCTTGGTCAAACAGGAACTAGAGCTAAGGTAGTTTGTGCTAAGAATGGGGAGTATATTGTTCTGCATAAACTTCATTCTGTGAAAACAAAGAAAAATGTTACAGTGGTGCTGAATGTTTCCAAATGCTGGTTCAACACACACATTGAGATTGTTTTGTTTCAAATATCATTTGAAAACTGCTACATTATTAGAAGCGTGAGGCTTTTAAAACTGTTTTCCTTTCTCAACACTGTAAAAGGAAAAATAGTAATGGGAAAAATATCTCGTATCTAGGGAGGAGGCATAGATAAGAAAAAGACCCCCATGTGATATTAGAAGCTAAGTCTAGATTGGGAGAAATTAATTAGCAAATAGAATTAAGGTTTTAGGTTGTATCCTGAGCAATGTGAGATTTGCAGCTGTCAGAGGTGGGGTTGGGAGTATTCAGGTGCTGTGTAAAGGCGCTGAGTCACAAATTCTCCTTCCACTTCTGCCACAGTCTCCTTATTGTCCCATAACCCCTCACCTCCTTGCTATGCACTTTGTATTATCTCCTTTTCTTCCTTTGAGAGCAATCCTGGCCTGATTTTACTCATTCCAACACTATGTGATTTAATTGTATGTTAACTAGTTTGGCAGGTCTGAGATAGTCCAAACCCCTGAGCTGCCTGAATTTCTTCCGGAATTTGAACAGTGGAGGTGCACAGCAAAGGAGGCAGCTGTCTGACAGTGCCTCAGGGCAGGCAACAGAAGTAGCTGCTTTTCAGTCTCCTTGAAGACAGAAGCAGGGCCATGAGTTAGAAGGTCTTTGTGAAGAGAAATGTGAGCTGTGGCCAGGGCTGGGGGCTAGGTCGTGACAAGAGGTAGGTAAAGCAGTCTAAAGCTGCCACACAGAAGAGCCTGAGACTTAAGCGCCAGGGTAGGTCTGACTGGGGCAATGAAGCTGACCCAGTAACCAAATCTGCTCAATAAAGTACAGTGTATCAGGGTTTTGTTCTGACTTTGCAGTACTTTTTTCTTCTCACTCTGATTTCTTGCATCATTCATACCTTCAGTTTTAACAGTTGAACTCCCAAACTCCTCCCTAGGGCCAGACACAGAACTTGGCATGCAGGAAGGAAGGCTTCTTGCACTGTCTGGCCAATACTTCCTGACCAGCATTCATCATTCTCTCTCTTCCAGTTCTGAGCCTCTCCTTAAGTGTTTCTGCCAAAGGTAGAATGTATTCACCCAAGGGAGACAAGTTCTTAATTTTGAAGGGAGAGCATTGCAAAATGATACAAATAGTTTCAAAGTGAATAAGGTGTCAGGGTCTCTGGCTAAATGGATGCTATGCCAGCTCCTACTTAATTCTCTAGAGAAAAACTCTTTGATAATCTAATTGTTAGAGGCGGGAGGTCTCAGATCCTAAGTGTTTGCATTAATGCAGAAGGATACTTGATTCCTTCTGTCTACCACAGCAGAGTAATTACTATTCATAGCAATTCTGTTGCTAGAAGAAAAGTGTATTATGTGAGCTTCTTTGGGGTTTGGAATAAATCTGCTTGTGACAGAGATGAAACTATTGAAAGTAAAAGTCCGGGAACTCTGTTGCCAAATACATACAGTTTCATTGTGTAGTACAGAAATAACGATACAAATAACACAAACATATCCCAGAATGATGCTGCAGTCTTGAGCAAAACAAACTGAAATGAGTTGAAGTGAATATTAAAAACTAAGAATGGTTCATTTGTGTAACAGGATGTGACCAGGGGTAAATGAGAGTTTCAGGAGGTGGGTATATTGTGACCCAGGCCTCTAAAGCATCTGCTGTAGCATAGAAGATCTTGAATACGATTGCACTCATGACTTAAGCAAAAGATGAACCGATTATTCAGTAGATTGTTATTGGTGCATTAATTCACTAGGCTGCTGAGAGGCCTTGTGGTTTCACCTTGGTTCAGTTACTGTGTATACATTATGCATTTGAAGAAAATGTATAAATCATACCACAAGCTTAGTATAACTGCAGTGGTTTTGCAGTTTTATGATACTTAAGGTGCTACTTTGGGAAACAATCTTATCAAGTTAGTGGGTTGTTTGACTACTGCACTTGATCATTTTATTTCATTTACTTTATCAGGAGCTTCACTGGCGTAAAGATCTGAGTAAAAAATAAAATAACACCTTGTAATTCAGTGTCACCTTTCCTCTGAGAACCACTTTGTTCTCTGCACTATTATGTGCAGACTCAGTGGGCGACAATGCTAGATTTCACCACAGTGAGCTACATGTTCTGAAACTTGTCTTGCTTGGAATTGGCTTCAGCAGTATCCCATTCACATTCCACTATTCCAAGGCATATCCCAAGGCATGTACTTCGTCTTATTCTTTCTTTCACAGAAAAGATTCTTGTAGACTTGATCTCCAGATCACACTAGTAGATTAAACTTACTCCGTCTCTGGGGCTTCACAGTGCTTAATTAACTTAATTTCAAACCATTTCTTTCCCTTATCAAGAGATCTGGAAAGCAGTTTTACTTAAGTGATAACCATGATTTTGTCCAATGCATTCCTTTAATATCTACCTCATTTCACTCAACAACCATTCTTTGCTTGGTTGGTGCCATGCACCACAGATTATTACAGACCAGTCTCTTGAACTTTTAATTCAGTAGCCAGGTAGAAGACGACCAATATTCAAAGCTGTTTTCAGTGCTGCGCAGACGTGCTTTGGATATGATGGCCACTATAAAAGCAGTAGGTAGAGAAGTTCTGCAAATATCAATAGTCATTAGGCAGCATTATTAGTTTCACTGTATAGTGGTCTTCTGAAGTAGTTATATTATAAACCAGGTCACAGAGAGATTAGCTGGCCTAGTGATTCAGTGTGTGGTATGGAGTCAAGAGTGAGGGTAGACATTTTCTGTATGGACACTCAGGCTGTGATTGAAGTAAACCAAATCTGTAAACTTGTCGCCTGGGTCAGGGGAAGACTTAGTGCTTTCTTATTTTTCTCTCCACTTGGTTGTTCGGAGTTCTTTATCTATTCTGTTCTATCTTTTCTTTATCCATTCGCATTCCTGCATAAAGGTGTCATGTAACATAGCCTAGGAACCTGCAAGCTATTCCTATAGCAAAAGGGTAATACCAATGCAGTGATTCTTCTCTGAAGTCAGAATAATGCCAATAAGCTTTCCTTCCTCAGCTGTGCTCTGTATCTCCCATATAAGAGTTAACACAAAATCAGATGAGAACAATACATGTGTTTCCACAATATTGATCCACAATAAAGTGAATTTTGAATCTCATCTGAATATTAAATCTCACTTGAGGCCCTTGATTTCTTCCAGTCTTTGATATACCTGCATAGGACTTTATAAAAAAATAAAAAATAAAGAATGCAGCAAGTTCCCCTTTTGATCAACTTTAAGTGGAGCAGTGAAAATGAGAGTACTGTTCCCACAGCTTTGGAAAAGCAATAGCAATTAAATCAAGACTTGCATAAATCAGACACTTACAGCTTTTTCTCCTTTCCTTTTTTTCTTTACCTTTGTATTCTATATAAGTTAAGTTTAAAAAAAATGCATAAGTTGATAAGTTGTGGGTCCAACATTTGCTTAAAAGCATGTATGTCTTTGGGGCAGCTGTTTCTTTCAGGGCTGCCATCTTCTTGCTGCAGTGGGAGTGCAGTAAGGAAGCTGTTATTAAAATTTTATTACATTGGCTTCTGCTTCCGTTGTAGAATGGAGTTTTTCTGATCATCATGTTTCTCCATAAAAAGGTTACTTTGTTTTGCCTGTCTTTAGTTTCTGTTTTCAGCTGTCTCTATGCCTGAGCCTTCCAGTAGTTTCTAATATATGCAGTTGTGGCATCTGTTTAAGTCAGAGACCCTGGTTCTTGGCAGTGGATAAGCAAGGCTTTTGCTCTCAGTGGAGCTGTGCTGGGAATGCATTGTTCCCATTCCCTGGTAGCAAATCAGGCTGTTCAGTTATACATACACCTTTGCCAACAATTTCAAGCAGTTAGGATAGAAATTGAAGAAAATAAGGCTGAAGGAAAATTCCAGCCTCCTCTCCCCGAACCTTATTTTTCCCTCTAGGCCAACCACAAAAGAGAGGTGATGAAAGAAAACACTGTGGTAATGACACAGTTCCAGAAGTTTCTCTTCCAATGGGACAATCCTCCTGCAGCCAGCAGTGCTGATTTTGGTAAATTTTATAGTGGGGCCTTGTTCTACAAGTGGTATTCATGAAATTAATTTATGTCTTCAGTCCTAAAGGATATAAAAATGCTTTATATTGCCGCTATATGCAGAAACAGTTTATTGATATAAAATAACCTGACTACTGGGAAGTGACTGAAGAGCCATGTTTATAAGAAAATTTGGCCTAGGTTAGCTAGAATCTTTGCATCAGTCTTTTTAACAGAAAAAGGCTTTTCATGCGTAGACAAAGACCTAAGTTCGTACTCATTATGTTGGAAGTAAAATGGAACTTGTCCATATTTATTAAAAAAGCTAAATCCATTCACTTACAAATGGTGCTTTAGCATGAGGCCTGAGGACTTACAAGTGTAAAACTTTCTGGTTTTGCAGGATTTTGATTTGTTCTTTTTACGTGTTTCTTTCAGTGTACAGTATTCTTGATAGTCAAAAACCACAGTGCTCTTTTTCAAGGACTTTTATATGGAAAATCTCACAACTGTAGCAATATAAAAATAACTGGAGCTTGAGACTTCCAATTTTTCTCATCTTACACAAATTCTTAATGGAACATTTACACAATTAAAGCTCCTGGATTTTCAGCATTTTTTTCATAAGGAATAATTTATCTGGCAGAATTCTGCATACAAGTACCATCAGTGCTTCAGTGATTAATTGTATTTATTGTTGTTTCTCAAATTATTATACATCTTTTAGAAGTNCATATCTGGCAGAATTCTGCATACAAGTACCATCAGTGCTTCAGTGATTAATTGTATTTATTGTTGTTTCTCAAATTATTATACATCTTTTAGAAGTAGGAGAATATTTGTACTAATTACATTAAATCTCTCTCATGGCAACATATGGCAAGAAACAGGGTTGGCGGTGTTGTGAGATTCTAAATCAAAGTGAGGGAATAAGTAATTTCGAAAAGAAGGGCAGGGGAATTATAATTATGACTGAACCAGAAAACAGCCCCTTGCTAATAGCACAGGTAAGTGGATCTGCTTTCACAAGACTTGATCCTGTGCTCCTTACTGAATGCAATGGGGTATGTGCTGGTGGAAGAAGCATGTAACTGTTTTGCAGCTTGCCCCTTACTCTATTCTTAGATATCTTTTAAAACTCAACTTTAACAGGTATGCATTTTCCAGATGTGCCACGTGATTAAATATTCAGTATGTAGCCTCTTGTGTTTGAACAATACTGTTTGCATCAGAAAAATGGGAATAAAAACTGGGAAATATTTCTAACGCCATCTTCACACAAGAAAGATGAGAGAGAAAATTTGATGAAAGCCTAGTTTTCAAAGAGATGCCTGAAGCATGTAGCCAGAGGCAAGTTAACGTTGGTTATAGTCCTTTGCAAGGCCTGTTTACATGTTTCCTCTGTAGTCAAAGGGCTGTATGCATGTGCTCTAAAAATTACAAATGCCTACATGGTTCCTTTCAGTCTTTTATCTTACCAACATGTGAATGCTACTTGACATTATGCTCAGAGATGTTTTAAGATCTCCAGCTTTTTTTTTTAATTGCAGTCAATATATGGAAATCATTTAGGTTGAAACTTATCCCTTTTGGAGAGCTGCAGTCCTGCTTGTAGTGGGCTTATAACTGAGGGAGGAAAAGATGTAAAGCAGAAGAGCATAGCTGGGGGCTTCTATACTTTGTGCTCACACAGAGCATGTCTGGGTGGAGGATCTGACTGTGCAAGACATTGTGCAAGACTGACTGAGCCCATATTCCTCAAGCTGGTGGTGGAAGGTCTCTAAAGTTGTTTTTTGTGACATTCACATGGGCAGAAATAATGTGGATACAGGATTAGTTCTCATTTTTATCTCTACCACATGGGGAAATACCGCCAATGTAAGTTTAGCCAGCAAAGAAAGCCTTTTTATTTGCATGAGAGTAAGTATCTTTTTCTTCCAAATTTAAAAGGCTATTAAAAAGCTGAGATATTAAAAAAGCCGTGGCCATTGATTTTTCTGCTCTGGAAACAAGTTCAACTCCTGTCAATGACAAAACTGATTTCTTTAAGTAAAGAAAGGGTTAGCCTTAGATTCTACAGTGCTGTGACAGGAAGGGAAGCTACTTCATACATGTTCTGAAATTCTGTATTGCTAACCTTGTAACACCATGCTAGAAGTTCCATATCCTTATTCCTAATGCAGCTGAGGTGTAATCAGAGGTGTTTTAGCACTTTAATTGGGAGTGTTTGTGTGTAGTATATGCAGATATAAATAAACATTAAATACCTAACATTACTTAGTAGGTGTACTTTAAGATGGTTTGATTTAACAGTTGGAGATGTATTATATATTGTATTGCTCAGAGTTTTATGAAGATTGGATATGTCTTCTGTCTATTCCAGACACATTGCATGATATGCTCAGATATGCATTCTTGCTACCTTTCATTTGTGTCACCAGTTCAGGTCTCAGTTTCATCTTGGTTTTTCATACATTAATATTTGACTTTTCTTTCCTTCCATTTCATCTTTTCCACCACTGCCTAATCCTTCCACCATCATGGCAGAAGAAGCTATCACTCCTACACTTATTACCTGTAAGTAACTTCTTTGTCATCAGAGACACACTTTCTGCCATGTTGTTCCATGCCTAAGTAGTGAATGCTAATATTGAAAGTTCCTGTATAAAAACATACTTTGTAAAAGTTTTACCAAGATAAAAACAACATGGTCAATAATGTAATTAAATATTTAGCTTTTAGCTTTATAACAGTTTCTTATGCCTCGTACTGTGCATTAGAGTCCTTTGAATATCATTATGTAACAAATTTTCTTAATTGAGAAATAGTAGGTATAAATACCACTACCATGTAGATGAGAAATTTTCATGCTTAAATAACTATTTTCAGAATTTATTTAGCAGTTTCTTTCTTATTTGTTCTGTTGAAAATATAGCATTGGTTAGACGTGTACAAGCATTTCCATTTGTTGCTGTGTACATATTACTACTTTTTCATGAATAATGATAATGCATAAACATCATGAGTTACCATTTCTGAAGTGAATTTCAAAGGAGTGAGCACTAAAAAATGAGGGCAGGATGAAGCATAACTTTCAGTAAGTAACAACCTTTTGTTTTGATACAGTCCTTAGTAATAGCATTATATGCTTCTTTATTTACCCAAAGCCTTCGTTTCATTCCCTGCTGCCAGGTGATGAATGAGAAGGGTCCTTCTGTGAATTTAGCAAATCCCTTTCTGCAGCTATTCACCTTTACTTGCTTTCCAGGTGCAAGGAGTACATAATAGTTTTTGGATTAACAAAATATTAGAGCTCTTGCTTAGTTGCAAAATGAGACTCATTTAATCTTGTTTAATCTTGTTGGCCAGCAGCAAAAATCAGCTGTCCAGATTTAAAAGTCAGATTTAAAAGTCATGGGAACCTATGAGATATTTTTATGTAGTTAGAGAAGTTTGGGTGTTACTTGCATGAGGCAAATATTAGTACTTGTTTTCAAGTACATATGGTAGTAGCACGCTCTTGAAAGGAACACATTTCAGTAATGTTTTTATTTAAAAGCAATATGAAGTTTCTCATGTTCCTTTCTAGTTGCTCTTCAAACTTTTTAAACATATTTTTTGAATTGATATTTTGAAAAAGGATCAAAAATTCATTTATAGGATTTATGGAAAAATTAGTAAATATTTTCTAGCTTGAAAACTTGGTAAGCAGGACCATGCTCCCAATGAATGAAAGCAACTAAAATTTAAACCTCTTAGTTGAAATTCCGTAAGACTTCTGAATATATTGAAAGTGCTCATTTGCTTCGTAATGCAGATTTCATGTTACATTATTTTGACACTCTACATGTAGTGCAATTTTTAAAACTGTTCTTTAAAGCAGTGTATTAATATGAAGGTCAGAAAAAATTATCTCTGCCACAGATACAGCATTTCAAAATTTATTTCTGTTCCAGAGATAAAAAGACCATATCTTCATAGGCATTAAAAAAATAAATTCAGTTTGGGATCATTTAAATGTAGTTCTTTAAAATGTCAAAAGAATGTAATACAGTAAGTCATATAGTATGTTGTTGCCATAATAAGTAAATATATTTAAATAAATATTTTAATATGATTCATGTCGCAAGGCTAAGTCAAAACCAAAATTGAAACAAATGGAACATTAAATGAAACACTGTTTTATTATTCAAAGAAATTGTATTATATATTTTTTCTCTTTTTCCACTGACAGAGGAAAATATGTAAATTGAAATGGGTTTTTTAAGTTTTATGAACATGTTTTATCTCCAGTTTTGAAATCATAGAGACTGTTAACAGTGGATGGAGGAGAGTGTCTCTGGATTATTTGAAATACTCTCCCAGTGGCTTCAAGAAAAGATCTGTCTTTTTGTTAGTGTGATACAAATGCAGTAACTTTGTAGCTGGGTCCACTGAGTCTTCCAAAAGAAATTGTGGGATCTTGACCTTGTATTCTTTTGTTCCCTGTCTGGCAAAAGAAGCAAAGTCAGAGCCCTGAAAAGAGCAGTCGAAATTGTCTGTCAGTAGGAGGAAGTATTTTGGACCAAATTCTCCACCTGTTTACACACTACGCAATTTCACTGAAATTGCTGGAAATCTTAGATGAATGCAGAATTCATTACAGTTTTATTTTTAGCTGAGAAAGTTGGTATGGATTATAAAATGTTATATATTTTGAGAAACATGATTTCAAGTACTCTACCATTGCTAATTTACCACTTCTATACTGAGTATCATATTCAAATTTACTGATTAGTCATTGTAAATGCAAGCTGTAACATCCAAGCAAGCATCTATGCACTGAAATAGTTACTATTGTCTTGTGTGCTGCTTTCCTTGTGTGCTGTGGCCTCCTTTTCCCTGCAATCTCTGCCACTTCTAGATCCATCCTAAATTAAAATTAAAAAAGAAAAAATTGGCAGATGCCAGGAGCTGCTGATGAATCATCAGAGGTGGACCTACAGCTGTGCATATTTGGCAGAGAATTATTTCTATTTTATCTTATGTTTACTAGTTGGCCAGTCAAGAGACATTAGAGAAAAGAAGTTGAGTGCTGCTATTGAGAATTCTTTTTAATGGGCTTAAGTGCCTCTGCCAGTCTTTCCTCCAGCTCTTGCGTTCCTGAAAACTGGTGCATTTTTTACCTTTCACCTCAGTCAGGCAGCAGATTTTTTTTTTTGTCTGGCTGTAGTTAGTCCTCTCTAAGTTCTTTTGTTCTTAAAATTTGAGCAAATTTAATAGTGCTCATTAACTCTGCAGCAGGTCTTTTGACTTGGCAGTCGATTCCAGGTGGGAAAAAAGAAGAATGGAGATAGTGTCGTAAGTTACACTTGGAACAACTGGTGTTCCCAGCATGGCAGGCAGCATTGGTATGACTGCTTACTCCTGACACATTTTCTGATGGCAAAACCACTGCACCATGGGCTGAAGAGAGGAAAATGCATTCTTTTTCTTTTTTTTTGTAATTATGGTTAAATGAACTAGGCAAGCCTGTTGTTAAGGTGACAACAAGTACCACTGCGGTGAATGTTGGCCTTTAACTTTTATATTCGAGATTTTAATTTTTATAAAGATTCTGTCCTTGGAGACCGTTATTCATTAGGCGGGAGCTAACAGCTAGATTCATGCAGATTCAAGTATCAGACAAAGTGAGTGCTTGGACCGCTGGAGTTTACTCGAGACTTCGTTATATTTCTGTGAGTAGGACGTACACCAAATTAAAATACAAAGTTGTGAAGGCAGCTTTCGGTGCTGTTCCTCAGTTTAAGCTTGATATCAAAATTGTAAGTCGTGATTATTATTGAAATTAAGTACTTATGCAACAACAGGGCTGCACAGCAGTTAGGTGCAATAATTTTGTTCTATTTTTGTGCCTTTTCGCAAGTCATTTCAATGGGAGACAATTATTGCCTAATATTCTTATAAAATCCTAATTATGTTGAGTTCTTCATAGTATGAAATCTGCTGTTGTCTGTCCCAGCACTGATAACTTAGTTAGGTGATCTAGAATAGAAATGCATCAAGGTTCATCCTCTGTATGGAAATCTCAATCCCAAAGCCCAGCACTGTGTAGGACTAGAGGTTCTGTTGCCTGGTACATATGACTCAGATGACAGAATTCCTGCTGCAAGAGAATTAATTCCACAAACATTGAGCTTTTTCATATAAATGTCAGCCCTTTTCCCAAGAATTTGGTAGTTTGGGGCCCAGTTGAAATATGCTTTTCTTGTATATCTGACTTGAGCTCAGGAGCCTGGGAGTCTGTTCTCAGTTTAGTTATGTGTGTGTCTCTTGCATCGCTAGCAGATACTCAGTGCTGGCTTCTGGATCTCTGTTCAGAGACTTAATTTGTGGCTCATTTTCCTAGTCCCATTGCCATTGACCTAATACTTATGGCAGAAGGCACAAGGTTAGTAGATTTACAAAATGACCCTAATAATTGGAGTAATCAAATTTTTAAAAAATCAATGGTATCAAATCTCTCAACATTTCTGGGTAATTCCAGGGAATATGCAGTCATTTAAAACTTCTGCAGAAAACAGTGAAAGAGGTTAGAAACAGTCCTGTATTCTCAACTGCAACTGCCCCTGGAACCAGAATAAGATCATTAGTTTGCATCTTGTACCTGGGGGGGAATACTGAACAGAAAACCATGAATGTGTTTGAACTGTTTGATTCTATTAGACCTGTGATCTCTTCTGAATCTTTAAATATGCGTAGGTACATAGACTTGTATCATAGAATTGTATAATCAAAAATAAACATGGATTCCTGTAATTGTCTTGTAAGCTAGACTAAAATGATTTGAGGATGTCTCATGTTGCATCTTGCAAAGTCTACGATGCCAACATATTTAAAATCTTTGGATAAAACTTAGTCCCAAAATAGCAAGAAGGGTGTTCTACTAAATTGCCATTGCAGAAAAACAAATTTGTGTGCTATGTGTCATATGCTTTGTGTACAGAGGTATCTAGCTTTCATGCAGAGATACTGAGTAGTCTCAGAATTGGGATTTTATTTTTAATTAAAATATGCTACATAATTTTAAAAAATCTGTCTAAAGTTGTTATTTCTTATACTCATTCCTTGTATCTTCTGATTCTTTTGAATCTGATTGTAGTGCTTTATAGCCAAGGCTTACATTCCCATTTCTCTGTAGAAAAATTGTAAATAATGTGTAACACGCAGACCACCAGTAAGTATTTTTTTTTTAATTTTGTCAGCTCTTTCTGAAGTGTGTGAGCCCCCCAGGGCAGTGATCTGACTATATGAAATAGCTTCCTTGAAGTGCAGCAGAGATCAGATCATTCATGTGGAGGAATACCTCTGCTTTAGTTCATCTTTTCTGGACATGTTTAGATATTCACTCCAGGTTACTTTTCCAATACCCGCACTGGAAACCCGTGGTCATTTCTGTACTTACCCAGACTTTTTAAAACCACAGTATCCCAGATGTACTGAATTAGAAACCATAAGCTGTAAAGTGCTGCAAGTTTGGGTTCTTCAAATAAATAAGTATGACAGAGAGAGGAGAAGTATCAGAAATTATTGATTGCTGTGTTGGTCACACAATCTGCTCTGGTTCCAGCCAGAACAGGGTTAATTTTTGCAGTAGCCAGGAGGCAGCACTGCCAGGACTTGAAGGTTATTCTGTACCACCTCACATCATTTCCTGGCCTCAGGGGAAAGGGCTCTGTTACAGGTCCCATAGCATGGCAGAGAGAGCAGTCTGATACTACCTGCTGGGGGGAGTTTCCACATGAATCCTTTGTCTCCTCCTTGTACCCTTTGTTATTGGTATTGTTGCTGTTACTTCGCCTTTACATTTCCTTTCTTATTTACAGTACACCTTTAGCTCCCCTAAAGTGTAGACTGCCAGATCCCTGGAGGGAACAACAGTGGCCCTTTGCTTTCTGGAACAGCTAGCTGACCAAAATCATCATTCATTTCCAAATTTTCTTTCTGTCGGTTTTCCTGCAATAAATTACCTATTTCTGATATGAGAGAATAAAGAGCCATGTCTCTTGCTTTCTTCTGCCACTCCTGATCACTGACCTTCTGTTTCCATTTGTGAGTATCTGCATGAGAATTCTATCTGACCAGGGTCCTTCCTAATTTCAGGGCAAGTTGTATCTGGGAAGATTGCACCAGGTTTGAAACCGAGCATAACAAAAACTAATCAAGCAAGGAACCAGAAGAATGAATGTGCTGTGTGCTAACATATCCAGCAAAACGTGCCTGGTATTTCTTCAGTCCTAGATAACCTGTTACAAAAGAATATCTTTTATGAGAGTTATCATAGTGTATTAGAATCATGACTTCTTTTCATTTACTATTGTGCAAGAAAAGTTTGTTATTACTGCTATTATTATTATTAGACTGTAACATTTAGTGTATGCTATGGAGAGAAATCTGTAGGACTGTCAGGAAAGTCTTGCATAATTCCATCCTGTGCCAACCAGACAGCAGAGTGATCCAAATAAAAAGAAGTAGTAGTTGGAGCAGAGCAGAGTTTTGTAGGGCTTGTGCAGTGAAATACCTGCTCCTGTGAGTACTGAGCTGGTGAACATAAAGAAGTACATTTATTTTTCTCTTCAGCAGCTGAAGCTCAGGACTGCTTCTGCATTTGATCTGAGATCCCTCAGTGAGATATTGAACCAAACGTCCAGGGCTATCTCGATTATACTCCGTTCACCTGCAGAGAGAGATAGCTTCTTTCCTTCTTTCCCATTCCCTTCATGATCCTTCTGATCATGAAGACACAAGTTAGAGCTACCAGAGGCATCTGTCTTGTCTGAAGGAAAGGGAAAGCAAAGCATTCCCTTTGTGAAATGCCAACCTGTGCATTTCACAATCATACGGGAATGAGAGAATCAGCTATTTCAGAGCGATTATGACACTCCACATCCCCTATTGCAAAGTGATAGTGTTCTTTCCTCCCGTGTGGTGACATCAGTAGCCAAAAATAAAATCTTCCGGTATGGATTTCACCAGCATGTTCATATTCAGCATAATAATGCAATATGCAATATTTTTTGCAGCAAATAACAGTTTTAGGTGGGCTAGGTAGTGTTTAGTTATGCTTTAGGTATAATGGCATGTATTTTGCCATTTATGGTCCTATTTGGAAATTATCAATGGAAAGGTCATTTCATATCCACTAAGTTCATGGCTTACAGTGTATTTTCAAATGCAGATGAAATACTGAATGCTTTGTATTTACTGGCATTTTTCAGGTAAGATTGTCATGTTTATGATACATCACAGAAGAGAGCCCTGATCCTTAGCTGTAACATTCACGTGTTACTGGAAGTAGAACTTTCCTTTCTGCTTACTGAGTAGGGAGGAGTCATGTCACTTTAATACGATTAAGATTATATAAGATATTTTGAACTAACAAAAGAAGAGAAGCACATAAGGGTGTTACTAAACTAAAGGGATTACCTACAATATGCTTTAAAAAAAATGAAATGGAGAACAGGGTGCCTTGGTCCTAATACAAGCTCCCAGCAAGAACAGGTTTATTTTTTTATGAATAGATTAATGCAGTTTCAGCTGCCTTTTGTTGGAATCCAAAGCCCTGTAAACTATTTCACTATTTTGAGGCAGGAGTACTGAGCATTCGTGGAAGTGTCTTTGTCCAGTTCTCTGCCCAAAAAAGGGTTTTACTCCGTAGATCTTAACTGTTGTTGTCTTCTTTCCAGCTACTTTTTCCTCTTTCAAAACTATTGTAGTTAGTTTTGAAACTAATGCAGCTCTTAAGGTTGGCTCCCTGTTATTCTTATTGTTTACTTTTTCTGTTGTTTCTCTTCTTCCTCTGCTCATCTTTTTACTTACTCCTAACTTTCTTTATCCCCTTTTCCCTTCCCCCCCCCCCGATACTATATTGTCTGTCATGTCCTGGAAAATATTTCCTTAAGATTGCCTTATTTTCATTCCCTATGTTCTGCTTTATTTCCCAATACTTAATGCAGACTGCCTATCATTTGTTCTTGCTCCATGTCAGAGAATCATAGAATCACAGAATGGTTTGGGTGAGAAGGGACCTTAAAGATCACCTTTTTCCAAAACCCCTGCTATGGGGGATTCACTAGATTAGATCAAAGCTCCATCCAGCCTGGCCTTGAACAATTCCAGGGATGAGGCATTCACAGTTTCTCTGGGCAACTTGTTCCAGTTTCTCACCACCCTTACAGTAAAGAATTTCTTCCAAACATCTAATTAATCTAAATCTCTCATCTTTTAGTTTAAAGCCCTTTTCCTTTCACTATCTGCTTGTATAGGAAGTCACTCTCCCCCTTTTATATAAGCCCCCTTTAAGTACTGAAGGGGCACAGTGATGTCTCCCTGGAGCCTTCTCTTCTCCAGTGTCAACAACCCCAACTCTCTCAGCCTTTCCTCATAGGAGAGATGCTCCAGCCCTCTGATTATCTTTGTGGCCTCCTCTGGACTCTTTCCAATATGTCCATGTCTTTCTTGCCACAGCTCTCTGGCTGCACCCGTCCAGTCAACTTCTTATCCACAAAATAGTACCCACTTCAAATATGTCTTTCCAATTTGGAAATAAGGATGTTGGGTAGGACCATATCAAAGGCCTTACAGAAGTCCTACCAGCTCTCTCCTCAGAATCTGTAGAAGGAAGAGAGAGAACATCAGAATATCCTTTTTAATTCTTTTTATTCTTGATAGTTACTAACAGATTATTGCTTAGATAGACTGACTCTGGGGGAGCATTTCACACAGTAAAACTAAGGAAATACTGAGTTACACAACTACAATTTTTTGAATTGGGGTTTGTTTCTTTAGTTTCCCGGGGAAACAATATGCTGGTTTTATTTGCTTATTTTTTATTATCTAAAAATTGATTTTGCTAAGGCTTTTAAAATATTCACCTCCAGGTTGAAACTTAGTATGCAATATTTTGTGTTCAAAAAGAAAAAATTTATCTTAGGCAATGGAAAATGATTTCACAATGGAAGCTGCAATATAGCATTAATTTTAAGAAGTGTATATAAATACTGCATATTCACTTATGTCAAAACAAGGTAATGCTTGCTGTATTAAGCATAGCTTTTCATTTTATGATCTCTTGTTCTTCTTTGAATCTTAACCTTCACTCGTTTCTTTAATTTAGGGGAAAGAGCCATTAAACATAGATACTTCTTGAAAGTGTATGCTGCATGAAAGCTTTAATTAAATCTACAAGTAAAGCTTTAAAAGAACAAGAATCAAATTAATTGCAGCAAGGACCATGCATTTATTTCTGTGACAGGCCCTTGCACATTAGAGAAAAGGCAATCTGTGTACCCTTATCTGAATTAGCAAACTCAATATCACTTTTCATTAGCATGGTAGGTCATTGCCATGTGTCTTCAGTATGACACTGTTTACATGTTAATGACCTCACAAATAGAGTCTGTTCCAAATGGTTTGCAGTAGTAGAAAGTTGTAAATCCATGAAGTGGAATAAACTGTCCTCTGCTTTCTGCATCATTGCTTCTTGTGAGTTCCCCTCTAGACTGAGTTTCATAATTAGGCAGAAGTATAATTAAGGCAAATTCAGTAAATGCAAACAGGGCAAAAGGATTTATGTCTGATTATGGTTGTTATAGCATACCAGAAATAAATTAATTTCTAAGCATCCATTATTAGTTGACTTTTCAATGACATGGAGTCTAGAAGTAGAAAATATTGTTCACCAAAAATGTTCATAGCTTAAGTTAGTGTGAGTCCATTATAATGTATTCAGATTTAAAAAGTGTTGACATACCCATGAAAAAAAACCAGTGAAAGATTCAATAGAACATACTGCTTTAGTTGTTTGATATGTGATTGCTTTGTGTTAGATGAGATTTTTAAGATTATAAATATATTTTTCCCCCACTGTATAATGTCATGAAATCAGCATGCTCCCTAAAATCATATCCTTAAAGAAAATGTCATACATAATATCTGGTAATTTAACTAGACAGTGGAAAGTTTCACTGAATTAAAATCTTGGAATGATAAAGCCAACATCAAATGAGTAAAACAAACTCATCATAACCACTTAAATTTGATTGCCTAAAATATCGAAAATAAGGTCCATTCTGATATCCTGCTGTGCGAATTCATTTAAGTACTGAATGCCCTCAATTCCCATTGACTTCAGCACTATACAGAATCTGGTCCTGTATTTGGATGTCTCAGCCCTGCCATAACAAAAAGCCTATTTTTCACCGGTCATATGCACCTGGCATTGCAAGGCTCTGTGGTTCTGCCTGCAACAACCTTGGGAGTTGCTTTGCAGACAGAGAGTAATGGTTTCTGCTTTAGTTACTCACCTAATATGCAAAGCGAGTTTAATTATATAGTGTCCAACCCTCTGTGCTACATATTTTTCCACTTGCTGGTTCTGAGTGAAATGCATACTTTCTACGTGCAGTGGTTACTAGTAAGTGTACAGTGCCCCTAGAAGCGTTTATGGCTAATCTTCCCCTCAGCATGTGTAATGTAGCTAAATAGTAATTAAAGGTTAAAGAATAGGTATCCATCTTTTCTGTGCCTGATGACTAGAGGATTGTGTTCTGCATGGAGTCAGATGCTACACTGAACTGGATGGAATTGCTAGGGTGTTGCAAAACCTAACTATTTGAGACTAAAATTCGAGAGACTCCAGATTTTCTCAGAGCACAACAAAAGACTAATAAATCACTGTCTTGTGTTCTGTAATGAATTAGCTGGTTTACTGTGTTTCATATAAATATGTGATGCTATAAGGCATACGTGGGTAGAATGTAGATTTGATCTCATGAGGGACATTTTTTTTTGTTCTACATATTGACTTCTGAAAATTATCTGTGGCCCAGTTGTACATTTTTGTATTAAAAACAGAGATATAGTTTTAGTAAGGCAATAAAGCCACCATGAACATTATAACGATCTCTCAGATCCAAATAATAGCTGATTAAAGCAGGTTTTGATGATTTTTAAATATAGCCATGACTGCTGCCATGCAATATAAAAGAAATTAACTGAGGAGTGATGGAGCAGTGGTGGCAGAGAAAAAACTTGGCTATTCAGTGGAAGTTTGTAGGGCTGCAATTTCTCCACAATTTCCATTGGTTTTGTAATTTTAATTCTTTTGCAGAATGTTTCACATCAGTATGGTCCATAGGTTTGCAGTCCTTTGAAGTCATCCTTTCAGAAATTCTGGTGTTCACTTCTTTCCTGTAGGCTTCTTTGTGGCATAAAAATCTAATAGTAGCAATTGATTTTTAAAAAAGCTTCCAAGTAGGTTATGGAAAGACTGTGGGAATCAAGAGGTCTAGTTTCTGCCACCACCTTGCTGATGGAAGTTTTTAAGCTGTATTCTCCACATTAATTAAATTTTGATTTCTATTAACTGCTGCAAAGCTGTGGTATCATTGCTATCGGAGGTCCAATAGTCAGGGAGTCAGAGTACTTCATTCTTCCTTTATCATCAGTTGGATTTGAGAAAATTTGTTCTTTGTGTTTCTAAAGAATATATGTTGTTGGAATATTAGTACCTGAAAATCAGTGATGGAGACATCACCAGCTAAGTCAGGGTTAGCCACATATACTTGCAGATACACATGTTCTTTTATGAGTAGCCCTTGCAAAAGTACCAGGGGAGGTGTAAAGAGTTTTCTCTGACACTACCTGCTTTGACACTTCAGTGACTGCAGCAGTGCCTCTTTTCCCACAGTAGGAATAATCAGCATCCAAGCTTTACTGCTTGAACTCTTGTGCACATGGGTTACTCTTTTGACAAAAAAAAATTAATCCTTATTTAAAGCCCAGATACTGCAATAGTAGGTTCCTTTCAATAAAGGTATGAAAACAATAAAACAGCATAATATAATAATTTAGCATCTCATAATTTTCAGAAATGTATAAATAAAATAACTGAGCATACTGTGCCACTTACAGTCTCATAATTTGCTGTCTGATTAGAAGTCGTACAGCCACAGGGTGAAAATAAGATGGAAAAGGTCATATGATTAAATTAGCTGCATTCAGACAGGCATTACTTACAAAAGGTTTTTTCTATGATTAAAGAAGATCAACAGTACCTCGAGCAAATATGATCAAGTTAGTGACCCTCAGAAATAGAAATTAACCTCAATGATAAATGAAAGGTTACCGTCCACTATGTGCACTCCAAGGTATGCTGCTGTTGGTTAATCACATCTTTCTTTTTTGGCTATGAACTCTGTGTATAACTGCCGTTCTGATTATTTGCAGAGGAATGCACAGGATCCAAATACTAAAACTTATTTTCCCTTTCTTTTTATCTCACACCGTTTTTAAGTAACACAAGAAATGCCTGTGGTCATACTGCTCATCCCATTAATAGTCTGTCACATTCGTTGCTCTATTTTGTATTTTGTTGTAAACAGGTTCATTCGAGCAGTGCTGTTTTCCACATCACTTAATATCTTGTGTTTCCAATCACCACATTATTGCCTGGTGGGTTAAAAATACTGACAACAGGTTAACATTTTCATCATCATGTTAGGTCTGTTTTCCTTTTGTGGACATTCTTAGGAGCCTAGTTTTTCCTGACAGTGTCTAGTGAAAATCTAGGCTAAATTTTATAGTGTAGGATTTTCATAATATATCTTTTACATCTGACTAATAGTGGAGAATCTAGACTTTTATACTAAAATCAATTCTCTTTCCTAAAGTTTTTTAATATGGGTGAGAAAGTTCAATGGTCAAAAACCCTATAAAAAGTCACTTGATGTTATTTTGATACTTGTGAATTTGCTGTGAATGAAAAAACATCTCCATTTTGCAGTATTTGAGAGCAAAGAAAAGCGTATAAATTGGAGTGACTAACCAGGAATGAAAACTCAGCAGGAAAGGTCACTGTCCTGGTTCCTGATTACTGATTAGTCACCAGAAGTTCATAGCTAAATTGGCCTGTCTTCATCTTCCCCATATCTCACTAACCTCCGGAGTACCTGTAGTTGAGGTAGTGTTGGACTTGATGATCCAAGAGGTCTTTTCCAACTTTAACCATTCTGTGATTCTCCGTAAATATTTGTGAAGATCTTGTCTGTTTGTGACAAAAGGGATCTCCATGCATATTAGCCATTTGTTGTCATTTTAGTAAGTTCTGTGTGCTTGGTTTCTCTTTGGTATTGAGAAATGTCCACTTTGCAGATTTTGCGCTGGACTCTGGCAGAATGGCTTTGCCTTTCTGAGGACAGAAGTGAAGGGCTGTCTTTTTTTGTTGCTTGTTTTGCTGTTGGATGTTTATCAGAAAGTAAATCAAAACAGCTATTTTTAAAACACGTACAGGCCAAACAGATTAATTTGCATATTTAAGAGAGTGGCATAGTTACAAGGAAACAAGAAGTAGTTAAATGGTTACTCAGAGTTTTGGCATTTTGAAATGACATCATCCACTCAATATTGAGTAATCTTTGAGAAACTCGATTGAGATACTAAGTAAACTTATGTCACATGCTATTTCTTTGGTATCGACTAACAAAATACTAATGCCATAGTTCCTCCTTCTCTGCAGACTCGTTTTATTGCCTTAAGTACTATGATGATACTACCACCTTTACAGAAAAAAATCTTTCCTTATCTGTCCAAGGTCACTAAGTAGGAGGAGAATGTTTGTGTCGTGCATGCAAACCATTACTCAGGATTAAAATGTTAAAGAGAGGTTGAATAGACCAGCAAATGTCCCAGAAGTTCAGATATGGCTAGTTTGCCCTTGCTTTAGCTAGTGAGAGTGATTTGACAGCTGTACTTTGTAGTTTCTTCCTTCTGGAGCATGTGATCATGCTTTGATAGCAACCCTTAATCTATTATTAATGTAGTTGTATGTAGATCAAAACTGAAGATCCTTAGTCATGTCAGAAAGTAAGCTAGTCTATTTTTGTATCATTTGAGGATGTATCTGAAGTGAAGGAAATGATGTGCCAGAGTACTAACTTCTGGTATTTCATACCTCTGTTTCTCTATGCAGGCTGTAATTTGGAGCTCTGTAGATGTGCGTGTACATGTGCCCTGCACAGTAAACCTCCTCAGGTTTTTGTCCCAATAACTAGTAAATAAGTGCCTCCATTGAGTCTTTTCCATTGGTTGATTTTGAGCTGTGACTTTTTATCAAGCTTTAAAGACGAGACTTTGACTTCTTTGGATGAAGTCTTATTAACATCTAGTTGCCAGCATTTTGATGATAATCCGTGTACACCAGTTTTCAAAATTAAAGGGACTAGTCTAGTCCTGTGTCTTTCTGTAATAACGTCATTATTGCAGGCTTTTGGAGAAGTAGTGCATTATGGGTTATGTTCACTCTGTTATCCTGAAATGGGCTTTTTGTGGGTTTAAGATGATGCAACAAGCTATAAAACTTCACTGCAGAAGAGCACATGGCCTGCTATGACCTCATCTTCAAACAAGCTTTCCACTTCCATTTTGTTCACACTCCTTTTCTAAAAAATCAGGCAGTGTGTGCATGGATGGTCTTTAAAAAGCAAGGCATTCAGCTCTTTATATTGCTCTCTTGTAACTCAACAAAACTTTTCAAGAAGAAAATTTGGAAGCCTGTGCTAGGGTGCTTCAGGGTATTTAACTGTGTTTTTTAAAAGTCTCAAGACATAAGGCAATTACGCTTCACATCTTTACTGCAGGAGACAACTGAAGCAGCCCATAGACATCAGATAGTAAGATGTGAGACAAATGACTGTGAACTGGTAACAGCCAATGGGCTATGTCATCCCACTGATGACTTTCCTGAAAGTCCAGTGCATCCTCAGCCACTAAGTCCATCCTTCAGGAACTCCATTGCAAGACAAGTGGACACCACTATACATGTTAGTTTCTTGAGTATGTTGGTTAACTTGGATCTGCCAGGAAACCAAACAGTCTGGATTTTGGTATGATCATTCTCAGTTTCATCTGAGAGCCAGGATGAAGTCAGGGCATGCACCAGGCTGCTGGAACTAATGAGCGCTCCTGGTTTCTTCAGTTTAGCCATAAGCTGTGACACAGCTGTATGCTTTGTCAAGGAACAAAAGTGACCCAAAAAGGAACAGGTAAGGAAAAGAAATGTCCCAGGAGGCAACCAGAAAAGGAAAATATCTGTGAGACTTCGGTAGCACTTTCAGTAAAAGGAAAAGCATTGAAAATCCTCAGCTGACAGTGCCTCAGATGCTGACAAATTTCTTAGAGCATAACATGCACATGTAACCATTCAACCAGAGAAATAATTAGTTGGTACCACTTGGACTGTAATTCTTGGTGATAAAATAGCAAAGGTATTCTGTGGGAGGAGAAGTAACTGTGATCCTTTTCCTCTTTGACCCGATACCCCCACACCTTGTCACAACATTGTGCCAGGCACTCACCATTCGAGTGTTGCTGAAGTGGAGACAAGTACAGCAGGAACTTGAGACTTGTCACTTATTGCGGCTTGCAGTGGTACTGTAACTAACTCCATATGACATAAAAAGCTTTGAAGAAAGAGGTGGCCGAGGTTCACAGAAGCTTCAGGATGGCCCAAATTTGAAGTTGCAGCTCTCAGTGGTTTAGTCTGTAACAGAATGCAACAAGAGATTGTTGTTAAATTCTGCCGTTGCAAATCTAAGGGAACAGTGTTATGTTTCCTTTGCCATCTATCTAGTCAGCTCCACTACAAGACAGTACCGTATCTTTTATTACAGATACTGGAAAATTTCCTACAGTAGCTAATTTCCCAGTGAAATATAGACATTTAAACATGTCAGCTGCATTTTTTTCTTCCTATATGCTGCTTGGAGTTTATATACAGATGGCATTTTTATGCTTATATCTAATAGCTATTAAAATTTTCCTATGCCTTATTTCTTTTGAATGTCTCTTTACCAAGCCTGTCAGCTTTTCATCTCTGAAGCTAAAAATAAATGTTTATACAGAAATCAGAGGAGATTGAAATTATGGGTTGATTCACAAATAGAAAAAAGAAATTACACAGCTTTCATTAATTATTGCATGGATAGTTTTGTTTGTGGGAGTGGTGCATTGAGCATCTGTTTTTTCCAATCCTGAAGAAAGTTAAGTAGCTGAAAACATGAGATTAGAGAGAAACAAGCCAAAGTTGCACATTTAATTTAGTCATAGGAAATATCACTTTTTGTATTACACTGAAAGAGGGATTGCATATCCACAGCTGGAATTTTTGCTATCCTTTATTGTAGCAGCAGCAGCTGCCATTTTTCTATTCCATAGCATTAAACCAACCCATAATTTTGCAGCAAATTCTGCCAGAAATGTGCATGTGAATACTGATACTCTATACTGAACTAGGCCTCTAAATCTTTTTTTCTTTCTGGGCAACATGTAGAATGTTAAAGAAAATGGCATTTTCGCGTTGACATGGAAAAATAATGGTAAAAAAAAAATCACATTCTTCTGGCATTTTCAGATGTTAAATGGCTTAACAAGGAGCAAGAAGGATGAGTAGTTCCCAAGTAAATAACACCACAGCTGTAAGAAAAGCAAAGAGCACTCTACTTTAGTCTTCAGTGGTCCTGGAGTTGAAGATGATGTTAATTTTCAGAAAATGCATTTTTCTTATAATTACTTAGTTACACATGATCATATGGTTAAAAGTGTGATAGATGACTAAGCTTCCAGAGGTGAAGTTGATGTAGCAGTATAGAAGGGTGCATTTCTGGAACAAATTCCATTGAAGATTTTAAAAAGAATGCTGTTTCACAAAGAACATTAGAAGCAAAGCTTCTGTATCTCAGTCTACTTTTCACATAAAAAAATATTTGAGCCAGAAGTGTCCCTTTTTTCATGTATGTGTGGCTTGCACATGGTGCAGTTCATATATTCAATGCTTAATCCTCATCCAAATATAAAACCATTGACTCCAAGGAAAGAGAATTCTTGACTGTCAGTACTGTACCTCATTTATGACGGTACAGTATTTTGCTCCAAATAGAGGCAGCACTGTTTCAGGCATCTAATGATTACTCTCCCATATGCAATTATGCCAAATAGATCGAAGATGAACAAATCGTAACTGCAAAGCAACCTCTCATTCAGCCAACTCTTCAGTAGGTTACTTCTAGCAAAGAAACAGACCGTCTTTCTGAAGAGACATGTTAAATTGCAGAAAAGCTGAATCCAACTAGCACAAGTTATTAAGAAAAGCAACCTACCATGTCAATTCTGTAGTACCGGATTGTTTTGACACAACTATTTGCTCTCAATAACTGTCAGTGAATTCATGTTCATTTGTTATTTACTCTCATTATACAGTTGGCAGTTAAAAGGCTATTTCTGAAGTCAGGTGACTGTATCTCATCTTTCACCAAGACTTAGTCCTCAGTCTTCGTTCTTTTTGTTTGCTAAACACTTCACTTTACTTCGCAGACATTCATAACATTTTATGATATGGTGATATGGTAAGGCTGCAGTGTGTTTTCACAGAGATTATTTTTTCTATTGCTTGGAAACTGCTTGGAAAACATTTAATTTTTTTGAAGACCAGTTGCACAAATTATGTTTTCATATCAAATGTGAACATAAATTTATGTCAGCCAAGTGGAAACTGAGTTTTTAATGCAGTATTTTATTGTGGGGTTGAATGTCAGCAGATGTATAGCAAAAAGAAGAAAACTCCAAAATAAATCAATTTATGATGTTTCATAAACTTACGTAATGCCACAGTCAACACCTGTCCTACTAGCAGGTAACAAAGCAAAGAGTAGGATGCTTTCCGTCTGTTCTATTGCGAACTACAAGGGCATAATATGATGGAAAAAATACACACAAACTGCTTTATGAATGGGAACACCTTGACTTGTCTAAAGTAGCAATGGTTATTTATTAGGCTTTGTTTATTTGCTGTGATTGCAGCAGAGGAATTGTTTCTTGCCTACTCAGTCTGAAAATGGCATAGGCAAGACAAAGGACTGGTGCAGCCTCTTCGATCTGATGACAGTCAGTGTGTATTTCCAGTTCATGGATGGCAGAACCTTTGGGTACTTTATTTATTATTATTAAAATGTTTATTTTGTGGAAATAGGGCTCTTCTTACACTCTACCATTTTGGTGACATTACTTACAGTGATGCAGTGCAGAGTGCAACCATAACCAAATTGTTTTATATAGTTTGTAATATTTGAGAAACAAAGGATTGCAGGCTAGTCATGCTGACATAAGTGCTAAAAGGAATTGTCAGTTTATTTTTTCTGCACAATCTGTATTGTGATTGTGAATAGACAATGATCCCAGTTTTGAAGGAAAAAAATTCCTTACTAGAGTTCCTGCTTGTTTAACTACATTAACAATATTTAGCTTGAGCACAGTCAGAACAAGAAAGAATTTCATAGTAGGATGTATGTAGTTAACAGAAAAGCAAGTGGAATTTTTTTTCTGAGTTTTTTCTCCCCTGTGTCTGAGGTACAATCTACGTACAAATTCCTGCCATATACTCCAGATCACTTGAGAGGAGCAGTGAAATGCATGTTAAGCCTTGTTATAATTCTTCGTTTAGTTGTAGCCTTCTCTTTGGTGAGCTTGGGTTGTTCTGAACATCAGAAGTATCAGTAGATAAGCAGATACATGCTTACGGAATAATTTAAGTTGGATGGGACCTTGTGAGGACATCTGGTCTGATGACACTTATCCCCTGTCACATCATCATATGGAAGTCATTGAATTCGTTCTAGCAAAATGTCCTGTATATTCAGAAATGCCTTTGATAGAGCAATCACAGGTGTTTAGAATCTGGTACAGTAAATCATGATGACAAAAGGTAGGAACAGATGTGATATGTATTTTGTAAGCAGATTATCCTGATATTTAGAAATAAATAAAGTAGGAAATAACCTCGGCAACTTTTTTATCATTCAGAATGACCTTTAAAAAAAAAATTGAAGGTTATCCCTCACAATCATGCTTTTAATCTTTACTTTTTCTGTTTTGTTTATTGGATGGTGAGCTGTATCGTCAGTTGAAAGCTGAGCTACACAAAGCTTTTTCACTAAATGAAATGTGAAAAATCTTAACAGTTGTGTTGCAATTATTCAGCAAGCCCTCTATATGTTTTCAAGGAAGCTCTTGTGAAAGTGTGCTGAAAAAACTTTTTTACATCCCCACAATTCTGGGCTGGCTGTATCCTGAATCTGAGGTTTCCTCCAGAATAAACCATACTGGCAATGTGTAAGCCCCAGACACAGATCTTTTCGTGTTTCCTGTCCATGAAACCAGATCACTAAGGGTGAACGAAGTTAGACTGGTGCAATTCAGTAGTTTCATGGTATGCACAAGGAGCCAGGACTCAAAGACTGTTTCCAAGTCTCCTATTTTATCTGTAGTTGTTAGCAATTCTAAATGGAAGAGCATCATAGATGCTATATGGTCACCTAGTGCTAAACTAGAATAAGGGCAATGCTTTACATTGTGTCAGACCCTCTGACACTGGCAAATTTATCTCACAGCTTGCTGGGCTGCCTGAATGTTTCTAGAAACACTGAGCATGGTTGTTCCCAATGCAGTAATTCCATTGCATCATAGCTAGTATGTGTGTGCAAAACAAGTGGTGTGTTTATCGTATCCATTGTCAGACCTACCGAATATCGTTGGTCAGAGCTTGGGGCCTTTTGTATATGTGGGCCTGCTCAAGTGGGTCTATGCTCAAAGGCAGGCTAAATGTCAGCTTTTTGGTGACCCAGTCTCAGAACAGGTATGTTGGGCACAGAGGCTCTTCGATTCAAAAAATAGTGAAAAAATTAGTGAAAATCATTTTAGAGCAAGAAAGATTTATTTTATTTTTGTGTTGAGCTGTATTGAAAATTTTGTATCAAGATTACATCAGGCATGATCTAAGATCCCAGACACATACATTTTATTCCTTCTCGGCCTTTGATTTCATCCTGTTTCCCATCGTCTCGATATTTCAGTTATATCCAGTGTAAAGTCAGAAAGTAATATTAGGCAGTACCAATCCCATGGGCAATATTAGAAATCACATGATTCAACCATGGCAGGCAGGATGTCTTTCTTTGTTTCTTTTAGAGTATAACAATCATTTGAGTGGTACATGTATTTATTGGCATGCTTTCTTTTGGTGATTGACTACACACCGTCAACACAGAGAAATAAATTCAAGGTGTTCCCCTCTTGCCATCTGACTAGTTGCATGTTAAAATTACCAAAACGTGTACATGGTAAATGTTGAATTCCATATGTCTTGAGAGAGGGTTGTATAGAAAATAATTCTTTGTACATAGATTCTCTTTTTTAATATTTGTAATCATAGACTTAGCCTGAAACTGGAGATAGAATTTTGAAGCATCCATTTGTGGTAACTGAAAGTAATATGACCAAATTATTTCTTGTTGAGCCTGAAGGTGCTACTGGCCATTGCTCTGAAACCTTTGTTTTTATTTGTAGAAGAAAATTACACTCAAAAGGTGCTCCAGGGCATATTTTACTCTGCATTGGATGTTGATGTGCTCATAAATGTGTAATCTACATTGTGATCTAGTAATATGTTAATGCTGAGTTCATAAGATTAATCAGGCCACATGCTGTCTTGCGATTCTGCTAATACAGAGTATTTTGAGTAGCATCAGCATTTTCATGCTTTCAGTTTGCAAATGACCCTTGCATAGCAATACATTATGTAAGTAGACATCTCACAAGATGTTTTCAGGGTCCATCGTCCGGACTGTGCTGCAAATTTCCTGCATCTTGACCTGCCTCTACAGTTTGCCCCCAATTGCTACAAACGTATTAAAAATTGCAGTATTTAAAATCAAATACATAAATCAAGCAACTTTTTAAGTAAATCTTCTTTTAAGGGATATTTTTGACCATCTCTTTAATTACAGATATGAGAAACTATTTTCCATTTTATATCTGAACGCCTAGACTTAATAATCCAGCACTTGATATTCTGTTCAATAATAAATTGCAGAATCTGGGAAAAAAGCTGCTTGCTACTGCAGTAGCTGTAAAGAGGTGGAAAAAAATGAAAATAATGAATTGAAAAAAATAAGATACTTTGTGTACATATTAGCTATATAAAATATAAATGTTGTTATTTTATTGGGGGGAAAAAAGGTTTCATCAGAGAAATTGCATTTTATTTGATGTTTTTTATTTTTTTAAGATCCCAAAATCCAATTCAACATCATAAATTTATCCCAAAACACTTTGAGAGACTTGAGGTTAAAAACAAATACACTTTAAGCATAGGAAAACCTCATTAAAATGTTGCTATTAAAGACAAAATAAAACTGCAAAGGCCAGATTCACTACTATGCTCCAACTGCTTTGCAATACTTTAGAGATTCAAACCAGCCATTAACTGGACTTAACTACCCAGTTAAGTCAACTTTATGTCTGTTTTCCACTGCGAAAGCAGAAAAATACATCCAGAATGTATTGATCCAGCTGTTTTAAATGAGATATCTTAGAGGTAAAGCTTTTACAATCAGCTTCAACTGTGATTCTCTTTGTCCACTGCAAAAGCAATGGAAAGACAATTAGGTTCTGTTTCTAATATCCTTTTATTCTACTCCTGAGGAGCAAGAAGGGAATATTCTTGATTCCTGGGAAAAAGTAGCCACCTTAGTCATGAAGGCCTAAATCACATCTTTATATACATCCCAAATTCACTTTAGCTCTTCAGTACAGGCACGACACTCTGTAAGTTGAACCAAACACCAAAGCTTCAGCTTTAGGAAGCACATCATTGAGCTTCACTCTGTTCATTTACAGCTGGATGCAGTTTTGGGTTTCCATTTTACAGTATTACTAAATCACCAAACTCCTTTCACATGCTATCTCAGGCAGCAGCAGCGCAAGAGAGCTGAGGGTGTGTAACTCTCAGTGAAAGCCATGATTGTAAATCTGCAGTTCTGAGCTTTATGCACTTCATGGCGGGGGGGAGGGGGAAGGGTTTTTTTTAAATTAATAATAGACTAGATTATATTCTACTGTGATTCAGTATAGTCATTCTAAGAATAGAGACTCTTTTCCTGCCATTTCAGGCAAGCCACTTATGAGATGCAGGATTTCATAACACGTCTGTTGATGTACCACATTAAAGTACCTCCTTATGTAGGAAACTGGACTGAATTCAAGCTTTACATGTGATCAGCATTGCTTGACTCATACCTTGTTTATGTCTGCTACTTTTTTTAGCACTCATGTCTGTCTACAGATCAACCATGTTTCTGCTGAAATCTGTCACAGAGGGTTGTACTCACTAACTTCTTAGTACAGGTCTTCCGTTAGGAATGAATCAGACAAGGCAAGTACAGAGTAAAACTGTAGGACAAGATGCCCTTGCTTCATAAAGGTACTCCACTTAACCAAGATGGGCGCCTCCATTTAACCCTCTTCACTTAGTTTCTACATTTAAATCAATTCAATTGTAAAAAATTGTTGACAATGAGTGAAATCTAAGTCACAAGCTAGAGGTTTAACATGTTATCTGTATTCTGTCTTCTTTGTACTCTCATTGACTACCTTTTTATTAATGATGGAGTACCAAGGTTTGGCCCATCTTGGGTGGTTTTTTTCCTTACTGATCTGTCAAGAAAATAACTTGTAATAGTGTAAAAACTTAAAGTACTTTAGATTTGCATAGTTGCTTAGTAGCCAGATACTGGTCCCCACTGACATTCCAACAGATACAATTTATCCAGCTACAAAAAATTCGTGTACAGAAAATTGCACCTTCTGTCACAGTATGGGTATTTTACTTTGCCAAGTTGCATAAATCAATAAAAACCCCTGTGCACAATGTCATGTATGAAAATTTTGCTTTGTTATTTTGATTATCACAGCACATAAATTTCTAAGAATGTAGGATACTCAGATTAGAAGGATCATCAAAACTAATCATTTTCTCAATAATAATGTAATAAAATTGCTTTCATAAATTTATACTTACTGAGAAGCTTCCTCTGTCTTGAAGGTTGGTCCACACATTGACAATTTGGTCCATATTTTACTACTTCCAGCACATACACTTTATAGACATTTTTTTTTATTTTATGCCAGCACTGTCCTCTAATTTGTGTGGTTCTCTATATCTCCAAGCTATTAGTTGTCAAAGGCAGACATATAGTTCTTCCTACCAGTATATAGTCTTCATGTGTCTGTCCACGTATCTGTATGTGTCCTATGTGGAAGTCATTTCTTCAGTATGTGCTTTTTGAAAATTCTCCTCCATTAAATAAGGTCTCCATTCTAGATAATCCAGAACCCCTACTTCATAGCTGATCCAATTTGATTTTTTTTTTTTTTTTTTCCATCTGGAGGAGTCCAGATAAGGTATTGCTGGTGCCTCATACCCTGACAACACTGACATTAATACTTCTCTGTCTCTGGAAATGTCTGTCCTGTTACACTTGAGAATTGGATTTCCTTATTTAAGGCTGCACCATATTGCTGGCTTATAATAATCTGATGATAAATAACATACCCAGGTCTTTTACCTCTTCCTTCATTTTCCTTTAGTGTGCTCTCAGCTTTTACCAGAAATCCTTGATGCTAGAAATAAGTGTGTGACTTTATACTAAATTATAGGACATATAATAGGAAGGTAGGATTATTTCTAAATTGTATCCCAAGGCTATGTTAAAATTTCTGTCACTATCAAAATTTTTCTGCACGTCCTGGGACATGTCAAAATTTCTATTTCTTTCTGGAATAGAGCAATGTGATATTTTTCATCAGAGCACCAGTGGAAATATATTTTCTTTGCTTCTCAGCAGTACTCAGACACAGGGATGATTGAAACCACAAAATCAACATAATTTTAGTATTCCTCAAGTAATTTCCTATAGCTGTGAGTTCAGGTTATTACCATAGGGTTCAGTTATAACATAACTTAACCAAGTGAATCATCAAAGGTGTCAGCATTCAAAGATTTGAGTCATTCAACATAATACCTGTTCTCTGTTCATGATTTATCTTTCTTATGTTGTTTCTTCCTGGTCTTCATGCTGAAAAGTGTTTCTTAAACAAAGACTATGTTTATATTTTATCATCATGGTAATAATGGGGATAAATGCCTGTAGGGAGAATGACTGACATGAATAAAGGTATAGAAATGGAAATCACCCCTTTATAGTGGAAGCAAAACTCAATACTCTTGATGCCCCAAGCTGGAGGAAGCAAATGATGCTCCTTCTCAAATTCCAAGAAAAGTGTCAGATGAAGTGACAGGTCCACTAGAAAAGTTTTTAATAGAGCTATTGCATCAGAGTGGTTCTGTCTGACTGGAAGATATTAAGAAAAAAACTACATGAGGGACCGTTGTCTCAGATAATCCTACTTTTATTCAAGACTTTAGAATCTTTTTTAATAAAATAATTTGGAAATTAGATTAAAGGTAAATTGTACGAAAGAAGATTTACCAGGGTAGGTCGTGCTAGATTAATAGGATATTTTTTTGTAATAGTATAAATGATCTTCTCACAGCAGGAATGTAGTTGGTTGGTCTGTCTGGTATTCAGTAAGACAACAGGTGCAATACCATTTGGATGTGTATTATTTAAACTACACAGGATGGCAATTATTACACAAATAGAAGCATACAAAGTGATCAAAGGAGAGATGCTTGATTATGTGTGGTGGGTTGACCTTGGCTGGACACCAGGTCCCCACCCAGCCTCTCTGTCCCTCCCCTTCCCAGCTGGACAGTAAGGTGGAAAAAACAACTCGTGTGTTGGGATAAGGCAGTTTATTTGAAGCAAAAAGTAAAACAAAGCTTGCACGCACAGAAGCGAAAGATGGCAGGGTTTATTCTCTACTTCCCATGAGCAGCGATGGTCGGCCACTCCCAAGAAGCAGGGCTTCAGCACGCGTGATGGCTCCTCAGCAGGCAGCCATTGGAGACAATGAATGCCTGCCCTCCTTCTCCTTGACTCAACTTTTATATCTGAGCTGATGTCATATGGTATGGAATATCCCTTTGGTCAGTTTGGGTCAGCTGGCCTACTTGTGTCCCCTCCCAGGATCTTGCCCTCAACTGAGGAAGGAATGTTGCAGTGCTGATGTTGTGGCTGCCCTGCTCAGCAGTATCCAAAACACTGATGTGTTATCAGCTCCCTTCCAGCTACCTATGCAAAGCACAGCACTGTGAGGGCTACTGTGGGGAAATGAACTCCAGCTCAGCCAGACCCAACACATTATGTTAGTGGCAAAACCTCCTTTTTGACATAGGAGCTTCTTAAGTGTCGATCTTAAGACTGATCTTTTATGATTTGCCATTACTTGTCATGTCACAAAAAAAAATAAAGTGTGCTAATGAAATTTACTGATGAGTTAGCAAGCATTATAAATATATAGAAGGACAGGGAAAGAAGGGTGAACTGGGGACTGTGAGGACAAAAGTACTGGAGAGAGGATGGTGGAGTTTAAGAGTAGAAAGTACGTAATCTTATGATGAATGACTTTTAGCACTTTTATCATAGTATGCATTTTAATTGCTAGCTAGGAGACTGAGGAGGTGGCATGGTATGCTGCTTGGCAGTGTTGTCCTTTGATCCCTGGGTTCTCAGGGATTATAATCAATCACTGTTCCTGCAGTCCTAGGTCTTTAGTTGGACAAGAAGGTTTCACGGTGATGAGGACAGTTAGGCATAACTGGTTCATTGAAGCAAGTTGCACTGATTCCATCTTTGTTAATTTAGCTGACATGCAGTCTTCCTCCATACAGTCTCTTCTGTTTCTCCTGGCTGTACATGCAATCTTGTGCTAATCTAAAGCTAAGTTAAAGGTAGATATTTTGACAGCAGAAAATAATAGTGCATCTCTGTGTGCTTTGCAGTATTTAGATTACTCCTTTGAACTGCCTGGAGTCATTACAACACAATGCAAACAAGAATAGAATAAATCCCTGAGTGGTACAGTATATGTACTGAAAACATGTTGTGCGATCAAAATACCTTTGCATTAAAGCAGCAGAGGGTTTTGCTAGCATTTTTGATATGATAAATAAGCAACTAATTAAATACTGCAAATTATGTAGAGCATACCTTTAATAGCTGAAAGGCAGTTCTCCAATGTTTAGTTCCTTGCAGACTGTTGAAAATTATGCTTTCAAGACCAACCTTCATTATATATCTAGGAGTGATTTATTCTTTCTTGGCTTGTGTCTGTGAATTTGTTCTTAGTAAACATAATGTCATGAAAATGGGAGAAAAAAGACAAGAGGAATTCTAGTGGCTGGTATTGAAGTTGAAAGTGTCCTCCTTAGATTATTTTGCAATCACCTCCATAGAACAGAGGCATTCTTCCAAGACAGAAGAAAAGGGGGGGGAAACCCTTGAAAAATCTTCAAAACAGTCTCTCTACTTACTTAAACTGCCATTGCTATTTTTGTAGGAACAGAACACAGACAGATGCTATCACTGTATTCTGGATGCTAACAGAGACAACAGTGAACTCATTTCTGTTGCTTTAGTGTCAGTTAATATTTATTCTGGATACACAGATTACAGTCTTAATTATCACATTTTTTTCTCCCCCTCTCAGGGGTGTGTGCATGTATAATTTTTGTTGGTTCCCACTTCTTCCTGTTCTTCCCCCAGGTTTATCAATAGCTTTCTACCTACATGTGACATTTTTGATTAGTAGTCACTCACTACACTTTGGGATATATTTTATCCCTTCTTTGTGTGTGTTGAATAGTGTGGTAGGGTGAATTGAATCTTGACATTTTGAAGTGAAATAGGCTTGTTTTCTTTTCAAATCCCTGAAGTTGTTTAGTGAAATGCTGCAGTCTAGGCTTCTTTTTTATTGATATATAAATAGAAAGAAGATTAGTTTTGAAAGCACAATGGCTGCTTACAGACTACAAAACAGTGGAAAAAAGGGACAAACATACCTTGATGTCAGTAACAGATTTCTTGGGTGGGGGTTGGTATGGAGGAGGAGAAAAGGAGGGAGAGAAAGATTCAGAGATGAAAGGAGTTGTCTTTCCGCCTGGTATCTGCATCAGGGAAGTGTGCTGAATGGAAGGTGGTGTCCTAAGAAAGGTCAGTTTCTGCAGTTCACTTAAAACTTACCTGAAGTTGTATTTCCCCCTGATACAGACCTGTGATTGGATTGGATGTTCCGTATCTATACATCATCTCCAGCCTGTTATTCCATGTGCTGATTTATTCTTTTCGACTTTCTTTCATCCTAAGTTACTTTTATTCCTTTGAATTCCCTCAGTTCTTTGTGATCTGTAATGCTCAGGTCTAGTAATGGAGATAGTTATGGTATTCAAAAAGATTATATGAAAACTTCAAAAGATATCTAATTTCTAGTTGCTTGTACCTGTACTGCTTGTAACTTTGCTGCTGCTGTTATGGAGTGGTTATTGACCCAAACGCTGCCAAGTTAAATACTGAGAGCTTATTGAATTTGCCTGTCAATTAGATAAGTATTCTAGCCAAAAGAATAAAATCGTAGCATCATAGAATGGTTTGGGTTGGAAGAGACCCTGAAGATCATCTAGTTCCAACCCCTTGGGCAGGGACACCTATCACTAGACCACATTGCTCAAAGCCACATGCAGCCTGACCTTGAATACTTCCAGATATGGGGCATCCACAGCTTCTCTGGGCAACCTGTTCCGGTCCTCCACCCTTCACCCTTACAGTGAAGAATTTCTTCCTAACATCTAATCCAAGCTTACCTTCCTTCAGTTACCCCTTGTTTTATCACTGCATGCCATCTACAGTCCCTCTTGCAGACCCCTTTTAGGTACTGGAAGGCTACTATAACGTCCCCCTGGAGCCTTCTCTTCTCCAGGCTGAACAATCCCAACTCTCCCAGCCTGTCCGACTAGGAGAGTTGCTCCAGCCCTCTGATCATTTCTATGGCCTCCTCTGGACTCACAGGTCCTTCTTATGTTGGAAGCCCCAGAGCTGGGGATGCCAGTATGGTGCCCTGTTGCTGGGTTATGGGGACTTCAAGTCTCTTGACCAGTGGAATGCAATGTGTGTTCTCAAATGTTGAGAGTGTTGAAGCATTCACAGAACCGAGAGGAAACATCCATTTAAGACTGAAATCTGGCAAGAGCCTTGTATACTAAACCATTACAGTCATAATCATTTATAAAGGAAATACATTTTGGTACTATCTGAAATGGGCAAAATTAATTTTTTAAACACAACAGTTCTCTACTGTTCAATTAGCTTTATCTACCTAATGATTCATCCATCACAGACATATAAACATTCACACAGTATATACACAACCTAAACACAGCATGCATGAGTAGAACCTTACTGGCAAGGGGTTTTGGCAAATTTTCCAGCTTTTAATTAGCTGCCAGGTACTTTAGAAAACTGCAGAATCCCAGGAACATTAGAAACAACTAGAAATCAAAAAAAAACTGGTGACACTAGAAGAGGCCTCTGATGAAGAACTTTATCTGTGTCACTCTTTACTGCAAATCTATGGCCAATCCAGTCAGCACAGCTTCAATTCACACTCTTCTTGGGATTATGCAGTGAACTGATATACGGTACAAATCCACGTTCTGAAAAAATCAAGATATTTTTGCTTATATTTGTATTGACACAAATCCACTCTGAAAATATTAAAACAATACCATGGCTGTGATTCTGCCATTCTTTGATATATTGATATAACCAATTAAATCATAGGGTTTCCAACAATTCTGAAAAATAAGTAGATACTTTTGACTTATCTGTTGCAGTGATAAATGCCTAAATTAGCCTTTCAGGAATGTAAACATTCCCTTCAGAGCTTTCTATGCATTTCACACCAATACTTTGGATTTTTAAGTCACATGTTCTAAAAGGAATATGAGAGAGTGTGTGGAGAGTTTTGTTCAATTCCTAAAAACTCTTAAAGGAATTGGTAAGTGGGCTGAATTGAAACTTCAGTGTTGTAAGAAAAGTTCAAGAAATGACAGCTACTACAACAGCAAATTTTCTCATAAAGGATTTGAGGTGCAGACTCTTGAGATGTGACGAGCATTTACACACATAGCTCCCACTCACATAGATACCAGTGCAAGATTTTCACTCATTATCCCCAAATGTCAATGGCAGAGCAGATTCAAAAATTTTTAATAGACTTTTGTGAAGGAAAAAAACCAATTCACAATACAGTAATGTCCTAGAGCACATTTAAGTTTATGGAATGAATTAGTTCACTGGGAAAGATTTTAAAAAGAAGCCCTAAGCATCATCAAATTAAACATATAATGGTAAAGTCAGTTAACTGTCTATTTGCATATAATGTGAGTTTATAGTTGGAAAAGGTTGTTTAAGAGGTTATATAACAGAAATACAGAAAGTCTTGTTATGTTATATTGCCCTGTACCATTAGTCTGGTAATGCAGAAAGATGCATGTACACTTATCTGTATTATACATACATATGAAAATAATTTGACAGATCAGAAAAAAAGACATTTTTAGCTGTGATCTAGACTGCCAAAAATACCTCTGTTTATTCAGTTAGCTTTCATATTTAATTGCCTACCTAGTCATCTGTGGACATAATGTTGGCATACTCTGTATAATATGATAGAGTCTCATTTTAGGTGTATAATGAACTTCAGTTTCCTAAGTGGAGTTTATATTAGGTGACATTTTCCATGTTGAGGAAATTGCTTTTCTTTGAGAAGAAGCTTTATGGCAAAAGATTAGAAATCTAAGTTAGTTCTGTCACTTTCAGCAAAACATTTGCAGTGGCTCACAGTTGGAAAGGAAGCTGGATGTTTTGATGGTAGATTCCCCCAGAAGAGGCTGAAAAGGCACTATCAGTAAAAATGCTATTTGTCAATTGTACCTCAAAGGAGCGGCACAGGTAAGAGTCAAGAGCTTCTTGAATGACTCAGGAAGTAAGACATGCTTTTGTTGCACTGTTAAAATTAGACCAAAAAAAAAATCCCAGAAATTTGTGTTAATTAGAATCCACCAGACTGTTCTTCATAAATTTCATCTCAGCATTTAGAGTAGAAATGTTGAAATGAACCTTCGACATGATTCAAAGATAGGAGCATTTCAAGTGGAACCTTCAAACTGGATGTTTTATTCACTGTTGCCTTTGTCTCTTCTGAAGACCATTCTCACAGAAGTTAAAGGTCTCTTGATTAGAGCGTGTCACTTAGAAGAGCATGAAAATGCCAAGAATTTAATTATTGGTGTTCCATTGCCATACCAATTGCTGTATATTTAATTTCTCTCTTAAAAGTAGGGCAAGAGGAAAAAACAAGTAAGTTCATCCCATGTGTTTTTTCCTTCTCTTTTTCTCATGAAGTTACATAAAAGTCCTGACTGAGTAATGTTGGTTTCTCTAGCTTTTTGTAGCATGATCAGAGGGAGGAAGTTTGTGGAGAGGGAGGGCCATGCAAAGCCCAAATAATTGCAGGTGATTTTTGTGATTCAGAGCAAAACTCGCAACAGAATCCCAGAGACTCTAATGAGAACATTGCTAGTTTTCATATTTGGTCCCAGGGGCCAAGTCAGATGGCAAACAGACAAAAGCAGCTCTAAACGGGTTACAGAAAACCTTGTGATCTCCATGTCCACCACAGATATAAACCAGATTTTTTAAACCCCTGACACTTTCCCTGTATGGTTATTAGCTTTTCAAATGAAAGTCAGGCTTTCTTATTTTCCCCTGTCTATGGAAAATCTGGTGTCCTGAGAATTTAATGGATTTTACATCATTCTAGATACTCCCAAGGGAAGAAGTCCCTCCTTCTTTTTATGGTAGTGCTGACCCAGTGGAGCACACTAATTACATGTGAAGGCTACCAAAATGTGCTTGTGCCTCTTTGATTTTCCTTGAAGGCCATCTTGTCTTTCCATTTACCTGGAAGAGGAAAAGTTAACCATGTCAAGTCAAGCGTTGCTACTCAGAATTTGGAAAGAAATAAATTTTCCTGTCGTACAAGTTTCTCTCTTAATTTGCTCTTAGAAAATCCACTGTTTGTTGTTAGGCAGTTCAGAATCACAAAAGGCTTTCAGGTGGCTTCTCAAGAGTCTCTGTTGCAATCAATCTCATAACAAAAAGTGGAAGAATTGAGTTTAGAGTAAAGTAGTGAAAGAATTCAACATTGAAGGGATAGGCGAGCGTTAGAGTTGTACAATTCTAAGCTGCTCTTAATTTGATCAGTCTTCATCCAAAAAAGAATATTGAAGGGGGAGAGAAATTTCAAAGTCAGTCGCAGAAGAAGGTACATGAGCAGGTACTGAAACATTGGGTGTTGACCATTTAAGGAAAAACATAAAAATAGGCACAGTAAAAGTAAATAAATTAATAAACTGTAGATCCTACCAGGAATTTTTATTCTCCGTAAATCTGCTAATACAACCATTAAGGGAACAGTTTTTTAATTAACTTGCATTTCAAATAGAAGGGAAATCTTTACTATAATGCACAATTACACTGTGAAACTGATTGCTACCAGGTGCTACTTGAGCTAAGATTATAGTGAGATTCAAAGGTGGACATCTCTGTGGATTTGAAAAATTTGCAGAAGTAAAATGATTAAATTTCACGTGTAAATACTGCTAAAAAAGCATTTTGGAAGGCATGTAAGGCTTGATGTTTCAGAATTTGGAGCAATCTCTTGCCGTTAAGGAATTGAAAACAGTTTTTTTCCACATCTGCATTTCATGTTATCTCTTATAATTTCCCTAAAACTTCCAGGACTTCATGACGGCAGGACCAGTTGGGCTCGGGTGTAATCCAACATGGCAATTCTTACATTATGATTAATGAGGTTCCTTTTATCAACAGCTGTGATTCTGACCTTTCTGACTCTGCTACTTATCACCTGATTTATACATCCTCATACCCTGCATCTCATTTTGAATAAAATAAAAATCTAAGTAACTTCCATTCAGTTGCTATAACCTTTTCAAATATTTGCTCATTCCAATAATTTATTCACAGAATCTCAGATTGTACATCAGTAGCACTCTTCTAAAGCATACTACTACTATTTTTTTGCGTGCAGGCATTCCTTATGACATTTAAGAGAGAAATAACATGCTGACACTAACCTCTCTGCATCTAAAACTTGAATTCTTGCTTTGGAGACCCAGTTTTAGAAATGTGCATCTCTCTTATTTAGCATTGTGACAGGGTTAGATACATTCAGAGATTTCTTTCCTGGTTTGTGATGCTAGTGTGATTCAGGACATGTTCAATTGATGTGTTATAAAATGAGCCAGTTTATCTTTAGTTTAGCCTGTGATCAGTGGAGGAGAGTGCTTTTCCTTTGGGAGCTGAATGCAAAATAACTGAAGCAGATTGAAGTTGGCAGTGACTAATGAAGTCTTGTGAAGGAGTCAGGAGTCAGTGGGTTACTACATAGGATGGATTGAGAAGAGAGTAACAGCAGCCTCTTTGTTGAGTTTATGTTGTCTGGTTTGGGGGTTTTTTGGGGGTTTTTTTGCATAATCAGTGCTTCTGTGAAGAAAATCTAAAAAAAAAAAATTAAAAAATCCTGATGTATATCTCTGAAACACACACATTCACACACACATTTGTTACAGAGGAGATAATTCTAGGCTTCCATGTTTAATGAGCCAGCGTGGTTGCCTAAAGGTGTTCTACATGTTAATAATTTTAATCAGTCACACAGAATTTATGGAGCTAGAATTTGAATTGAAATTAGCATGAGTTAAAACCGCAGTCATTTATTTCTCTGAGAGCTCCCCCTACTTTGCCAGTTTGATAATATGCCCTGTTGTCACAGAGTCTGGCGCAAATAAATCAGTTGTTCCGCAGGCACCACTGAGCAGCCTGCAATGGGACTTGTACACAGAGCACAGCAACTGTGAGTAGAAAACACTGCAATTGGTTTTGCATTTCTAATACATGTAAAATCTATGGGCATGGAGCAAAGACTGAAGGAGCCTGAGGAGGAGTATGCCAGCCTAGCCTCAAAGGTACTGGGAAAGGGGCAGAGACAATGCCAGCCAAGCCCCTGCCTCCAGCCTGAGAGCTGACCCAGGTCAGGAATCACTGCAAACCGCTTCTGTCTTAAGCCCATGATTAAGTGATTTGAATAACTGCCTAACCTGAGCTGTGTGTAAAGCAGGGTGAAGGAGGTCAGATGCTGAGGAGGAAAGCATGCCCTCCTTTTGCAATCTTTGGAGAATTTATCTGGGCTTCATGCTATGAGTAGCATTGATGCAAAGTTACAGCCCAGACTATGATTATTGGAAGTTTTTCAGCAATCGTACAGCAGTTCAGAAAACTGCTGTGGTGTTACACTGGTTTTGTTCCTGAAGTTCTTGTTGAAGCCTTTTGTTAAAGAAAGTCTTTAAGTCGTTTTCTGTTTTTAGACTTTTTCTTTTTTAGACTCACAATAATTTGGGGATTTTGACTGAAACATGACTGAAACATTGTGAGGCAAACTGATTCAGGCTCTCTGCAATCTAACTGTCCCAGCCTGTGCACACAGAGTGCAACAAGATTTGTGTTTTCCGCCTCATTAAACTGACAGCAGAAATTAGTTTGTGGTATTAAAAACTAAAAAGTTAAATTACAGCTACACGTGTCCTTTATGCAATGGGGTGTGTGAAAGATGTTTAATTTTAATGTTTGCTATAATGGAGACTTTAAATTGCAATGTTTGTCAAATCTCTAATCTTTGTTTCAGAGTGGAATATTAATTATGCTTTTAACTACAAGAGGTAAATAAAATGAGCATCCACTGCCTGCCTAAGGGTAAATTGCAGATTACTGACAACGTGACATGGCGTACTAAATGTCAGTTTTGTCAAACAAATTTAGAGGAACAGTTAAACTATTAGCTTCCTGTTGTTACAGGGGTTTTTTTTGCAATGAATGACTTTTCCTAGCAGCAGGGGCACTGTACCATATGGAACACTAACAGAGCTAAATCGAATAAGCGAGATGAATGAGGAGATAGCACTACAGACGCACTCAATTAGTTTATAACTGTCTATTAACTTCTGTTGGTGGTTTTGAATAAACAATAGATTAACCATTACACCCCTTCTTTTTCTTTGTGAAACCAGTAGAAAGACGGTGTGATGAGGGCACACAGTTAAGAAGAAGCTGAGCAGTTTCTTTCTTTTTATTTTTTGCCTCCTGCTTCTTAATAACTCAACTTGTGTCGTATTGGCTGTACCTGCAAATAAAAAAATGCATTAGTTCCAAGAAGCAAATCAAAATATTTCAGATTTGGTTATGCATGCAAAGTAGTTCTTCGCATTACCAGGAGTTACTCTCCCTTATTCTTTTTTTTTAGGACCTGGTTTAGTAGCAGGGAAGCACTAGTATGTGCACGTAGGCCAGTCACTGCGATTTATTTGGTAGTTAAAGGACAAGTGCTGTGATCAGTGCCAAAATAAAAATATTATGGATATATCTGCCTCTCTCTCTGTGCCCCAAACTAGTTTTAGACCTGAACTACTTTTAGCAGGTAAGAGCTGATGCATTAGTGTGGCCTTGACTAGGAAAACTTAAAACGTGTTTGATTTTGTGTACCAGATCATGTTCTGCTAGAGTCATTAGAGTCAGATTATTTCCCTCTAATTTAAATACTACATAAATAAACATAATACAATGTATTACTATCCCTGGCTTCCATTTTAAAACATTGGAGAGAGATGAGGACCTCCAGAGGGCACTGAGATTACCTCATATTATATTGTGATATTTTTGCTTGTTGTTATTTAATTTAAAATTGCTAGTAAAAAATATCTAAACACTTCACTCAAGCTATTCCATGTCACACTTTCACATTAAGTGTTCAAACACCTAATCAGTGAAGGTTTTACCACTGCTGAACCTGAAATACAAAACATAAGACAGAAAAAGTAGGTAAGGTAAATTAAGAGAGGGACATTAGATGAAGGAGATAAAATAATAAATGTAGCAAGACATGCTTAGCTCCCAGTCTGTCAGTAAGTGGTCCATAACTGCCATAAGCCTTGTCATCATGTGATTGCTTGGAGCTCTGTACTTGTAGAGACAATCCTACCTCGAGCTGAAGTTATAGTCTTCTCTTTAAATTCATATATAAGTTGAAATCCACAAGTTTGTTTTGAATCATTTTCCCAGTACAGTGCTGAGGGACACTCTGCCCATCCATTGTATCATATTAAATGGAGGAATTTACAGATATTTGGAGACACTTAAATTTTTTTCCTTTTCTTAGCCTTGTTGCTGTTTAGCAATTAGTGCCACTTAGTTCATTATACAAATAGGAGAGGTAGCTGGGAGATGTTGGAGAGCGGGTGCTGGGAACCAAGAGGGGGTCTGGGAAAACAATTCTTAGGGAACACAGGATATTAATTCATAGAAAGCTTGAATCCATTAGTTGTACTGCTCATAAATAAAGTTGTTTGAAAATGCAAAGCTTCCATTTTCTGGACCAACCCTCCATTTAGATAAAAACACTGATCCTACTGAAATCTTTTCATCTGTCAACTGAATGCAATAGTCTTCTCCATCTTTTGTGTAAAGACTAACACTGCTGTCAGCCTACTGCTAACTTCCTTACAAGATCCATGTTACTAATGAGTGAAGTGGTTTTTGTCTGTCCCCTTACCATACATATTTCACAGAGGGTGATGTAAGTTTTAATTAGTAAAACTCTATGAAATATTTAAACCTCCTCAGGTAAAAGGAGTGATATTAGTAAAGTGGAAGAATAGCATATGAGAGTCTTATATTGTGTAGAAACACAAACTTCATAGATCATAGTGGAAAAAAAATTTAGAAATTGGCAGAGACAAACTCAGGCTGGGACTGCAGAGGGGAGATAAGTTGTTCTTATCAGATGCAGGCCACAATATTAATACATTCCTATCTGTAGGCTATTTTGACATGTAAAACAGATTTTCCAGTTTATGCAAACATTTCTATCTGCCTCTGGCAGAGTAAGCCATTTTTTTCAGTTTTACGTGCACGTGGAATTCTTTCTATGTGCACGTAAAACTGAAAAAAAAAATAAATAAAAAGACAATGCAGAAAGAATTGTGCCTTGCAGAATGTACCACCTAAGGAGTCTTTCTGCTGTGCCTTTTGCAGCCGGACATGCCTGTCTCGTATTGGCCTTTTTAGCCACCAGCGTGCTTGCAACAAACGTGGGTAGAGCCTTTCCCAAATCTTCGTTCACGAAGCCCAGCCATGATGATGATGATGTGCACATGGCAATAAGTCATAAACTTTGCCTAATTTCTGAAATCAGCTGTTATAGTAAAGGAAATACTGTTTTACTACCATTTAAAATTCTACCCAGACTTATGTCCAAGTGTCATCCAGGCACCCAGTATCTCCTTCAGCCTGCATTTCTGAGTCTGGATTTTGGGAAAATTCTTTGTTATTTAGCTTCTTGTTACCATAACTTCTCATCTAAAGTCAACTAGAGTCTCCTCACCTGTAATTCACCTATGTCAAAATACTATTAGAATGTCACTGCCCACTCTTAGTTAGTTAGTTAGTTACAGTGTTGCAGCATTTTAAAAGAAGATGCTATTTAAATAGTGAACGTGTGTCCCTGATCAATCACACAGATGTCCACTCATCTGTTTTCAAGTTACTTCTTTCCTAGCTGTTAAAGAAACTATCACAGTACTATTTTTTATTCAATGTTTGTAAGTTTAAAGATTATTGATGGCTGTTAAAAATTACCCCCTGATGGAGGGTAATGTTGTTCCATGCAGTGACTTGTATGAAACAACATTACCCTCGGTCAAGGGGTAATTTTTAAATGCTGTAATGCTCTTGTAGGTACCCATGGTGCAGCACTTAGGTCATCTTTGCACTAAGAGGGTTCCATTACTAAGTTTACTAAGTGACTGGGTTTAATGGATGTACTAGAGATCCTGCTTTTACGTTTGGTCTCACACAAGTAAAAGTTAGCAAATGGAAGCCTGTTAGCTCCTTGAAAGAGCACTCCTTTCTCCAAGGGCAGGAGTGGAATGTTCTGTTCTGAATTCCTTGTTCGCTTAACTCTCCGCTGAAGTCAACTTTAAGGAGTCTTGTAATTTCCTTTGAAACACACTCCTTTTTAACAAATTGTCTAGATAGGCTAGGAAATGTCAGTCTAGTCAAAACATTTTTTTACCATCTGATCCTAAAGTAGTTATAATTTGAATCAAACAGTATGTTAAACAGAAATTGTTATGATCTATTTTATGGATGTGATATATTTGCAATTGTGCATTCATATTTCTTTAGGTTTAGAAAACAATCAAAAAACTATAGATATTTTCAGGTGCTTTCCTATAGTTAAATAGCCATAATGAATATAGTATGGATTACTTACCCTATTTTATTAGAAAACATACCAACACTTGTGCCGAAACTTAAAAAGAACCTGTTTCACAGTAAGTACTACACTACTTAAGAAGCATTCCTACTCACTTTTTTTTTTTTTAAGTGCAGAAAAAATTTCGGCAGATTCTCTGGGAGGATTAAATATCCACATATTCCCAAATGTTATTGACTGGTACTATTGTCTTGCAATTTAATCTCCTGCTAACATCTCTCTCTCTGATTTCTGCTAATGGGACTCAGATCTGTCTCTTGACTTAATCTACAGTTTATTACAGACATTAAGGTGCTCCCTCCTAAATACGATCTCCCAAACCATATCGAGCTTTAACAGAGAATTCTGTCCTAGATATGTTATTCAGTAAATTCATAGAAAGGATATGGTTAGCCATTACATACAGGGGTGCAGAATCATTTTGATGGAACTCTTTTAAGTTTTGCTACAGAGATACTGCTTCCTTTGTTATCAAATTATGCTGGGGGGGGGTTGTGGGGTTTTTTTAATACAGAGCAAGTAGTTTGCAGCTGTCACAATTTACATCCTTCCTGTAAATGATGAGTTGGAGAGTTAATTTTAGTACTAACACATTGTATCTTAGAAATCACCATTGTCTGTTTTTATTGCAAAGGAATAGTTTGCTATTTTTAACACAAAAGCCTGTTAGTTCTGTTTCTGACATCATTGCCTCCTCCCTTCAGGCAAGTCTGTGTATCTCTATAAATCTCAGTGTACTTACTGTATTACATCACTACCTTAAACTTAAAATTTCAATATATTTGAACTACTGGACTGTGTATTGTAAAAACAGCAGCTGTCATTACTGTTAAACTTGCAAATTCTAACTGGCTGATTTTTTAATGATACAGTAGTATTTTAGTTGTTTGAGGTTGTTGCCTTCTGAGCAGCACAGTGCCTAGCAGCTCATTTTAATACACATAATATTCTTGTAATGGATGATTTCATCAGGGGAAGGACTGTGACATTATTTATAGCTTTTACTCTGTTGTTCAAAAGGAACTTTACTGTGCAAACTCTGTTTAGAAGTTTCAGATTTTTCCTTTTCCGAGGATAAAAGATGTCTTTCTGTCTTTAAAAGTGTATTTTCACAGAAATTAGGATTAGATTTGAGCACAAATACAAGGCATTAATTTTTTTGTACGTGTTTCTGTGACAGAGGTGTAGACTTAAAGGTAGTTCCATGCAAAAATTTTGATTCCTCAGTCTTTGGATTATCCTTCTGCTTGTGGGTGGCAAAGCTCTGAGTGAAAATCCCATATTATATGCAGTCATTAATTAAATCTTTTTTCAAATGTTAATGTTATTGTGTCTATAAAACTGATTTTATTTTTCAGATGAAACTGTATTAGGAAGATTTAGAGAAGCTTTCCTTGACACCTTTCTTACATCTTTTAATTAAAATGTCTTTGGTGTTAATAGGTTCAACTTTGCCAGAATTAGAAATGAAGGGATCTAAACATATGTGTTTGAAATGTTCTTACCTAAAGCCACTATGGTATGTAGCTATTTCAGCTGCCCTTTCCACTATGGTATAAAGAGCCCCTAAAGCGGATTAATCAACCTTCCTTGCCAAACAAGCCTCATATTAACATCTTCCTTATGAGCCATTGGATACAGTACCCCAACACACACACACACCTGCTAAGGGAGAAATAGGGGCTGGAAAGCTTCATTAGCAGTTTATACAGGGGACAGATGACAGCTTCTCCCAGAAGCCGCATTCTGCTGTGTGGGATTAAATTGGATTGAGCGTGCAGCTGCATCTTAGACTGACCAAATAGTATCAGCCGCACAAGGCCTCAGCTGGACCACTTCCTCCTCTAGTCATGTCTTTGGATTACCAGCAGTCCATCTGCCACTGCGCTTCCACTGCCAATTAATGATATACCCATGGCCTGGGAGAGGACTTGAATGGTTTACAAGCTACATCCTGCTAAAGGACCACTGTTCAGCACCTTCCTTCCCCCAGTGAGCACAGAGCACTATTACATTAGTGCACTAACAAGAGCACTATGCTCCAGGTGTATCTTCATGCATCTCACTAGTTATTCTACCCACCCTAAGGGGATGGCCCAATTTCAGCAGCCTCCTAGGAAAAATGATTTTCTTTCTTATATGACTGAGTATTGCCTATTCTGGGCTTTTAGTCAGTGACTTTTGTTGAGACAGATTACTTCTTGTGGTTGAAAAGGAAGATAGAATCCTCTAAAAGACTGATTAAAACTCTATGCAGTTGGATATTTTGAACTGCTGAGGTGTATTGAATATTATGGAAGTCTTGAAGGAGAGAATTGCTTGAAAAAGTGAAAGGCACATGATGAAGTGTATGTAGTGCAGAAAAAAACATGTGCAAGTTTGTGAATGCTCAGTACCAGGACTAGCAAATATGTTGTACAGGCTGCTGCTTGTATTAGGATACAAAGAGGCAAAAATTATCTATTCAAGTGAGGACTGTGGATCAAAAGCCTACATGAACAAGGAACTCTGTCTTTCATAGCAGGCAATATACCCAGGAACCAAAAAAGTACCTCCCACTGCAGGACTTATGCAGGAGCTAGGTCAGGATGCTTGTCTCTTTACCAGAACTTCCGTACCACTTATGTGGTAACATAATAGATACACCTGCCATACAGCTTGCAATTCCTCGTGCTGAGTGAGAACACCTCTGAAAATATGGTGAAAATTTGGCGTGGGCAAAACCATCCCAGCGCAAATTTGCATTAGTTTAACGCTGCCTCTTGTCTTCGTTTGTGAAAGCAGAGGGATTTTGGGCACCTACAGTGCACACCATCCCCAGGAGTTTGAGGCTCTACTTAAAACTGACAGCTATGGGATAAGAAGGTATTTTATTTCATCATTAGCCAGCCTTTTCTAAAATGATAATTAGTTTCTGGAAGAGAATTTCGAAATCTGTCGTGGATGTATTCCCGTGAAAAGCTTTCATGTTCATGTTGTCTGGCACTGCACATCACACAACTACCTCCTCCTGAGTAGGCCCCAGTGTTGTCTGTTTAGTTCTTTATTCAGATCATAGGGTAATATGATGGGGGAAAGAGGAAAAAGAAAAGCTGTTGAGACAAAGGGGAAGGATTGTAATGTCAAATGCAAAATATATGTTTTACAGCATATTATGAGTAGGGTATTCTTCTACAGGATCTTTAATATCCACATACACAGTACTAAGGATGAAATATATCTCTCTGTGAGCCCAATATGACATAGGCATCTTTACTTCATCTAAGTAGTTTCTTTCCAAGTTTTGCCTTTTAAAACAAAATGAGGTACGTATATGCATTTTCATACAAAAGAACCTAGGTACTCTTCTCAAATATAGATCTGGATTTGTTTAGCCTGGAGAAAAGGAGGCTCAAGAGAGACCTTATTGCTCTCTACAACCACCTGAAAGCAGGTTGTAGCAAGGTGGGGGTCCGTCTCTTTCCCTAGACAACCATTGATTGGACAAGAGGAAATGGCCTCAAATTGTGCCAGAGGAGGTTCAAGTTGGACATGGGAATTAATTTCTTCACTGAAAAGGTGGTTAAGCATTGGAACAGACTGCCCAGGGAAGTGGTGGGGTTACCATCCCTGGAAGTGTTCAAGAAACTACTGGATGTGGCACTTAGTGCTGTGGTTTGATTGACAGGGTCAGTCAAAGTTTGAACTTGATGATCTTGGAGGTATTTTCCAATCTTAATGATTCTGTAATTCTAAGTAAAATGGCATATATGCTAAAAAAAGAGAAAGTGGAGGTTCTGTGTGGATTTTCATTTACTGTTCCTCAAACAGAGTTAGTAAAGAGAAAGGCAAGAGAAAGGCAAAAGAAAGGTCAGGTGTGGAACTTTCCTGTGACCATACATTTCAGAAAAGGATTTCTTCAGAGTCTTCAAATACTTCATTTCAATAAAATTGAAATAGTGTAATAAAAGCATGTAAAGTAGTGTAATGTCATTTTACATTTACGTACAATTAATGTACCAGAAATTAATACAAATGAAGCATAATGGAAAATTGAACATTTAATTTTCATTAAAATAAGAACATGTTATTATTAATACCATTTTAGAAAATCAAAACACAATTTGTCTTTTTTCACTGAAAATTTTTACATTCACATTATGCAGTTCAATGTGACTATAACTAGCTCGCTAATGAAAAGGCTTTATTGATAAAAATATTTACGCAAGCTTTGCTCCTTAAGTTAGAAGGGTGGTTTAGTACATGTGGCAGAAAATGATGATTAAAACTTATATAATTAAATAAGAAGAATCTGTATCTATCATCATATTTAATTATTTGACTGTAATTTTGCTAGTATTATCCTGTATTGGTTCTGACTGAATCTCACATGTAGAACTCTTCAAAGAAAAGGCACAGTTAAGGATTGTGTTCAAATCTGTAATGCTTTAAATCCCCATATCTTCCTTTTTATGAAACCCCCCCCTATTACCAGAACATTTAATGGGTATCCTAGAATAATTTGTATCCGAGGGGACCTTTAGAGATCATCTTTTCTAACTTGCTGCTGAAAGTAGATTTAAAAGGAATCAAGTTGCTCAGGACATTGTGCATGAGGGTTTTGAGTATCTCCCAGGGTTGAGATCCCACCCCTCTGAGAACCTGTTCCACTGTTTGACTACCCCAATGGTGACAAAAACTTTACTAAGATCTAATAGGAATTTCCTGAATTGCAATTTGTGTCTAGTGTATCTTGTCCTTTCTCCTTGTTCATAGAGTCTAGCTCTGTCTCCTCTATACTCTCCCGTTAGGTAGTTAAAAACAGCACGAAGATCCCCTGTGAGCTTTCTCTTCTCCAGGCTGAACAAGCACAGCTCTCTCTGTCTCTCCTTGTCCAGGATTTGTCTGTTGAGAGATCCAGGCTGAACTCCCTGTTCAGCCGCACAACACTTGAAAGTCCATTTCCTTTTCTATCAGAACATCCTAACGCAAGGGTTGGTTGGTTGGCTGGTTGGTTGGTTTCTTGGTTGGTTATACATGGTTTTTAATGGGAAGACATCTCCAAAACCTTTAAAAATATGCTGCTTTGAAGAAAGTAATTCAAGGTGGAATGGATCAGAAAGTGTGACTTCCTGGTTTAATGAGCAGGGCCATCAGCCATAAGAGAGGCTTCAGTGCTGATCTGCTCCTGTGTCAAAGACTATAGCGATATTTTTTGGTGAAATGCAGTCGTTTCACCCGTCATCTCCATATCCTGATTTAGCTGCTCCCAGCTGCGCCAGGTCCCTGCAATTCTCACCATAACAGCCCTCTCAGATGCCTGGCTGTCATCTTCTTTTACTAGGAAGAGAGGACAAGCACACAGTTTGTTGTCACTCCATGATTTTTTGGCCTTCAAGTGTTCCAGCTGGGCTACTGGGTTCCTCCCTGTGCTTGTAAAGGATTTGTCATACTTTGGCCTCCCCCATATTCTAAGTGGCACCCTGATCCACGTCCTGCAAGTAGTTCCACACGGCTGTTCTAATCACTTAAGTAAATAAGTCTTTAGTGAAAGTAACATATTCATAAGCATTTACCTTGTATTAATTTTGGGGGGAAAAAAGTTTTAATATTCTGTGTATTTTTCTTACACGCCCTTACAATTCAGGAGGACCTATAGGTCAATTAAACATTGTATTCACTTTTTTCTTGGTTAAATTGAGGATTGTAAGAATCAAAACACAGATCAAAATTCATATTGCAAAACTGTTAAATTTTGAAACAAATTCAGAGAATTTGTGCTTTTCATTTTTCTTTCCTTAGTTCAATTGAGTAGAATGGGCATTTTAGTGTCTGATTCATTACTTACAATATTCAAGGTCATGGTCAAATATAGATAATGGTAAATTACAGAAAATACTGCTGCTTATGTCTCATTACTGTTTTATTCTCCTATTGGGGAGGCAGAAGGGTGTTGAATTTTTTTTTTAAGGTGTGTGAGCACATTTTTATGTAGACCAAGACCAGTGACTAACTTGAGCCAAAAATAGTGCAGCCAGAAGCTTTGCAGATACAGAGTTCTGCCAAAGCTTCTCAAATTCCTTTTTACTGCCATAGCCTAGAGCCTTCCCTGAAGAACCTGTCAATCATACTAAAATATATTGAGGTCTTCTTAGATGGACAAATAAGAACTAAACTGTAACCACAAAATTAACTTTCTCTGAGAGCTAAGACAAAAGTCAGCTCATTTCAAATAAATGTTGTTACATTAATCTGATGCACCACATAGCTCCATTTTTTTCACAATCGGTCAGTCACAGGTGTTCCCCCTCTGCATCAGCCACTGCATCAGCAAAGAAATTCTGTCAGCCTTCTTTGACCTGAGGTGTTCTTCAGTTCGATGCTATAACCCTCACTTGCAGAAACTCAGATAACCTGATGTACGATTTCATACAAAGCAGAAACTAAGAAACAAATAAGCAGAGTTTTTAATTATGTAACTATAAGCAAATCTCAAAGCAGGTGCTCTGTACTTGAATTCAAGAAAGAAAACTTAGCAGCAAAAGTAGGTGAGCTGCATATCTGTGACTGCAGCTCTGTACCTTACTTTTCCGTCATCTTTTCCTTCTCATTTTCCATTCACCTCCATATTCTCTTTCTCTTTTCTGATCCACTGTTTCTTAAGTTTTGCCATACTTCTACCTGTGAGCTTACACTGGTATTGGGATGTTGCCAAATAACTTTTCTTTTTGCTTTGATCTCTTGTGATGCTACTGAACCAATCTATTAGTAACAAAAAAGTGCAAGAAGACGATCAAAGTTCTTATATGCAGTGAGTAAAAAGGCAAGTTAAATACCACAGAAATCAAAACTGGTTTTGTTTATGGTAGTAAAAATCAAAACCATTTTCATTAACCTTCACCTTCATGTAAAAAGTTTGCACTCTTTTTACACTCAAATCTTGTAACTCTGTAAGTTAAAGGAATCCTTCCCCCCACCCCTTTACTTGTATTCTTTTCTCGTTCTCCCTTTCTAGACAGTCCTGCTAGTATTGGGATGTCCTCTTTATCTCCCAGTACTAGTTTCGGTGTCACTGGAAGTGCATCTAAAGTCTGTGAAAAAAAATGAAAGTCACAGTGATGAAAGGGGAGGAAATTAAATCCTTTAGTGTCAGGAATGCTGTTCCCAAAATTTGAGCGTCTCACAGCATTTTTTAAAAAGTTAATTCTTTTTTCTTTATCGGAGAATGCAAGAGCATGATAAAAATGAAATGAATAATGTTAGCATTTGCTTTGAAGCAGGAAGTTGATAATTAGAACAAAGAGAAGGCACCTAAAAGAAATTATAATAAACCACCCCTTTGTAAGTCAGGTAAAAAGGCTTATGCACCCTTGGCTATAGTAAAATATTCATAATCTCTACATCAGTCTTCCATGCTGTTGTAGCTTTACTTTGTTCTGATGTCAATATAAAATATATATTGAACTTCTTAGGACAAAGAATAATTTTGTAATCTACTACAGGTTTGCATACTAAGGGAACATAAGCAAGAAACAACAGAATTCAGTGATATCCTGTCTACCTTTTGCCTTTTTTTTTAGTTCTGGCAACTACTTTCCCTGTGGTTGTTCTCTAGAAATGCTATTTCCTGAAGTGGGGACCACTTTTGAAGTGTTTTATTAAGTGCTTGCTAGTTCTTGCTGCGAAATGTAGTGCCTTTAAAAATAATTCTCCTAACTTTATTTCCTGTCTGATAGAATATTGACAGAACACAGTTCAATGTCACTGTGAAATTGCAGTCTTGAACATATGGCATTTCAATATCAAGCGTATAAATGTGAAATTGAATGACAGAAGTTCATGGTGAGCAGAACTTCACTATCACTGATGCCTTACTACTTATATTTGACTTCCTTACTTGATTTCAATTGCTTCATATTTGTGTTTCAGTCCATTTGTGGGAGATAGAAAGGGTTCTGTGTGGAGTGGTGCTGTTTTGATAAGAAATGTAAAGCAGACTAAAATATTAATTACTTGTAATAGTATTTATTTAATAACAACTAAAGAACTTTACTGTTTTGATTGAATTGGATTAGATATTCAGGTTCCTAAAACTTGTTCTCTGTGAGGACTTTTTAACAATAAAAAGCAGTATAAAGAATACAAATGAGGCATTGGAGGTTCAAGGTATGGCTAAAACAATTTTATAAAAATATGGAAAATAGTATTTTTAATTTTCTAATGCAGGTTAGAATAATACCCAATGTTACCAAATGCATACTATTGCAAACCAGAGAGGATAGACTAAATCTAAACTCCCATCACACACATGTAGTTCTCACAATGACATGTGATGTGTGGTTTTGTCTCTGCCTTAGAGGACCCATTGTTGAACACAAGAAAGCACTCACATTTATTGAGAAGGATGTTTTGTTGTTAAAAGAAAAAGTAATTGCAACATAAGTTTGAAAAAAGCATAAAAACTCCACAAATAAGGGATAAGTCAGTTATATTTGCAGACTTTCTTACATGGTTCTTGTGGAGAGCTGTTATAAAATTACATCTTTGTACTGAATGTTGCTGAATCAGTTATGCTCATTGAATTGTTTCAGGTTAAAGCATGTTCCTCAAAATTAGCTATGAGTCTTCTTTTAGCATATTCTACAAAGTCAAAGTGGATGGGCAAAATAATTATTTTATGAGTTAGTTAATACTGCTAGTGTCATAAGTAGCCTAAACAATGAAAAAAAATGCGTAATTCTGAGTGTTAGAAAAGCAAATAATGTATTTACATCCCGTTTCCTGCATAATCTTTGCAGGGATTGTAAATACAATAAAAAATGGCATCAAATTTTGAAATAAAAGTACACATCATGTCTGTGATAGTGGCCAGTGACAAGCCTTTACATAAATACAGAAACAGAGTAAAGATAAGGTAATACATTCACTGTCTTCCACTCAACCCTTAATCAGTTCTTCTTTTACCAGTATTAACTCTTGATATCTCTAGAGTCCTGTGGTGATATGTTGCATAATTCTCATATAATCATAGAACATGCTGAGTTGGAAGGGACACATCAGGATCATCGGGTCCAAATCCTGGCCCTGTACAGGATACCTGAAAAATCATACCATGTGCCTGGGAGCGTTGTCCAAGCGCTTTTTGAACTCTGTCAGGCTTGGTGCTGTGACCACTACCCTGAGGAGCCTGTTCCAGTGCCCAGTCATCCTCTGGGTGAAGAAACTTTTCCTGATAACCAACCTAAACCTCCCCTGACACAACTTCAGGCCGTTCCCTCGGGTCCTGTCCCTGGTCACAAGAGTGAAGAGATCAGTGCCTGCCCCTCCTCTTCCTCTCACAAGGAAGTTGTAACTGCAATGAGGTCTCCCCTCAGTGTACTGACCAAGGGACATCAACTGCTCCTTATACAGCTTCCCCTCCAGGTCCTTCACCATCCTCATGGCCCTCCTTTGGATGCTCTCTAATAGCTTAATGTCTTTTTTGTATTGTAGTGCCTAAAACTGCACACAGTACTCAAGGTGAGGCTATACCAGTGCAGAATAGAGCATTTTCTGAGTTTTGTGAAAGTATTTACTTTTATATTTAAAAAATTTTTATACTTTCTGATTCTGGTTCTAACATGGTTGAGAAACAGTAATTCTTTCTTAATTTCTTTGTTTTCTCCTTTTTTTAATATACTTTTGTCATATTCTCAGTTCAACTGCCTCTTTTTTAAACTAGGGACTCCTTATCTATTTAAGGACCTCTGCTCCTCTGGTAGGATCTGCTCCTTTGGTCTTCCCATCACTTCTCTGTATATCTTCTCTAGTTTGAGAAAGTCTTTTTTGGATAGGCATGTGGCAGAACTGCATGCAGTGTTCAAAATGTGGAAGCTCCATGGATTAATACAGTTGCTTAATGACATTTTCCATATTCCTTACCTAGTCATTTCTGATGACTTCATGCCTTTTTGACTATAGATAGCACTGAACTTTTGTCTTCAGAAAGTCGGTGACTACCAGATTTCTTTCTTCTGTAGTTTATGAAGTCACTTATATGCAATATTGTGTCTGTATAATTAGGATTATTTTCCCATCTGCATGACTTTATATCTGTCAACACTGAATTTTGTCTTAAGTGAATATCTTCCTCATAGGAAAGGAGGAATACTGATACAAAAAGGACAGTACTACTCAGTTTGGAATGGGGAAGCAGGAAGTGAGTGCTTTTGTTTGATTCAAAATCATATGCTTTTCTCACTGTTCCTAAATTAAAATGGAAGGCACATTTTTTCCAGGGCCTCAGTATATTTGTTATCAGCCCCAGTCAGCATTTTTTTTTTAATTTATTTTTGCTAACTATGGTAGTGTTCCATTGTGCCCTGTTCTTTGTGCCCAGTGCTTTATAAACACAAAGGGAAAAGGCAAGCTAGGTTCAAAAGTGTCTGTTAATGAAGTCAAGACAGGACAGAGAAATGAATACAGGAAAATAGATGGAAAATGAAGCAAACAGAGGCTGACAGTATAGAAACTTAGCAGTTATTGGAGTTGATTTATTGGAGGGGTTTGAGGGAGAACTTACAGAGAAGAAAGATTTTGAGAAAGGTATTGAGTTAAGCTTGCAAAAGTTTTACAGGGTGATCCTTTCACCTAGAGGGGACTTTACAGGAGAAAATACAGCATTCGAGAGTTTCACAGTGGTTTATAAAATGGGGACAGATTGTGATGAAGTGTTTAACTTATGATTTTCCTAGGCTTTTTTGATTAGTATTTGTAACAGAACAGAATAAACGATACTCTAAATTCCACACAATTTTGTAGCAGAAGTCTGTATGTTTGTCTGCTCTGCATTTTACCATATTTTTACCACTACGCCAGTTGACTTCTTGCTATTTCTTGTGCAGTAAAATTCCAACAGTTCCTAGCTAGTCTTGAGATTTTTCTGAATATCATGCTCTCTTTTCTGAGATGTACATTTCTGAGATGTAATACATTTTCTTTCCTCATATAGTGATGGTAACACTATTTGTGTGGTAAGCTGATAATTTTTGCTTTCCCTACAAAATAATTTCATCCTAGGTAATCATCTGGGAGCTTCCATCTGTGTTATTCTTTTCCTTTGGTTGTAGATCTCTTTTCGTTTAAGAAGGAGGAAACATCAGAGAGTAGCCTTTGATCATCTTTTCTGTGAGTGAAGATGATCAAATATTTAAGCCTTTTTTTCCCCCAAAATTTACTTCAAATCTAAGTGCATGAGTGGTGATAGTGGTGTAAGGCACCTTGATTTTACAAGTGTCTTAAATCTCATATAGCTAGAGCCCCCTGGGGATTGAGAGATCCAAGGAATGGATGAGGTGCAGAGACAGCAAGACTGCAACACTTTCAGCAATATCTGAAAACTGCAGATGTTAAAAGTGTTATATTCAGATAAAGTTTACTTGACTAAGTCCAGTGGGTGTTTTTGTTCACAGTACAGAAGTCTGGCTGGTATCACTCTCTTCCTATAACAGTTGCTTCAGATTTGAACTTTTCCCACAAGACCTGTTTCCAGAATTAGATTCAGATTTAGAAGCACTGTACAGTTGTTACTGTCATAAAAAAAATCTATTTTGACTTATTATGGGGCCAAAACTAAGAATTAAGGAAAGAAGAAAATGTTAGTGTAATTTCTTTAAGAAAACTATCTGACTTGTATAAAATTTGGTGCAATAAGCAAGAACTCTGGCTTTCCTTGTGAAGGATACAATTTTTACTGTAAAACAGAGGACATTCTCTGTAATAGCAGATGCTCAAGATGTACACTCCAGTGAGACTGGGTTTTTTTGTAATTCCACTTAGTTGCTGGTATCATGTATTTTACCACATTGTGGATTTTCAGATATGGATTAGTATCAATATACTTCTGCTCAGGGTGATTCTCCTAATAACTTTTCTTTATCTGTTCACCAGTACATTATTCAGATGCAAAGGTTCTTGGATAAAGTGCTGAACTAGCAAGATTAACAGCGATTAAAGGTTTTGTGAATAGAGATAGTACTCACAGGTCCACTAAAGGACCTACAGGGGAAGGCCACTGTATACTGCAGTTTCCTGGCTTTAGTGAGTATGCAGGGTTTAGGTAGCTAATTGGATTGACAGTTGGTTAAAAAGAAGCTGTTACTTCCAGCCTGAAGAAAGGGAAAGCTCATGAAGAAAAGCTCCTTCTGCATGCTTTCCTGAAGCATTGCTCTAGGGCTGGATTGTCCTGAAGTACTTTCCTAAGGTCTGCACAGCCAAGAAATAAAATAAGCATGGTAACGTGACTTAGAGATGAAGTTTCAGTGACCACACTGTGGATGTTGTCATTGTCACTGTTCAGGTTCTGGTTTCACAACCCTGATAAGCTGGGAATTGCCCAGTTGTTGGCAGGTGTTGGGAGTAGCTGTATGTACCTTCAGCTTAAGGGTAAAGAGGATTGGAAGGAGAGCCATGCGTGACTTAGTTCACTGCCATCTAATCATGTTATCATTTTGATAAGCCTGTCCCTACAAAGGACTTCGATTAAGTAATTCATGTATTAGGTGATATGTCTTAGATTCCATATTGAATAGTATATTACTTGTTCATTACAATTAGATATGAAGGAGGAGGGAAATTGAGGGATGCAAAGATCTAAGAGTTTTGTTTTACTTACAGTAGTTGAATGAAATTTAACTGTTGCTGATATGAAAGAGTTCAGACCATTACCTAATGCTCCCTTCTGCGTTTATCCACCATGAAGTAATAAAGAACCAGGTTTTTTATCGAGTCTACAAAATCAAGGGGTGTTGTTCAGAAAGGGGCTTGACAAGTTCCTCCTTTTAATCTCATTAAATCAAAATTAAATCAAAATTCAGAAACAAAACTGTGTTTATCAGTTATATTTGGCATCCACCAGTGATATTTCAAATTGCAAAATCAGGAGTTAAACTTCATCTACAGGAAGGATGTGACTTGGTACTGTTTATCTTCCCCTCTTGCTTACCTGGACTGTATTATCATTAGTGATTTTGTAAATTCACAATAGTGAGCATTTATGGACGAGGTTTTGTTGCACATCTAAGTGTACAGTTATAGGGTAGTACCGAGACCCACAAATGACTACCATCCACCTGACCATAAGCACATTCCTTCTCAGCCTCATTTTCAGTCTAGAGTGTGTTCTTTGTGGCTCAAGCAAACACAGGTGACTCCTGAGATAGGATGAGCCAAGGTAGAACACTACTCATTGCTGCAGGTACTTCAGCTGGTTTTTAAGGCAGAGTACTTCATTTGCTCCCAGTCGTGGGGACATCCCCTCATGAATGGGGTGGCAATCTAGCAGCTTATTGAGGGCCAAATGTGACCCTCAGTACTTTTGTGTGCAGTGACTCAATACCATGCCTGCACTCACCATTCTTGCTTGTTTTGCAAGACTTTAGTTTCAAAGGCATTTTGAGCTTTAGTCATGGACTAAGACGCTGCTGAGCTTGGTGCTACATTGGTGGAGAACACCACCACACCACAGTGTAAGATAAGAGACAACAGGTAGATGGGGGACATGAGGAGACACAGAGGCAGTACTGCTCAGCAGAGTGAGCAGTAATATCAGGACTTTGCAAAGTGTGTCTACAGGCAGTAATTTGAAGCAAAATAATGAGATATGCGTAGAGAGGGTTACAATAAGCCCCTCCTGTGCAGAATGAGTGGAGACAAACGTGCTTCTTTGAAAATGTAGGGGAGGCTGGTATAAAATTTTTGTCTGTGGTGGGAATCATCTCTTCATGATGAATGAGAGTTAACGAAGAAAAAGGCTTTGAAAGTTGGCACAAGTTGGTTATGCTTGATGCAGTTGGCCTCTAGAAGTGGAGGAAAACTTAGATGAGATAATAAGCTCCTGTAACTTCTCTTGAAGATATGTAAAAGATCTTCCTGGCAGATGAATATGAGGTAGCTCATTCTGTTTTCCACAGAAGAAAAGTCATTGAATTAACAGACAAGACAAGTTCAAAGTCTGTGGAGCTGTTATTTCTCTAAAACCCATATCTTAAAAATACTATACGGAAGGAATCTGAACAATTTAAATTAATGCTGTAGGCAAGAACTGGGAGAAAGGCGCGGTCTAAGACAAAGTTGCAGGCCAGGGAAATAAGCCAAGTGGTCATGGGATCCACTGTCATCAGGATCACAGATGTCTCACAGAGCTTGAAGGAAAAAACAGAAGTTTCAGACATCTTATTTTATGATGTAGTTCAACATAACTCGGGGGGAGATGGTGAGGCTTTAGTTTAGACTGAAACAGACAGGTATGAAAAAAAAAGGTGTATGCATCCAAAGCAGTTCTGTGATACTGTAGTATCAGATTTTGTCTCTGATAGGTCACTCCTACTGAGAAGCGACTAATTCATGTGACTAGTTTTCCTGAAATCAGGAGTGACAGAAAACAGTCTTTAGGAATGCAAGTCAATTTAAAATGTCACTTGAGTGTGCAATGTGTATTAAGTGCTTAAATATATACTATACAGTGTTACGTAAATAACAGATAGCTGTGTTATATGGTGTCTCAGTGAAACAACTCCAGACAGTTCTACATGTGTGAAGTGAACATTGTTACTGATTTGTCAGTTCCAGTGAAATCTTCTCTCCTGTCATTTTTATTTACATATTTAAACAGATGTAGCCTCTGATATAGGAGCTCACATCACCTTCATATCCAAGTAGTCCCCTTTAATTCAGTGGTGGTCCCCAAGGATTAAGATGTGGACCATAAGTCAGAGCACTGGCAACTATCCTTTGATTATCAGATTGAAGACATGAGAGTAAAATTTAAGGTTTCAGAAATGCAGAAACAAATGTAAATGTTACTTAATAATGTGGATACAAACGACAATACTGATATAAATTACATCAAGACTACGTCTGCTTACTGAGAGTTGTTTTTTTTTTCTTTTTTTTTCCTCATCATTCATTTCTTAAGAAAATTGGCTAAAAAGCGGAAAGAGACATTGAGTAGTACACGGCAGGAAATGACAGTGATGGTGAATTCAATGGATAAAAGCTACACCGAGCAAGGCACCAACTGTGACGAAGCTTTCTCTTTCATGGACACTCACAATCTAAATGGGAGATGTAAGTTTTTTTCTTTCCTTTTCTTTTCTTTTTGAAGGTGAAAGAAAGGTGCAAATGGTTTTTAAAATATTCCTCATTACTCAGTCATGGAAAATCCATGGGACCCAGAGTTTCCCACTGTGCAGAGCATTACAGTGTCTATTCAAATGAGCAAGACAGTCAGACATCAAGAATAGACTTCTTTAAAAATAATAAGGATAATTGAGCTTTTTTCTGTCCATCCTTTTCTTCTGCAGAAGGGCAATGACATCGCTGAAACAGTAGTTCTACCTTTCTCCAATCTCTATTATATTAGAAATTTTGTATTCTTCACGCTGTCCCAAGTCATCCAAATGCTTCCCCTGCTCACTTCTTTTTTCTAAGATAAATTTATTTTTGAGTGTCATAACTTAATAATGATGATCTGATTGTCTTATTATTTCCAGTTTTAGATGATGCTTGTGCAAAGGAAAAACTCAGTGGAATTATCTGTTCTGCAATTTCATAAGAGATTCTATATCCTGGGTCTTCCTGGATCTATCCCAAAATAAATAAAATTTGTGATATAAAATTTCCTGCATTAGAATTTTAGTCAACTCTCACTCCTGTCAGAGAGTTAGCACTAAGCAAAGACTAAAAAAAACAGGTTTTTATAACTGTTAGAAAGAATGACTCTGTTCAAAAAATTTCTTAATTCTGTAGTTCTTAAGGAGCCTCAGGTTCTTTTGCCAGTGGTTTTTAACATCTTCAAAATTTGTCAAAGATTAAATTTTGTTTCAAGTACTAACAATCTGCAAGGTCCAACTCCCACTCTTCAACCATATGCTTAAGAATTTCTCTTTGACGAGCTCAATTGTACAAACACTCTGTGAGGTTTATACAGTGAGACTTTTCTCAGCAGTATTAGGCTCAGAATTTGCAATTTTAGTTTGCATTTGAGTTATTTTTGAAATTGATTTGAAGTAGGTCTTTCAAATCAGACTTGCCTTTCTGGTGAGAATATACCCTTGAAGTTAATAAGATTTCTCACTCCTGTGAGAAAATCCAGTGGTTTGACTTCATATTCCATCATCATGATGCAGTTTTCCAGTAGTGTTACTGAATGGTCATAACTACAAAAGAAGCTGCAGTGAGTTCCTAAGACTCAATCCTCTTTATGTAAACCACCTCAAACCTGTTTGCAATTACTGGCATAGCAAGTTTTTTATACCACTCGAGGGCTAGAACCTCTAATTAGACTTTCCATAAGAAGCATAGTCACCAGAATAAGCAGTCTGACAGTGTTTAGGAATAATATTTGTGTAAGGCACTGTAGTCAAGAGATTTAGAACACTCCTTCTTCCTGTGAAACTTCATTATTCTGCCTGCATTCTTTATCGAGCAAGTTTTATTAGCTTCTGCAGCCTTGACCTCAACTAATCTCTGCATCCAAGTGTACCCAAAAGGAATACCATTCTTTCCATCAAGAAAATGTAATCTCCTCATTTGGGAGATGTAATCAAAGGAAGGTGGTCTAAGATATACTAATTTATGGAATAAATGGTAACTGCCAGCATTATTTAAGCCAGTTTTGAGATAGCCCCATCTTAACAAGGGCTGGTAACTCTATGCCCTAGAAGATCAACCAAAAAAAAAAAAAGATGAATGAAAGCCAGCAGGAGTAATCTCAGTCCTCATCCAGCAGATCCTACATTTCTCAACTCTGTTTTTCACACATTCCTGTTAGCTCATTTACAAGTATCTGGAATGTGCTTACATTCAGTGATGGAACTGAATTTGATCTGTGTAGACAAGCAACTAAGGCTGAATTTGGAAGGAGCTTTGCTTAAAAGCCTTTGATGACTCATTTGCTGAACATTCTGTAAAATGTTGAGATTAACTCCCACCTGTTGAATGTGTCTGTGTTTACCACCATAATTTGCATGATCTTTGTATGCCAGGGGCAAACTGAACTTAATTTGATCCATTGGGCTTTCCCATTGGCTTTACAAATGGCTACATGATTAAATACCAATGTAAGCATTGGTCTGTTTGTTACTCCCTGAAAACCAGCCTTAAACAAAGAGTAATATTCAGGGTCTGTTAGTATCTCTGTGCATGTTATCCACCTGGCTGAACACACCGCATAAAAAGAAAGGAGAGGTAAGAATAAACCCTAGTAGAATAATTGCATACAGTATTTACAGTATTATTAAGAAAACTTCCTAAAGATCAGCTTCTGTCAAAAACACCTGTTGTCTTTTTTCAAGCGTCAGTATTCAGTCTAATCTTGTGATGTAAGAAGTATGTTTGCCATCACCGATCAAAATGAGTTCTCCGACGACATTTCTTTTTAGAGAACTGATCAAATTCGATGAGCAATTTTAATCACTAGACATGCCTGGTTTTCCCTATGTCCTGATTCCAGTGCAAGTAACGCAACAGGATGAACTCTAAGCCAAGTCAATCACATATGCTGTATCACTCAGCTTATATAGCCGCATATCACTTTTGCTGTCTCTAACCAGCTTTGTTTCTCTTTACAGCTGTATCTTCACCATCTTCATTTACAATGAAAACTAACACATTGAGCACAACAGTGCCTAATTCTTACTATCCAGGTAACCGATTTTTTTCTTGGTTTCCACCCTATATAGACCTTTTCATAATAAAATTGTACATATTCATGTTATTATATTTCTTGCCATCAAAATTTAATACATATATAAGCAGCATACTGGTTGCTTACAGTCGCTTTCTGAAAGAAAACTCGGGAACATATATCAATCATTTACTGTTCTCTCTCTTTTTACCTTTTCTGCATTGACCTGCTTATGATGTATGACAGATCCATTTGTGCCAACTGCAATTTTAGGTGAGAACATTTCCCTTTATCAAAGTTTATTGCTGAAGTAATTTCAGAAGTTGCAGTTCTCGGGGTACAGACAATAGTATGCAAAATGCTGGAGTTTTAAGCTAAGGGAAGGGGTGGTAGACTTGGCTACACTGAGGTGCTAAGGACAGTTATCAGGCTTGATTACTAGTCATAGTGCAAGTCAGGGGAGAAAAGAGAGAAATAATTTTAACAGGTGAATTTGCAAGGAAATGTTTATGCATGTATTTGGAGTGACACAAAAGAATTTGATTATCGCAGCAATTCAAATAGTTTCCCTCATTTTTTTTCTGTTTTATCTCAGGACTGAAGATGTCACTTCTTAAAAATAACTTTTTTTCCCTAATTAGACTATTCAGGATACAGAAAATCAGACAAAATACAGTTTTAGCCATCTACCAGCCATCATGTCATCTCACAATACTGCAGAGTTTCTGATGTGCTTGTCAAAGTGGAGTTTTAGAGGGAAGATGATATTTTGAACAGCAAAATGATAACATGACACTTAAAGTATATACTTTATTATGCATCAGGTGTCACAGGAATGAAATAAAACAGAAGAACTGTAGGTTAAAAACATACAGTCAAAGTGTAAAGCATTTCCACTGGGAATTTAGGATAACCTGCTATTGTCCAATGTCAAAATGAGGAAGGTTTCTGCACAGTGATAAATAATAAGCATGAAGCGCTATTGCATTTTCAGTGCTTAAGTACCTCTAACTGCTTTGTGGCTTGTATTCATTTACACCTCCTTCCCATGCTAATTTACTAAACAGGGGCATTTTTTTTTAATAGTAAGTCAAAATATAACATTGCACTGAACCAAGAATTCAAATTCCAATGTCAAGCCTATTTCCTCATTTTTCAATTTATAATTTCACAACAAATATCGTAGTTTTTCTTAAATCACTGTAAAAAACATAAGGCCTCTTAACAGATTCCTGCCTTTAAACTGTAAGTTAAACAGGTTTATGTAAAAATAGAGTGAAGGATATAAGAGGCAGAAGTTTAGGAAGGTGATCTTGTGCAGTGCATTTCACTGTGATAACTTTGAGAAGGAACTTTGCTAGTTTTATACATTATGTAAATCTGGGAGAAGGTAATGGTAGTGACTGTAACAATGTAATAATCTGCATGCAAATGAAATTTGCAGTGCCTTTTAACTGCCTGAGATGTTAGATTTTTTTTGTGTGTGCTTTAGCATTCATTCAACGCTTCATCCAGTAGATGTTCTTTCTGACCTTGTGGGTGGGGAAGGAGAAAAGTACTATTATCAGGAGAAAAACTTTGAGATTCCTTTCTGTATTATTAAGTTTTAGTTAATGGTTTCTCTGATTGTTTTTGTGATCCTTTTCTATATAATAGCAATGGTGAAATTATGGTAGGTTTTTTCCCACAAGAAATAATCTCTAAGCAAGTAATTCAGATATCAGGCAAACACACACTGGGAAAAATAAATTCTCTGATTTTACTAAGTCTGTAAAATTTTTAATTAGTTAGACGTGTATTTTATGGTCTAATACAGCAAACCTGTGCTTACTCATCTCAGAAACTGTTCCAGTTATTTCACTGCATAAAAGAAATATTTTTGTAACCTTACATGTGAAAAATATCACACCATTTTAAGAAGGGTGCTCGATTCAGATCAGATCTCTCTACCAGTATGTGTTTATGACTGTCTGAATAGAATAATGTTTTATCTGAGGTAAATCAAATTAGCTATGCTTGAGTTGGTTGGGGAATATAGTATGCTGGGTTTTAATTGCAACTAATATTGGCTCTTGCTGTCTTCCAATGTCCAAAGAAGTTGTGTTAAACTGCAGGGTTGAGCCTGTAGTTAGAACTAAATGAACTTTTCAGTGTGACCTCCTGGGAAGGCTACACATGTGGTGAATGGCTGAGATCAGTTTTCAAAATTTGCTAGAAAAGCCACACAACACACTTACTGTTTCCAAATTTATGTACAACAGGATCTTTGGACTATTGACATGAATTAGGAACTGGTAATTAGTGATGAGCTCTTTAAATGATGCAAAAGACAACAGTCTGGCTACTTAGTTTCAGATGAGGAAAGTTTCTTCTGTTTGGAGGAAAACTTTCATTATTGGCCTAATAACCTATGTGAAACCCTGAAATTAAAAAAAAGAAAAAAACAAACCAAACAACTTTGCATAATAGTGGCCAAGTTTATAGTGTCTGAGCATGACTGTAGGTCACGTTTATCTAGTATCGGTGATGTGCATATTTCTAAAATTGGAGAATGAAATGAGTCTCAGCCCAGAAAAGATACTGGGCTGCATTTCCAGATACTTTCCATGTAGGGAGTTCATCTAACTAGTAAATAAGTATATTATTTAACAAGTGTTGTACACCTCTATGGGAATGAGTAAGTGGAGAATGCAGCTATAGGAGTATTTAAGCTGAACAAACTTTCCATTGCATATGAACACTACATCTGGAGAAGCTCACCCTTAGAAAACCTCATAGCCTGAAAAGCTCATGCTGCAGTGCTGAGGCAAAGTAAAAATATATGTGGCTCCTAATGTACCATATAGATCAAGGATTAAAAGAACTTTATTTAGAACAACTTAAAAGATAACTCCCAAAAAGAGAAAAATAGTAATAATGAAGATAGATTAAAAAATGGAGAGAGGAAAATTACTCTAAAACTAGGAAGCTCACAGGAAAGAGATTAATAAGTATTAAACTGCTACTTTCATAGTACAAGACCCTGCTATGTGATAACTTTGCCTTCATCTTAGTTACTAACAGTCTGGGTTACAAAAAATTTTGCAGTTTGCAAAAAAAAAGTCAATCCCCAAGTTTTCTAACTTGTTTCTGAAATTTAAATAAGCAACCCAAAAAATCATGATCAACTTTCTACACTTTTTTTGTCTTTTGTGTCTTAGCCACCTTGTAGTTTTCAGGTGCCATTTCAGCAGCAACATACTGTACCTACACTTGTATACCACGCTTCATGCCATGCATCCTGAGGTGCTTTGCAGTACAATTTTATATCACTTTACAAGTATGTTGTAAAATTTTATTACCTAAAAAAGGTAAATCCCTTTCCTCTGTGTTAGATCAGGTTAGCAGACTGGCAGAAAAGGGAGTGAAATACCCATAAATTTTTCTCTGCTATTTTTGGTTTAACTGTAAATGCTCAGTTCATATTGACTGAGGACCAGATTTCATGTGTCTTAGTGGGAATGAAGAAAACTTCAAATCATCCTTGAAATATGATTCATTGAGCTTTCTGGCTTTATCATCAATTTTCAGTTGTATAACCAAGACCAGAATCTCACCTTTAACAAGGTGTGTTAGTATTTTTGGGTTGTACATGAGAATCTGGGACCTTTTCATACAGAGTATTTGTGGAACTTTCTGCTATAATATATCTAACTTATGAATGTGGACGTATTATTCTAATGCTTCCCTTTTATACAGCTTATTTTAGAAAGTAACATTTTTTGATAAATACCATATTTTATGAACATTATACAGATTTCGTATTTTTATTTAGTCTGTAGCCAGTGAGGAGTAGCTTGAATAAGTCAAAGCACCACATTTAAATTTTGTTTAAAATTCAAAGTCTAATATATATATAAAATATTATTTGGGTAAACAGATAAAATATTTATGATGATACTTGGACCATAGAATTTGGGTTGGGTTTTTTTCTTTTGTCAAGTCTGAAAAATTTTTTAGAATTCCATCTAAGCAGGAAGAAAGTTGTATTGCTTCCTTAGGTATAGTGCACATCTATCTGTTTACTGCTAAGTGTAGGTTTTGATCTCAGTTCCATCTGTGTGAATTGACTCACAGTAAGATACCTTGGTTTCAGTAAATCTAATTTATACTGTGAAACTGAGATCAGAATCTGACTCATTTAGGAAATCATTCTGTAAAGACTAAATTACAAACATAAAATTACCTGTAATTATTAATGTAGTACTGTCGCTTATGCCCTGTTTCCTTTTTCTCCTCCTCTTTTTTTCTCCTGATATGTATCTTCTTAAAAGTGCCAATCAATGGTAAGTTGCCCATTTGCCCCATGCAAGAAATGTGGAGGGTTGGGAGAGTATGTGTCTCATAAAAATTTTAACCAGCCCACGGGGGTCTCCTGTTTGTTGACTTGCATGTCAGTTGACATATAACATTCCATGCCTAGTGTGGTGGCTCATGATATACTGTGGTCCTAAAGCATGTTCAGTAGTCAGTCAAGACATTTTTCCTTATCAGATGATCCTTTGCATTTGTCCTCTTGTAGTGTGTCTCCAAATGTTGTTTTCAGATCTACATTTCCATTGCAGTCCTAGCTTAATGAAACCATAAGCCATTTTTTGTATCTTTTTATTTTGCTCACTCCAAACATTTGCTCTAAATTTGCAGTGTAAGACATAGCACTTCAGTAATCTCTGAAGAATACAAGTCCGATTTCATTCCATGGAGCTTGTTGAAGTTTCAGAATGAAACTTCTCTGCAGTTTAAAACCAAATGCCCATTTTCAAATGTAATCAGCTAGTGATATTTAAAGCAATATTAGAGTTTGGACTGCTCTGCAATGCTTCCATTGTAGAACTATGGACTTTGCGTCTTTCCAATCAGTCTTACAATTTCCCTGTGTAAACTGCTCCATGGATTTACTGTTCTTCTGGTGTAGCCCTCTCAGACAGAAGCAATGCTGATGGTGTCAGATTTCTGCCACTCCTCTAGAAATCTGTATAGTTTCTGTTTCTTTTAATAAGTGAAAATGAGCCAGTACATTGTGAGATACTCTTTTTCTAGATGAAACCCATACAATGGTCAGTGACACAAGCAGCCTGGTCCAGTCCCATACCTACAAGAAGAGAGATCCAGTGGATGTGCCCTACCAGACTGGACAGCTCCATCCAGCCATCCGTGTGGCTGACTTGCTACAGCACATCACCCAGATGAAGTGTGCAGAAGGCTACGGATTTAAAGAGGAGTATGAAGTAAGTGTCAGATCTAATGAACTGATTTTTTTGTCTTCTGCGCTGTTGGCTGTATCTGTCTGCTGCCTGTACCACAGAACAGGAAAAATAATTACTCAACCAAGTGAGCCAGCTTCTTGTGTGGGGGAACATACTGAATGTATCACCTCTACAATGAGCAAATTTTCTGGTTGTAGCCAGCCAGGATGAGGAGTGAGACGTAACGACCTTCCTTGGAAATCTCTGTTTAATTCTAATTTCATGAAACTGCATATTCAAAAGAACAGGTCCAGTAGCATTCTCCCAGAACTTCTCGTATTTTCCTTTTACTACTGAAGGATGAAACTTTTTTCAACATTCTGTATAGCAGATTGTCTAATTGCAGTTACCCTGTAACAATATATTAGCTTAGAAATCAAGTTCTACAAGCAGTATTTCTTGGGGTAACAGTATTCATCATGGAGAGGAAGTGCAAAAATCTTTGGAGAGTCCCATAGGGCTATAAAATTTGTTTTGTGGTGCTTGAACCATTTTGGACTAGCTGGAGGCTCTCTCTAATCTTCATTATTTTCCATATGAATTTATAGTCTGGTTTTTTTCCTTTTTTTTTTTTAATTCAAGTTCTGTTTCTTCATTTCATGCTAGATTGACCTATTCCGCCCTGTCATCATCATTGTTTTAAATGTCATGACCACTACATCCTAGCAAATACTATAGGAATTCAGCATACTGCACTGTGGATCCTGACTTCCTTGTGAGATGAGTCTCTTTGCTAAGTGAAAAAAGCAAAAAACTAACAGAACTTGTTCTGGTGCCAAAAATTAAGGGTGATGATATGCCTGATTTCAAAAACTTAGCCTTGCTAAAGAGTTTCAAGAATGCATTGCTCCTCATCCAGTTAATATATTTGAATGAACAGAGACTTATCAACCTGCATTTCTTGCCTAATGTGAGGGAGGATTTGAGACCCTTTAAAAATCTGCTTAGGTCAAATATTTTAATTGCTAGGGGATAACAATAAATGTCTTTTGCCCACTTTTCTCTGCCTTTTAGCACAGCTTTTAAGTAGTTTATTCTAGTGAATCTATAGTGAATGATTCTCACATACAGAAACACTAATATGGGTTGATAAGATGTCTACAGCAAGTAATTCCTTGCAGATTACAATGCAGTGGATTTGGACCCACAAAACAAAGTAGCACAAATATATTACTTCACAGGGGAAAGGTACATAAGATTGATTGTCAGGTTTGGACTATAAATTGTCAAAATTGTCAAAGAATGTATAAGTATTTTTGGGATAATTATGATTGATCAGGTAGGAAGATGCATAAGAACTTGTGGGGTCTGATCTGTAGGCAGACATGAAGCTGTCACCTTTGAAATACTCTGTTGACTTCTAATACTTGATGTGGACTATGACTGAAGATTTAAAAAAACACTTGTTCCCTGCTGTGTGCTCCACAAAGCAAACACTGATCACCAGCAGTTCACTCCCCTGTTTCTGGGAGCAGGCTACACCTGACAAAGCCTGTGTCGGCCTCTGTATGTGTTAGTGTCTATTTGTCCAGTTGAGGAACCTGTCCAAATTACACTGCATGTCCTACCCTAGTACACAGCCCTAAATTTCTTTTCCATGGAAACTAGAATGTAAGAAATCAGAGAGTATAAATGGGTAATACTGTGATGTGACTCTGACATAGCCAGCAAGAAGGAGAATGATACAGATTCACTTTTAATTCTGTCTTCTCAAAGTATAAGCCAGTAAAAAAAAAAAAAAATCTCGTTTTCTTTATGTGATGGAAAGAGGGGGGGGATGACAAACAGCAAAAGTCATTTAAATTACTTCCATCCTGTTGGGCAAGAGACGATTTCTCTTTGGGCATACATGGGTGTGCACTGCTCTAGAGGTTCAATATACCATACTTAAGTTTTAAAGGTAGGAACTAATGTATTCACATTGCAGGTCCTTTAAAATGACTAACACAATTACTTGTACATTGCTGAGTTTTTACAAATGTGCATACTGCTTGCATTTTACAAGAGATGGCTTTTTTTTAACTTCACGCTTTGTCATGCCAACTTCACGTTATAAGAATTGCTTAAATACGTAATTGTTTAAACTGGTATTTGTAGAATTAGATTTCCAAAACTCATGCTTCAGGCCACTTCCAAAGTCACTGAAGATGTTTTTTCCCCTAAAACATAGATAACAATTCATTCCCAGAAGGAGCTAATCACTTGTCAACTTTCATTTGTATAGCTGACTTAAACAAGTTTCTTCCTGTGAGGTTTTTTATGCCACTGTTATTTAAAAATGATAGAATTGAAAATTCTTGTCTTTGGAAAAGATTTGCTCATCAGCCAAAACCTTTTATACCAGCATTAAGCCTAGAGGAAAACTACAATTAATTTACAAAAAAAAATGAAGACTGTAAAATGGAATTTATAGTGCAACCAATAACATAGCTTTTTAACTACAGCAGATCGAATGATGCTGCTGAGAAAGAATTTCCAGGAAAATCACTTAATTCTGAGCCTACCAAGGTGATGAATGGCATCCCATTACAAACAGTAGGTGTAGTCGTGACTAATTACCAGTAGATGCAAGACATTAGGGTGCAGTTTGTTAATAGTGGCAGGGAAGGGGAACTTGAAATAGTGCAACTGCATCTGAAAAAGTCCTCTTTATATATGGAAATTTTTATAATCAGAATAAACTATAAGTAGCCATATCTTTGAGGGGGCTTTTCCCATTGAAATAGTACGGTACTGCTGGTTTTCCTCCATATGCAATGAACAACTGCCCAATATATTCTAGCACTGCTAAGATTGCAAATCTCTTTGTTTACATTGCTGTCAGACTGATTCTGTCCTCTTTACAAATTTGAACTGGACAACAAAAGAATTTTTTGCTTATATATTATCAGGAGGATAAATGTCCAAATGAAAAGGAAGAAATAGTTTGACAGGGGATTTGTTTTGAATGAAGTCTCATAGATGGTTTTTGCTCTAACAAGCCAACAGGATTATATAGTCTCACCAGGGAGAGAGTTTGATTCAGGAGGAATTCACACAGGATTCACTCTGAAAATATATCTGTTGAACTCAAGAGAAAGTAAAGTACCACATTACCCATTAGGAACACTTCAGAGGACTGCAAGGATATAGAGCACTTACTGTCATGCATAGTTTTAAGTGCTTTAAAATAAAACCTAATAATTAGGGCCACTATTCTCAATAATTAGGGCTATAGTTCACCCTCTAAGCACACATATGTAGTTTTAAGTCCTATTGGTGTCATGCACAAGTTTTTGGTGTAAAATAACTGACACAAAAGATAAAGGTTGAAAAATCATCTTTAAGCAGTGGCAGGCTGGTACTTAATCACTCAATGCTCAATTCTGCAGTAGGATTTACTTGGGATACTGAGTGTCTGTTGCTCCCAGTGCATGGGGGCTTGAAGGAACATCCTGCTTTGCAGGATTGTACCCTTTTGTTCTCCTTCCGGGAGGAGCAGAGATGCTTTTGCTCATCACTGAAAAGACTTTGGTTGAGTATCAGCAGGAAAACATTGCACAGCCTGACCCTGTTTCTGCGATGGCATGTGTGAAGTCTGTTGTTCCCTCAAGCAGGATCAAGCCCCAGCTCTTGGCTAGAGTGGTGCAGCATCCCATCTTGTGCCTACTCTGCCTGTAGAACCAGAACAAATGCAGACGTGTCCTTAGCAGCACACCAGAAACAAGTTCACTGCCTGCTTCTCTTGAGTTTCTCAGGTGTCGAAAAAATGTGGATGCATTTCTGTAAGTTGTGGACTCAAATGCAGGCCTTCATTTGCAGCCTAGTGGAATGTGAATGATTGGGATTGCACAGAAATCCTTGAACTTGGGGAAATTTCCACACAGCTAGTCTGCAGTGGATCTTTAAAATCCTTTCTATCTCCTGCCAGAGCCATAAGAAAGGGGAGATTTTAGCTCGGTTCCAGCAGTTTTAGACTTACAGGATAATGTTGACCTGATTTCCCATGCACCCCTACTCTAATTGTGGGTTATTTAAGCTGTTCCCCAATACTACAGCATGGGAAAGCTTTTAGTGACTTGCTCATCTTTTTTCTGCATTAAAGAAACAAAATAAATAGAAAAGAAGAGAAAAATGGTCTTCACAGTCTGTCACTTCTTCTTCCTTACACCTTTCACCTTTTGGTTTTAGACTCCCATGTTATCACAGTGCTTTACACTGTATTTTCTCAAGAACGTGTATCTGTAAAAAAGGCCAGAAATCCATAGAATCCAATCTCCTTCCTAAACACATGGACTATGCTACTAGAGGCCAGCATAGCTTGGCATAGCTAGGGCAGAAACAGAGAAATTCAACAAAATCTTATAATTTCAGGTATGTTTTATTTTTAACCCTATTTCTGGATGAACATAAATTAGTGCCTCCTCAGTGTAAATTGGTTCTTTGCCAAATTAAAGCTAGTTGACATAAGACAGTTTCAAATCGATTTCAGAGTGTCCACACAGGAGCTCGGACTGGTTTAACAGAATTGATTTTAAACCACACCTTTAATTAAACCAGTGCAACTTCGTGTAGATAGAGCCTTGCAAAATCAATTTCACATTATGTTCCATGACAGGGAGTTCTGAGCTTCCATTATCTCAAAACAAGAGGTTTCTTTGAAAATCAAGGATTTGCAAAGGGTATCCTGCTCAGATCAGCCTCACTTACTGTCACTAACAGGACTGGGTCAATATCAGGGTTTAAAAAAAAGGTTTCTCCATGTGGCTTTATCTTTAAGGCCTTCCCCCCACTGTCTCTCTTGTCCTCCTTCTCTTCTTCTTCTGTCAAACACATCCTTTCTCAAGTTTTCTGGCAGTAAACTGTTTCAGTCAGGAAATTATATTATACTTATATCGTTAAACAAATAGTGTTTCTAATACTGTAAAGTTATATGCAGTCAAGATAAAACTGCACTCGTTTTGTCCCTTTTGTGCTATATGGTCTCCATTTTGATGTCTTGCACCAACGTAACTGTATTAATGCCATAATCATCACAGTTAAATAGATTAATACAGGCTCAGAGTGCCTGTCAAGGTCAGGAACATGAAATGTATTTTCTAATGTGTGTTAAAGAATTCGTTTCAGTTTAGGACTTCTTAGCACCTATTATAGATTGGTAGAACTATTTAAAAATAGTTTATCTGGCCATGGTCATTGTTCAGTTTTACTTTAAGGGATTGTGGTCAAAGGTGATCATAAAAAATGGATAATTCAAAGAGTATTTGGAGGTGAGTGTTGAGAATAAGTGGAGGTATGAAAGAAATTCTGTCTTCACAGCAGTATATTCATTGAAATGGAGCTTCAGAAGTTATGGTAATTTAGATATGCTAAGGTAGATGTGTAATAGTCAAAAGAAACCAAGTTTTTCACTGGCCAGTGGAACATCTGGGGTGAATACAAAATGGTTTTAAGAAGCAAAATAGGGCAAAAAAACCTCTCTAAAACCAGGAGAAATACAGATCCTTGTTTTGGGGGACAGAAAGTATTGCAGGCAAGCCAGAGATTTTTTATGGAGGAAGTTTGCCCCATAGGTGCTTACTTAAGGTTTTGTTTTCTCCAGACCACTGTTAGATTGATGTCTGACTTAGGAAAGAAGTATGATATAATTTCCATTTTCTGCTGTCATGCAAAGCCATAACAGACTAGAATCCTGTCACTCAAACCTAGTCTCCAGTCGCATCTTTTATTTCTTTTTGGTTTCAGCTGGAAGACAAATTTGCTGCCACATGACACTTCTGAGCCCTGTGCTTCAGGGGCCGTGTTCTGAAATCTTGAAAATAGTAGAAAAAATAGGTATTTTTTTATGTTATGTTAATATAGCTACTGATAGGACCCAGCTGGTGCTGTTTTTTCCTGCATATTCCTCGTGACTGCAACTAACCTTCCTCGCTTCCAACCTGTACATTTTTATCACACCTTTTTCTCTGATTTTGATATTCTGCAACACCAGCTGAGACAGTCAATACCACAATCAATGCAGGTTATTTCCTATCCCACAAGACACAAATTACACAGAAAACAGAAAGACTCTGAAACATTGGGTGGGAATGGGGTCATTAGTCCACAGTGTAAGTACAGGAAGGACAGCATCTGTGTCCTCAAGAACCAAGAGCAGGTAATGGTTTCTCTCTTGTCGTAAAAACTATGTGGAAAATTGTTAGAAATATTCAACTATAGAGATCATCACTATTATTATTTTTTAAGTTTCATCTGTTTAGATGGGGCTGAGAACAAGTTTCATCTGTTTAGATGGAGCTGGGAACCCAAACTGAATGCCCAGTTGAATCTTCAATCTTTAATACTGGAAAGTTGCACTGATTTGATTTATAGACATATGTTACTTTGTAAGTATTCTCTGAATGAAGGGTAACTCCAACTGATGGGGATATGAAGGTCTTTTATATGAGGTAGATATTCCTCTTTATCAAAGGACTGTGTTCAGACATATCCAGTTTCTTCAGATTGCTGTGGGATCTACAACAGCCTTCCAGCAATCCCAGGTAATTTTTTCCTGCTTGGGATTATCCCGGACTCTTGGACACTGGAAGACTTGGCACTGAGGAGATCATATCTAGGGAGGTTGAAAGAAATAGTAAAAATGAGCAACTGCCATATCCACAAAGCATGTTTTGGTTTGGACATCCTGAGGTACTCCAGATCAATACCAGGTTGTTGAAATAAAGTAATCCCAAACCTGAAACTACATTTACTAGTAAACAGCCGATGTTAGTGACACAGCTTCCCAGTGCATGCAATATCCATTTAATTCTTTAATAAGTCTCAGAGAAGAACGGGTGACTTCCCGTTGTTGATCAGCAAGAATCAGTTGTCAACAATTTTAACTGTATGGCAGTTAATGGGAATTTATTTGGGACTTTTTTTCGATTCAGAGGAGGGACACTTAGTTTGCTGAATGGCTGTTGGCGTGTCAGCAAGTTTTATGCAATTCTAAACCTATCCTTAATAGCCCTGAATTTCTCTTCTTAACAGATTTCAAATGTATGAGAAGTGCTGTCACAGTGCTCAATATCATTCACATGACACTGCCTTGTGCCACAGTGTGGTTAGCTGCCTAGTGGTCAAGGTGTCCCAGGATTTTCTAAATCACACTGTTTCCCTTTCCCACTCTTCCTAAATGCACTCTCCAACAATTTAAATAGAAGTGCGTGTATATGCAGAAACAGCGCTCTAATTTGTTTTGTTTAAGCAGGTTTAATTAGAATTTATTCTTATCACAGGAAATAGATTTAGGCAGGTCATGGCTTCATTAGAAAGGCTTTATGCTTTTATCTGTTTGAATAGTAAAATTGCAGAAGTGTATAGACTAGAACGCTTCCAGTATCCTTAGGATTATTCTCAGTGGGGTATAGGCAGCTGTTTGCTCATGCTGTGATTCAGCTATTTTTGGTAGTGATCAGTCTATGATTTACTTGGGTACGAACTTGTTTTCTTCTTCTCAGTAGCCTAAACAATCTAAACTCTCTACGATCTTAGGCAGCAAGGATGCCTAAAAAGAACAAGGATGACTAATTCAGCCCAATGTTTTTCTTCATATAAGTCTACCAGTCTCGGTCTTGGATGTGAAGTTTAAACTGTGTCCTGAGGAAAGCCTGGTAGCTTTTAAGTGTGTTTTTCATGACCATTGTATCCCTCTAAGCAGTTAAAATAGAGTCTGGTGGTATCGATCCACTCAGGACAATGTTGGCCCACTCAGAAGTCATGAGATATAGATTCTTAAGCTAATCAATTGAATGGATAAACCAAGTGCAGGTTGTTTTTATGTAGAAACTCTGTCAGCTATTTCAGTCATTCTCTACATCTGCTGAGTCTGGTAGTCCTGGTGCATGCAGTGGCAAACATAGTAATGAGTACAAAATATATCAGGAATGAAAAATGTGCTGTCATTTCTCATGGTCCTGAAGATACCGTGGGAGTCTTTTCCATGTACAGATATTTAGCAGACATTCGTTTCATATTTCAGTATAGCTGGATTGAAAACCTAAAAGTAATTTAAAGCATGATAAGCACCTCTTGATTATTCCTGATCCTTAACAAGTGCGTCTGCTTAAGCATTTAAAATGGAATCATTTTAACTGTTGCATGCAGTTCTGTGGATATTCCTCTGGCCCTTAATTATCCCATGGTAATAAAGTTTCAATTTACTTTAGGAAGTTGTTTCCCCTCTTGGGTCCAGCCACCACAGCAAGCTTTCAAAACTTATTTTAATCTTACTCCCCCTTTTTCCTGACCTATGACTCGATCATTAGGATCTTTATTCTCTAAAGACATTGTAAAATCTTTCTCAATTTATTCTGGAAAGATTTGTGGGCATGTGTAATGTAAAATTGGAGCAATAAAAGAAATAGCTTCCAAGTTTCAGTGGTTGTTCTCAACTAAGCAGATCCTTGGAAATTCTGTATCCACATCTGATAAGTGCAAGTAATTAACACAGGGGTTATATAATTTTAATGAGAAGAATTAACCTTTTCCATCTTGCTGCTTCCTCATGTTTGGATGTACACAGCAGTATATTCTTATTCTTTCAATAATCAACATGGACACATCACTATTTTAGCACGAGGAATCTGTTGCACCATTATTCTCCAGCTTTTCTTGTGTTCATCGCCTTTGAGAAGTCTGCTCAGTACAGTTTGACTGTTTCTCAACCTGTGGCTGCCAGAGTATAATTGACTCTGGTTGTCTGTTAGTCAAGTCGCTTCTTCTGACCGATCTTGCTACTATGCTTTTGCTAGTATGACATCTGTGCTCTCTCTGTACCTATTGAAATTAGGGTTTAGTTTCATATTTAGCCAATCTATGCATCATTATGGGCTATTGGAAAACCACAGTAGGAAACTAAATGGGGCCACTGAACTTCATTTTGGTCATAATGTGAGTTTCCAGACAGAAATCTGCAAGAATGGCTTTAATGCTCACAGCAATAGGGTAATAGGTTAAACATTCTAAATGCTAGTGACAGGTATGATTTAAAAGAAAGAAGTTTTTGAAACATTGCAGGCTATATGCTGCATATTTGCACCAGCCTGACTTATTAATTATTCAAATAAGACATTGAATATTTGATCAGAATCTGTAATCCCTTCTTCAGTTAACGTATTATTTACTTTTAAAAACTGCTGATGTACTGTACTTTTCCCATTGCACCTGAAAAAAATGAATTGGTCCAATTTATGTGCACAGAATAATATATTGTGCTTTAATGTTCAAGATATTATTCATTACCTTCTACTCATATAAGCCTCCTTACCTTCTTCATATTTTATTACTGCCCTTTAAAAAGACATAAAAAATCAGTCATGTAATTATTCCATTTTAAATTATGCAAATGATGCTAAATGCAGTTATAATCTATTATTAATTATATATGCACCCTATGTGTTTTCTATAGATTGCATTTATTCACTACAAATAATTAGGCATTTTAATTCAGTGCTGGTCTTGTGACCAGAGCATTATTCCTAGCGGTTTATAAAGTGAGAGGAACCCTTTTCAAATCAAATTAGCATAATTTAGCTATTGGGTTTACATTTAGCATCAGTTTATCTACAGAATACATAAAATACACAATATTTGCTATAATGTATTTGTTTTAAATAAGTTAAAGTAATAAATTTTAAATATTGTAAGTTTTTCAGGAACTGAAAATTTGTATTCTCATGTAGCCTGTGGCTCAGTGTACCTTTTAAGAAGTTTTCTAACTGGAATACAATATTTCAAGACAATTTCTTACATGTTTTCTGTAGTACTTTAGTAATTGTCCTGTCAGTGGAACAGATGATCATCATTTTCTAGCAGGAATTATTTCTTTTTGTTACAACATTCTGATCTGATGGGCCCAAAAGAGTCTGTGGGAAGTGTTAAGTCCACTGAAAATCTGCCAGGTCATCACTGGGAAGACGAGGGCTGGCAAGCTTCTATTCTCTCTTGCTGGTTTCCTGCCATTGCCTCTGTCTCAGTGTGATATCTGCTCCCCAGATACCCTTCACACAGGATCTCAGTCATGCCACTACCTGCACTATTGTGAGGCCGTGATGTCTTCTAACTGCTTGGCTCTGTATTTGTCCTATTAATTAGCAGTTAAGTTGCCCTGAGTCCTCAGCAAGTCATCTAAGAGGTGTAGAGGACATATCCTGCCAAGCAGCCATGAGAAGGTGCAGGCATCTTGCTCAGGCAAAGACTAGCAGGATAACTATGGGGAGAAAATTGGCCTCCAGGCCAAAGCTGATGGAAAGTCTGCAGAACCCACGGAAACAAAGCAGCCCAGGAGGTGAGAAGAAGGAAAAGCAGGCTGGCTTTTCGGACTTGTGAAATACTGTTAGTGAGTGTCAGGATTTCAGAAATTACATGATGGCAGCATCAACCATGTAAAATTATTGGAGTTACTGCAGCTCAGTTCAAGACTGATGAAAAGTCATAATATTGACAACTTCTTCACAAGACAGAAACAACAGATTGGAGTCACTCAGCGTAAATCCACACACAAGAGCTGAAAGGTTTAGGTTTACAACACAATTTGGAGGCCAAGGCAGGGAAGACCTTAAGCATGTGTTTAAGTCAAGTTGGTTTTAAAGGGATTTAAGGGATTGTTTTGAAGCTGCTTTTAGTATACATTCTTTCTCGTTTTACATTTTACCATTCACATAAATGGAAACAGCACCAGGGACATCAGACACATGATAGTTTAGACATTTTCATGTAATGGTGATGAAGCTTGAATATCTGTCCACAAAAATGATGAGGTTTCTTCCCCTTAACATCTTAAAAATAATCATGACTGACAGTGCTCTGCTTTGGTCTGTTGAAAAAGTAAGTGGCATATGTTTCTCTAAAGTTAAAATCAGCTGAGCTTAGTTATTACTCATTTAGCTTTAAGGTGCTTGCCTGTGCAATAATAACTATTCTTAATATATAACAGAAAAAAAGCTCTTATATCTACAAGAGAGGTCTGAGTCTCTAAGAGACAGGCTATCTCTGCTCCTACACCACACACCAAAGGGAATAAAAAGAAGTGAGGACCTTCCCTGATGCACAGGCTTGGGCTGTTCAGAAGCAGATATAGCTGTGGCTGCCTTCAGCTAACAAAGGGAGCCTGCAGTAAAGGGGCAATAAGCTCTTTTTAGTGAAATTGTAGATTTTTGTCTCTGTGCTATGCATACAGCGACAACAGTCTCTTCTGAATAGAATGTCTCCTGCAGCTTGCTCTGGGGTGGTGGAGGCTCCCATGCAGTGCAGTATTGGTTCCTGAAGTAAGCATAAAGTTTTAGTTTGTGATTAGTCTGGGAGAAAACAACAGGAGTTCTTTGCCTTTGATGCTTAAATACTTGGCCGTATCACAGAGCTTAGAGTTTTAATGTGAGATAATATTATCATTCACATTGTTAACAGTAAATACCTTCACATGAGCAATCTGTGCTTTTCCTTACAAGAAGAATGAACAAACAACAAACTTCCAGTATGACGTAACGAATGTTAGAAAGATAGGTCAGATCCTGTGTCCTCTGCTTGTGAAAGAACGGTAAAAGCAGCCACCTCCAACCCCGTACAAATAGGTAGGAAAGCACAGAGGAAACTTAAATAGATGGAGAAAAGCTTGTAGTGTAAAGCTCTTTTTAGATTTTTCACATCCTTACGAGATCCTCTGAACCTAAGCATGACTGTCGAGACATATACTTTTTAGGCATTTTAATAGAGATTAATTGAGATAGACTGTATGCAACAGTTCTTCAGCCTTTTGTGATCCCTGTATTGCTCTTCCATGTGCTGTCAACCATTAGTCATTGCCAGAACACTTTATTGTATTCATAGCTTGAAGAGTATTTCAGAACATTGTCCACTGCATTAGGCTGAGCTTTTGTTCACTTAGCCGTAATTTTTATCTTTGGCTGTTTCTATTTGTTGGTGGCGTCTCTGGTCAAGCTGGACAAAAAAACTACAGTAAAACTGCATTTTCAGTTTGTAGTCTTGCTCATTCACCCATTCATACTTCAGCTCCAGGTTTTATGCTCTGCGTAATGCTGCTGTACACAGCTTCTCTAAGGTTGGCATAAACTTTACATAAACTCTGTAAAGATTATATAAGGAAATCCTTAAAGTGACACAGCTGATACCTTTTATCAGCTCCAGTACCAAGTCTCTGCCTGCTTTCCAGGGTAATGAAATATCACTCATTCCTGGCTGCTGTAATATCCCATTAGGAAATTCTGAGCTGTGCCAGAGATCAGTGTTACTTCTGCCACGCTAACAGCAATTATTTATTATTCCTTATATTACAGGGAATCGGGAGCACCCAGCAAAGCTATTAAGCAGCAGGTTTGAAGTGAACAAAAGGAAATATTTTTCACACAGCACATAATTACATCGTGGAACTCATTGCCTCAAGATGCTGTGAAGCCAGAATTATAAATGGGTTAAAAAATGGGCTAGACAAATTCATTATTAAACACAATGACTGTGTGCAGTCTCTGGCTGAGGAAGACGTTGCTCAGGAAAGCCATTGATTGCTAGAAGCTAAAAGGGTATGCTGGGGAAAGATTCACTCTCTGTTTGCTCTGTTCTTCATACTTTTTTGTCAACATCTACTACTAATTCCGGTGTAGAAAAACTGATCAGTTGTATGGACCTCTGGTTTGACCCAGTATGGCTGTTAACACACATAAAGAGGAAGAAAATAAATCAATGCTCCTGTATATACAAAGCAAACAATGTGATGTGAAATGGTAATTCTTTTTTTTTCCCCCATACTGGTAGTCAGTTTTATAGAACTAACATCACTTCAGTTTGTAAAGAACAAAAATTATTCTTTAGGCCAGTTAGCATTCTCAGTGGTTTTTAGTTCTTTTACTTTAGTTGCTGTTTTCTTGGCCCACTGTCTTGCTGTTGGACTACAGGACTGCTGTGGACTGGGGCTGCAGGTTAATGATGCTCTAAAGGGAAAGAGAGAAAAAGAAATCCGGTTGCAAAATATTTTTTATTCAAAATGCGTGTAGTTGCTATGCTAAAGCCTAATCCTTTAGCTTTTATTCTGAGTAGTGCTTTATTCTACAAAGAACCTTGTTTCCATTAATTAGACCCTTTCAAGAGAGTTGTATTATTTACAGTACATTGAGGTAGTGGAATTAAACTCCTAGTGTGAGCAGTAAACCACTTCTTGTGTTTTGGGGAGCAAAAGGGATACAGTTGTATGAATTTTGAAATTAAACAGGTTGAGCTTCCAAACCACACCAAAGCATTTGTTTTGGTTTTGCACTGAGAAAAACATTTCAAATCTAAACAAATTTGGTGTCTTGCTGCCTTCCTGGTATTTTTATACACACTTCAGTTTTACCAGTGACTTTTTAATTGTCTCTTCTTTTACAGCATCACCAGCTTGAATTTTGCATTTTGATAGTTACATTGTGAATCAAGTCTATAGAACCGACAGTAGCTAAAACATGCAAAAATGTTTGAATCCAAGAAAAATCACATAAATTGCTCATGGTTTTTATGTGTTTAATTGTAGATCTGGTTTGAGATTGACATATTTTCCCTCCATTTGTCCGTTTTTTGCATAGCATTTTTGTTTATTTTACTGATATTTACTAAGCATATGTGTGTCTGGCACACAAAGAAAGCTAAAAAAACCATGCTATCTGCAGCATTTAGGGCTTCTCTGAAGTTTAACTGTTTTGTGGATTGCTTTTTATTTCTTGTTACTGGGATTATGTGTTTGTGATTTTTTGATGGCATTTTTTAAAAACACTGTAATCATGCCATCAGTCAATATTTGGTCTTTGCTGAGATAGAAGGACAGCCTAGTAAGGAAGCAAATGTCTTTCCTTTTGACATAACTAGGAGTATGTTTTCTTTTAGCTAAAGTGCACAACAGTGGAATTGCCTTGAATATCTTATAGGGGATCTGATTGAATCTGTTTAAAATATTCCTTTTCTAAGGCCATTGCCACCTCCTTCTTCTGAGCATAGCAAGCAGTACAGTGGATTGGGGTTCTCCTCCCCAACACCAGGAAAAGTGAGAAGCAGGAGGTGGACTACATTCCTGCTTTACTTCTTTCAGCTATAAGTAATCTCCTTTTTCCTCCAGAGAAACAGCAGAGAAGATGTCCTGACTGTGGAGGTCAGGGTGTGGAAACAACTGTGGAAAGGAGTTATACTAGGGCAGTGATTCTGTGCTTCTGGGATTGAGGGAGGAACAGGCCATGTTTTTGTGTGTCCCCTTTCCCCTGATTTGCCGTTTAGCAAGTGCCAGAGTCCCTAGAAACCTGACTAGCCTGTAAGTGTAATAATAACATGATTTTTTTGGTGTAATGAAATATTTGCATAGTGCTACCCATATGACTGTTTTAGTGTGGAAGAGCAGTGTGTTGTAGCGCTCAAGCTTAGTAGTACAATAATATAAAAAAATGAAAAAAATTCCTCTCCTCTCTATTTTCATGCAGAAAAAGGAAAAAATACACTACAGAAAGTACTATTTTGGTGTCGCTAATACGCACCACATTTTTAAAAGCTGCATGCACATGAAATGCATGTACATAAAGCAGTGAAGTACTCCATTCACTATGCAGTTCTGCCCACACCTGGAAAAGTTTCAGCATCTTCTAATGAAAAGCAGAAAAATTACCTGGGTTTATGCTAGAATTCAGGTTTTTTCTGGTATCATAACAAGTATTTGTATTTTAACTGATAGGACAAGTTTAGTTGCCAGCAGTTATGACTACAATGAAGTTATAGAGGATGGTAACTTTCAAATTCAGCTACCTATTATGAAAAAAGCAAACCATACTTTTTTGGGGTGTCGTCTCAGATACACTTTTAGATATATTCTTATGGAACTAAAATTCAACTTACAAAGGCTGACTTAGGGCAAGGTAAGAAGCCAGAGTGGGACATGGAACCACCATGTTATGTTGACAGATTTGCACTAAATCCAGGTACTTTACAGCCAGTAAAAGGGTCTTCATGCAAACTAAATTGTTATTAGCAATGGATATTTCTTGGACATTTGTGGACATTTTGCATGGATGCTCTCTACAACTACCTGAAAGGAGGTTGTGGCAAGGTGGGGGCTGATCTCTTCTCCCAGATAACAAGTAACAGGACAAGAGGAAACAGCCTTAAGTTGTGCCACGGGAGGTTTAGGTTGGATATTAGGAAAAATTTCTTCACCGAAAGGGTTGTTGAGCATTGGAGGGAGCTGCCCAGGGAAGAGGTGAAGTTGCCAGATATTTAGAAGGGTAGTCATGACACTTAGGGACACGGTTTAGTGGTGGACTCGGCAGTGCTGGGTTAATGGTTGGACTCAATGATCTTAAGGGTCTTTCCCAACCTAAATGATTCTGTGGTTGGTGAGAGTGCACTCTGCCCCATCATCCAGGTCATTAATGAATTTCTTGAACACTCCAGCTGACCTCCCTAACACTCCAGCTGTTTACTCCTTAATATATGTCCCCCCTTGTACTCCTGCTCTGGTCCCTACTGAGCTGACATCTCCAAGTCTCGTAGCAGTAAGCCTCCCCTTGTTATTTAACTGGGTGTTTCTCAAAGTTAGAACTTCCACCAAATGTCAGGACTGGAACATTTCATTGTCAAGTCACTCTTGTCCATCTAGCTCACTCTTCATCATTTTATCTTGTTCCATTTGCAGCATTTGGCGCATAGAGTTTAAAAATACTTTTAATAAGAAACATAATAAATATGGACTTTATTGGATTATTTTAAACAACTAGTAATTGGCTTAATGAGAGACAGATGCCTAGAATCTTTGTATTGTCTTGTAAGGGAAATATTTATATAGTGACTCAAATTTTTAAAAGTTTTGTTTTATAGAGAGATGCAGAGAATAAAGGCATCTGCTGCTATTCAACAGAGCTTTTACAGTGTTGGCTTGCCTCAATTAATCTAGCTTTCAGGAATAAAAATGTAGAGCTGCAATGTATATAAATCTTGAAATGTCCGCAGAGAGCTGATAAATTGCTGTATTTTGCTCAGTTAATCCAAAAGAGAAAATGAAGAAGCAGATTGCAAAAACCAGAATTGTACATCAAGTCGTTAAACCTCAGTCTTCATTACTGAAGAATTGTTTTGATACTCAGCACAATCATAATCTGAACAAAAGAGTATCTAGGTGACATGTTCACAAGGATTCTGTACACCAGGAAAAAATCCACAGAATACTGTCATGGGTGTGATCTAAGTGCAGTACTATGATTACTCCTTTTCTGTTCTTAAAGCTGTGACTATAAACAGTATTTTACACCATTTTTTCCTTTGTAACTAACCTTTTATTTGTTAAGTTTCTTATTTCACAATCCATTTGTGTTAACGTAGACTTCGTAACTTTTAAGTTAGCTCCCTTACTCCATAAGCAACTCACCTTCATGTCCTCACCATGTTGTCCTTTAGAATAAAGACTAATCTGTCAAACAATAGCACTTTTCTTTCCTTTTTTTGCCAGAGTCTGTTCTCTGTGAGTATTACATTTGGGTCATTGTTTTACTAAACTGTACTGTTACTTGTACACAGCGATTGTAAAACACCACCAAACTAGAGTAGAAGAGACATCTGTGTTGCAGTTCTGCCCAGTAGGTAACTGATGACACTCAAATTCCCATTTCCGTCACTATGGATGGAGATGGGTTTTTTTCTTTTAGTTAGTCCAGTACTTACTTCACTTGCAGCATATATTCTCTGAGTGTAGCTGTGTGAGTGATATAAAAAGGAAGAGAGACATTTTCACTTCGATATCCAGAGATCTCCATTGTATTGCACAAGGTCAGTACAAGTTCAGAAGACTACTCAAGGCTCTTTGAATATTTCATTCTCAGGCATCAGGAATATACTAGCTGATTACAGGGAAAGGGAGCTGGACAGTCTGAATGTCCATTGATAAGCTCCTGTACATGCCATAGTGAAACTGTTACTTGTGTATTGTATTTTTCTGTTGAGAAAATCTTAGTACTACATATCTGATGTTAGATTAATGATGCAGAAGTGGTCTTCAAATGGCAGCATTTAGGAACAGAAACTCCTTTTGCCTGTCCCTCATTATTAACTTCCACAGTGTACTTCGTCTACACATGACCCGTTAGCTGAGCCTAGGTCATTTGAGAAGCCTTGATTTCATATATTATATACTCAAATAAACTGTCTGGTTTTAAACCTGGTTGATAAACTGCTGCAGGGATGCCTCTCTGAATGAGACAGTGCTGTATATACATTTCAAACATCAAAATAAGGCAATTCAGGTTGGTAAGCTGCTGCTCTTTGCTAGTGTGCCTAAGCAGACACTCTTTGTTCTAACAAGTAGTCTTGGAGCTGTATTGAATTGCTGCTGTCTGTCAGTATACAGTGAGCAAACTAAAAATAATTAGGTTAACAATTGACAGCAATACTTGTCATAATTGTCAATCCCATTACTACCTCTACTGTTTTTATGCTGATTATCTTTCTTTGCTCTTAAATACTCAGTATTGTTCTTTCAGTGGTTTTTCAGAGAGATGGGAAATCATCTAGGACCAACACCAATTTTTTTTTTAAAGTTTTTACCCACCCACTCCTTCCCAGTAAGTGTGCAGTTGTCCAAAGGGAAGATTATTGACAGGAAGCAATTATAGAGTGAGAGCCTGCAGAGGGATGTCTGGGAAAAGGAAACATAACTTTAAAAACTGGAGCCAGGAGTTTTGAATAGTGAAGTAGCAGGAGCTGCTGTTGCTGTGGAAGTACTCAGTGGCTCTACTGTCATACATTACTGCTCTCCCTCAAGCAGAACAGTGTAGCAAATGATAGGCTCAGGGACTGGATGCCAGCCAGGAAAAGTGATAAGTAGACATGCAGCTTTAGATAGGAGATCATTTTCTTTAGAACAAGGAAAATGCTGGGCTAAAAGTCAAGCCCAGAGGAATGACTAATTGACTTCATATATGCTAGCAAATAGTGTATTTGCAAACAAGCAAAGCAGACATTGAGGCACCAAAGTTTCTTGTGAAGATCAAAAAATGTAATGAACCAGCACAATGAAGTGTTGTCCTTTTTTTGAAAGGGCACTGGAAGTAGACCCTTATCTATTTTAGCATACCCTACTATGAGAAATAAAAATACGTTTTTTTTTAATAAATAGGCGTGAAGTTGTAAGATATCCAAGTTCCAAGACCTGAACTTGGATATCAGGGTCTCTTTCGGCGGGATAAGGGAAATGTGAAAATTCTTAAAAATTAAATCTTTTAAGGCCATTTTGTACACGAGGTTCCTTTTCTCTTTGGGCTAAGAACAAAGGAAGATTGATCACTTTTGACAGGGAATGTCTTGCAGCCAAATGGGATAAAGGGAAAGCCCCTTTTCAGAGAGAAGAAACCTTTTTAGGTAAAAAGGAATACATTAAAACTTATCTGAAAAGGGTGGGATTTTGGAAAACTATAAAATGTATAAGTTGTACGCCCATAGGGTCTTTCTCCCCAAAAAACTCGGTGAGAGAAGGACCTGGCGCGCCGAATAAATTCTTTGTTTCTTTGTTCCCTGAATTATGCCGTCTTTCTAAATTTAAAAGAGGGATATTTTCCACACTACTTCTCTTACGTCCTTTGAAAAGTACTCTGTTATACACACTGGGAAAAACAACAGTGTGCAAAATATTTGTGTTCCATCTGTGCACGCTAGTGTACTCTGGCTTTTATCTTGTAGTTGAACGTGATGTCAGTGTCGCCCTGTAGCAGAATTAAAATCTTATTATGTGAGCTTTGTTTCTTTATCTTCTATTCAAATTATATTAACTAGAGCAGCCTAGATACACTCATGAAAACCCTTGAGGCTCACTTAGTGAGCCAAATCTGAGGGGTGTTTTATCACTTCTGAAAGGTTAGATCAGCTGTGTGTACATTACAACTTGGATGAAGATAGGGGAGGAGTTTGTTCACTTTTCAAATTCAACATTTGTTTGCTTTTGTTTCGTTTTTCCACATGCCATTTTTTGTTGCTTCAGGGAATTTTATTACATTCAAGGTTTTTCCAAATTGTGTGGTTCTAAATCACAAACAACTTGTCTTTACAGGGGATTTGAAGATCGTATCAGGTTTTCTGTGCTTGGGTGAGCTGATAATTTAGAGTCAGGCAGTTCTTGTGAATTCTGAGCTCAGAGCACTGTCTCAATTACAGTGATGTATTCAAATTAAATCAGATCAAAATATTACTGGATTAGCTAGAAATGTGTCAGAAGTCACCTTTCTTATCAGTGTATGTGTCCGCCAGTTTAATGCTGATCACCTTTCATTAGAAATAATCTTCAGTAAGCAGAAGTGCACAGCTGTTAAATAAATAGTACCTCTTCAAATAATATAGTTGCTCAAAGAATAATGTCACAGGCTTACAATGTCAATCAAGTCATGGAAAGTAAGTATTTTGCCATGGAAAGTAAGTATTTCCCACTTACTTCAGAAGGAGTTTCTTGGAAGCCTTAAGCCTTGTTTTGTGCATTTTGTAGCATATGCAGGCAATGAGTGAAGCAGCTCTCATCAATCACTGTGTAAAACATGAGTGAACAGAGAAAATTGTAATGACTACAGCACAAAGCTTACCACTTCAGCTAAATACAGATTATTTCTTAGAATGACTAAATTTTTTTGTATTTTCTTCTTCTCTTCCCTCTCTCTTTTTTGCTCTCTCAATTTTTTATTTTAATTTCTTTTTCCTTCCTTTTATTTTCTTTTTTCGTTATATTTTAAACCAATTGCAAACTCTTCTCTTTACTGTATGAAGAACAAATCTGTAGTTCTTGCCTACTTCTTTCATAGCACATTGTATTTTTATGCTTTGCTTTAATAACATTTCATTACTCTTTGAAACCATTCTCTGGGGCAAGCTTTTATTATTTGTAAAGTAAATCAAATATCAAAGTGCTAATCTTTAGGAGGAAAAATGGGCTAGACTCAGGAAAAAATATTTAAATCTTCTGTTAGTTTTTTGAATTAAAACTTAAAGTGCACAAAAAGATTCCAAATAATATTCTCAAAGCTCTAAGGTACCTAAAAACATTTTTTAGAATCCATCTGCCTGCTAACATTCTGAGTACAACAGAGAAAATCTAGGGGTGATGTACTTCTGAGTTTTAAGTAGTATTGTGGAAGGAATGCTTTGCTTGGCAGAAAGGGACTGAAAAAAGAATTTCTTGAATAAAAATTGGAAACAAAAAACAAGAGGAGACAACTCCATGGTTTTCCAAATTCTGATAGAGTAGCAATGCACAAGCATACAGATATCCTTATGTAGATGTAACTCCAAACAGAGGGAAAGGAGATGAGAAACTGTGTTGCAGCCAAGGAGGAAAGAAGAGGAAACTGCTACTAGGGTAAAACAGGGAATTTATTTCCTTTCTTCTGCAATGCTTACTCAACAGGAAGACTCAAGGAGTCTTAGCAAACAGTGCAGATCCCTGATGCAAATAATCAAAGCCTGGGGCACCCTTAACAGCAACGTTGCAGCTTGCTCAGTCTGGAAGTTCCAGGGGCCTGTCCTTGTGGCTACTTGTAAAACAACTGCAACAAAAAAGCAGCACAAGTTGCACTGTGACATTGGAAAAAGGAGTCATTTACACTGATGATTTGGCAGCCAAGAGCTACTTTGGATAACATATCCTCTAATACAGGAAAGTGAGGCAAGTTTTCAAAGGTGGGGGCAAAAGAGGCCCATTATCACCATAATCATGATCAATAATAACAGTAACAGTAGTAGTAGTGGTGGTAGTAGTAGTAGTAGTAGTAGTAAACTACTAGATGATTGAAATGGTACCTTGGCTACCAGCATTATCTCAGAGCTGGTGTCTCTGGTGTCACACAATATCTTAAGATACCTCTCCCCTTTGGCCTCATTCAAACCATGTCATAGTGATCAGACTGAATATTTTCCTTCCATCTGAGTCGTTTGAGGTCTTTACATGTTAGCCTTTCAAAGATGGTATTAAAAAACCAATCTAGAATTTATCTTACCTACACATTCAAAGCACTGTATGTAACTTTGAGTCCTCCCCCTTTTGTGTAAATCATGGAATCACAGAATGGTTTGGGCTGGAAGAGACCTTAAAGATAATCTAGTCACATCCCTCCTGCCATGGACAGGGAGACCTTTCACTAGTTGCTCAGAGCCCCATCCAACCTGGCCTTGAACACTTCAAGGGTTGAGGCATCTACAACTTCTCTGTTCCAGTGCGACACCATCCTTGTAGTGAAAAATACCTGCATCTTGGTAAGTAGGAATTCCCATTAAGAAATAAACGACTGCACCACTCATGTGTACAACTGACATGTAATTAGAGCCTTTGGAACAACACAGGGAGATGACAGAGTTACTGAATAATGAAGCAGATAATTTTGTTCACAAAAGGATGGATAGTGCCTCTGTAGTGATCAATGTCTTCCTGTAGTTCCCCAAAAGAGGTTTCCTATCAAAGCACAGAACTAGTTGGTATTCAGAGTAGCCTGTGTTCATTCACTTCATGTTTACAGACATTACAGTCACGAGTGTTGCTCAAGTTCACTCTCTTCTTGAAAATATACGAGATATGATAGTTGTGAACAAAACTTTTAATTACGTGCTGTGTGGAAAAAAAAAATATGGGAAAAGAATGGGGAGATAAGAAAATCCCACAGGCTGTACATGAAAAGTATTTGTTAAATCCTCCAAAAGCAGCACATTTATTTTCATAAGAGGAAATAAGCACTGCTTGAGACCAACTTTATTTCCTTTTACACAGAAGTTAAAAATAATATGTCCTGCATATTAGTTACAGTGCAAGTGTGTATATTGTACCCAGAGGGTCCTTTCTATAAAAAAGGATCATAAAATCCTATCAACATAGTATATTTTTCTGCTGGAGATAAATCAGGAAGATTAATGAGGTTAAGTTATTGCTGTCTAGTATGCCAGGGAATAAGTTTCTAAATTAGAATTTTAATTGTATGTTCTACTGCAGTCCTCTTACTAATTCACATTTCACCATATTTCTAAAAATCTTTCCTTTTACAAGAGTCTTAAAGAATTTTAAAGGAATGAAAGTAACAGAGTTTTTAAAACTTATGTGGGCAAAATGGAAATAGCTCTGAAAGCTTATCAAAACTAGGTTATCTATCAAATTTTTAGAACACCCTGCAGAATCTATAAAGATTTCTATTCCTGCTTTGAATCTTACAGGTGTTATCTTCAATGTTGGATGACAAGATAAGAAGTTACATCAACAGATCTTATAAATAGGTTGGATTAAAAATATATAGAAAGTAACTTTTTATCAGTTGTTACAGAAGTGCACCATGACACTCTTTTTTGCAGTATTGTCAAGGTTTAAGACCAAATGACAATTGGTTATTGGAGACTAAATGTACTAAGCTACCAAAATATTTCAATCACTGATATATGAAATTTTACAAATTGCACAACTTTCCTATTCCACAGGAGAGAGGACACTTTCCAGGAAAGAAGTCATGTGGGTCTGTGGGGTGGTTCCAGCCATGCTATGTGGTCTCCTACAGTGTCTCTCAGAGGGCCTCATCCTCTGGGTCCTGTCCCCAAGCAACCCTAAGGATTCTCAGATACAGTGCTCAGTAGGAAAAAAGTACCTAATTCTTGGTTTTGTTCAAATGCACTTGGCACCTAAAAACTAACCTTCACCGTGGCTGGTACTCACGACCTGCTATTCCCAAAGGTGTACAAACCTCTGCTTCCTACCTCTGGCTATGCAAGCCTTTATAAGTGGAGGTTTCTGGGTTTTTTTACATCAGTTCAAGGAGGCACGACCACATAAATGAGCATCAGTAACAATATTAGAGAGATGCTGTATGTCAGACTATAACTGTGTGTGTGCTTTAAGACTGATCTGCATCTTTTACCTTACACACAGAAAACTTTATGTAAACTACCAGCCTAATTTTACCAGAAAATTCTAAACAGAAAAGGGTAGTTTTAGCAGTAACATGAATATATTCTATTTTCAACAGTCTTTATTGTTGTTTTTTTTTTCCTTCTGTGTTCAGACCTAGGCTACAGTAACACACCGGTAAGTGCTTTATAACTGCTGAAGGCAGTTTACATTGATTAGATAGATTTTCACATTGGCTCTTGCAAGAGACAGTTTTCAAGGGTAGGCATAGTAAAATGTTTTTTTTAAATCCCATTATTTGAAAACTGGAAATAATTCTCAGTGATTGAAGCTGACAGAGAAGGAAAAGCTGATAGTGAATATATTCTCTAGTGGCATGCTGTCATCCACAAATGCTTTCAGTGACCAAAGCAATGACTGAAGTATGAGGAGTTGCTTGCATACAGTGGGTTGCCATCAGTGAAATCATTTACCACTGCTCACAAACACTTGGGGTGATCTATTACTTACAGGTAATGCATTTTCAATGATAAAATCTTCCCTCAAAGTGACTAGAAGATTAAAAATGTTGCTTCATAGCTTGGACCTCCCTGTAGATTTCTTTTAACGTAACTATCAATGACCCTTCTTAATTCCTTAATAATCTAAATACTCAGTTATCAACAAACTGAACGTGATTATTTCAATTTTCTGTTAAAAAAACCCAAAATGGTTAATGTTGCTAAGTCACAAGAACAGCTTCACGTATCAGATATTTAGCAGATTCTGAATACTGAAAAACCAATGAACTGACAGGTTTACGGTACTCATAAATCTTGTGCTGTTCATTAAATGAGCCTGAAGATCCTTGTCCTCCAAACATTTTTGGACTTGCTTAAAATGAAATGCATATTTACTAGGGTTTGTAAATACAAAGAAGAGTCTTATGTGGCCCTAGGATATTAACTTAGACTGTAATGGATGCATTTTTTCCCATCTGTAATCTCTACATATAAAATGGACATAACATTAGTGAAAGGTGATGTATCTAGGTAAAACTAACGGTGAATCTTCACTATCTAATTCAGGGCATTTTATGCATCTAATTTAGCTGCAATTCAAATGACGACAGTAGAAATATAAGTTTCTTCTGCAGCTAATTGAGTTTAGACAGGGACCTCCATTAGGATCACTGTTTGTTGTCTGGTCTGGCCTAAATTAGACACTCTCCATAACTCTCTGCTTAAAAACAAATCCAGAGGTATTTATAACTGAATAGGTCAAATTGATAATTTTGCTAAAATATATTTTAATATGGTTATCTAGAAATAGCAATGGAAAATGAATGTTATCAGTGGAGAAACTCAGAGTCAGTAGAGAAAATCAGATATCCTAAAGAGTCATACATTTAAAAACAAATCCACAGATCAAACTTAAGACTGTTACACAGTGCAATATGCATTTTTTTTGTACCTATGAATAATATTCTTGCTTATTAAGTAGGCAGAGCAAGATTTATGATGCCCTTAACTTCTCATTTCTTTGCTTGTAAGAGCTTGCATTTTGTAAATGACATTGTAGGAGTCTACACTGTTGTCACCTAGCAACTATGAAGTATTTTTTGAAAAAGTTGCTGCTTGGCTTTTAATTAACAATAAAAATAGTAATTCCACTGAAGAGTTTACATTTTTAGATCTTAAAGTGCTCACAAAGATGTATTATTTTTACTATCCTTACTTGGAAGCATGAAAATCTAGGATAGACGGTGTGTTGCCAAAAATGACAATCAACAGAGTTATAAGTTGTATTCTGAAGATCTTACCCTATTCTCCACATTCCAGCCTCTTCAAATTGTAGTTTTATATAGGTCCCTTCCAATATTTTTTGCCTTATGAATTTTAGATGAGGAAAGGGAATAATTTTAAAAATCAGTATTTGCGATTATTATGTCCCTCTTCATTTGAGATATGGCAGTTATTTTCTAGTCTAAGGGTCACACTGAATTAGCCCTTGTCAAATATTTAATTTTTAATGGAAAACCGCCGCAGTATTGAGTTAAAGCATGCAAAAATATCACATTCATCCTAAGATGGTCCAGCTGCTGCATCACTGACCAGTTTTCATGTTGCATATAAAGCAGTTCTCTGTAATTCATTTTTCTTCAGAAAGTTTTATTCTGATCATTGAAATGTTTTCTACTAACAGAATGACAGTTGACACTGTGTACTGAAATGTCTGCTGTAACAACAGCTGGCTTAAAAAGTGTTTCATTTTTCAAGAAGATCATGGAGGCTGGGTAACCACGGTTCTGTGTGATTTGAGTTAAAGAAATGCTTATTTTAAATTATATGTGAAATGTCCTACACTCATTTTCAGTTCTCCATTGCCCTTGCCAAGCATTTGGTGGAGTGAAGCTGTTTGGGGGCATATTTCTTCCTAATGGCCCACAATTTTAAGAAACTTCTGAGGATGAATTAGAATGAATAGCCACAAAGATAATGTGTGGGCTGCTATGCAGCAGTTTCCCTGGAGAGTGATATGTCAGAAAGAGATTAGAAAAATTTCTGTAATGAAACATATATTTCTCACAAGTAAGGAAAGATCTTGACAGATCATCTGTTATGAGATATCTGCTCTGTTCTTTACTTGTGGGACAAATGAGATTTCTCCCTATAATACGTTGTGGATTATCGTTCTGTTGCAGTTTGTGTAATGGCAGCACGTGGGGAATTTAGGAAATGACACTCCAGCTGTCTTTTACAATAACTGTTTCTTTTTATGCTTTTGCACTGTAATACCTCTTCCTTCAAATTATCTTTTCTGTACACTTCTCACTGAAATACCAATGTGTATCCCAAAATGAATTAAAAAGAAAAATGAATCTACATAAATTGTCTTATTTTCCCTATGTGATATGTTTTATTTCATTAACTAATTTATTGATAAAAACCTAAAGAAAAATATATATATGGAGTTCATTTTCTATACATTTTTAATAAAGAAAGTGAAGTCAATATGCAGTAGCTGGAAATGTAAATCTGTCTCTTTGTTTTTACTATTGTGTGAGGTTTGATATATAGGTGTTCTAAAGAAGAGAATTATCTGTGTTGCAGACATATTGTTAGGAGATGTTTTATCTGTAAGGCTCATTAAGCTTATCATTGTTTTCAGAAGATCCAGACAGGTGGGAGAAATTGAACCCGTTCATTAGCACATGAGATGTATATGGGCTGCCCAAAGCAGTACATTGCCTGTTATATATCTTTCCTGAATTCAATACCATGTAAATCTTTCCCAGTTGTCTCCAGAGATTGCTTTATTTGATTGGTTTTGTAAAAGTTCATTAATGGGACAGAGAAAAGCAAGGTGTCCCTATGAGTATATTTGGGTCTTCCATTTTGCTTGCTGTAGGCTCAGAAGCTGTACCAGCAGGACTTTCTCTGTAGCAGCACATGTAATGCTTAGTGAATTAAACTAAAAATCACTTGCTGGGTAATATCTTATGCATCAATTCTGTGAACTAGTCTCTGTCAGAGACTATAAGAAAGCTAGAATTTTCAATAGTCTGTGTAGATGTCTGAAATGCGAAATCCTGAAATCCACATCAGATTTTAGATCAGATGAATGATTAGTTTGTTCTATCTTTGGAGCTTTGTTGTTGAACATTTCCATCTCTATTTTGCCTTTAACTGTGTTCATTTGTGCAGTATCCAGTGTTTTCTGAGAATGTGAACTTTGCAAGAAATTGAGACATAGATCTTTGCCCACAGAAAGTCATTCCTTACGCAGTTCAGTTGGGCTTATTACAAAAGTATTTTTCATCCAGCCTGAGTGGAGAGTGCTCTAGAGTGGGAGGGCTTGCTTGCTTTAGATGCCATTGGCAAATCTATAATCAGATAACAATTGATGCTTTTTTGGCAAACAGCCCCAAAGCTATAAATCATCTTAGAATTTACAGGGTTTCACTTATCTATCCTAGTAACAATCTGCATTTCTCAGAGCTGTACCCAATGATGGTATGCCATGATAAAAGAGAAATTTATTAGTATTAATGGGTTTTAACCATTTCAATTTGCAAACCATTAAAAATTTTCTAAGGAAAATGTGGAGAGATGAAGGACAAACAGATTGAAGTCATTTGACAATCCTGTTTTTCTTGAGTTATTATTTACAAACTTTTTGAAATAATCAACATATTCCCAAGAATTTCTAGATCATAATTTGGAAACGAGTACTCTAGTGAAGTTATTAAAGAAATATCCATTTTAGACACTGAATGCCCTTGTGTCCCATTGACTTCAGCAAGGAATCTAGGGTTTATTTTGACTTTTTTGCTTTTTACTATTGGAAATCATTGAGATTTGAACAACATTTTTTCAGGTATGAGGGCAAAGGATACTTATGGTAGTCTATTTAATGAGCGTTATCTGTTTTAAACCACTCAGAATGTACTGAGGTCTTGCAAGAGATAAAAACTTCCAAAGGTTTTCCCTATTTAGGTTGGTCCTTAATCATTTTGAGCTTCTGTTACCAGAAAAGTTAATCATGTACTTTCATGTCCCTCCTGAATCAAAATATTTAATATACTGATGATTCTAGTAAAAAAGATAAAAACATGAATTAAGACTGGTCATCATCATGATAGAATTCCACTGGTTTTCCTGGCAACTAAATATTTTTAACACAAGATTAATATTTCAATACAAAATGATAAAATGCATCTACTTTATATGACTTATGGATACAGTGCGTAAATTAAGAAATTGTGCAAATTCTCTTTTAGACCACAGAAAGCACAGAATGGATAGGGCATAACAACTTGCTTGCTGCCCTTTTGGCAGCTTCTGTGTTTTATTCATGTAAAAATATACTTTTAACACTTTCAACTTTCCTATTTGCATGAACTTTATTAGCTAGAGCATAGAGGTTGGGTGAATAAGATCGCATGTTTCACAAAATGACATTATTGTCTGAGAAAACAATCATCATGGCAGTATTGTAAATTGTGTTTAAGAAAAAAAAGATACATGTATGCTAGTTGAATCCACATTTTCCAAATGCCTATATATGTTTGGAACCATGAGGTCATCTGCCAAGAAGTGAATGAAACTTGATATGTCAAAAATAAAACGTGTCAGTACAGTGTGTAATTCTGCACTCGAATACTGGAGCAACTCCAACATGATGATGGAGCTCCTTCAGCTTCATATGTGTGTATGAAAACTATGTGGGGAATCTGGATAGCAGAAATGAAGGACTCTCAGTGTTGCAAGCATGCAAATTTGGGGAGGTTTAATAGCACTTCACTCGCAAATAATTCTTCTTGCTATTACACAGATAATCTCATGTCAGATTTTAAATAACATCTGAAGCTATGCATGAATACCATTTAAACATGAGACTCATATTTTTGCTCAATAAAAGAATCAGTTAAATGATACTTTAACAACAATATCCACAAGTACAGTTTGCCTTTCTCCTTTGTTTACCTACAAGGTAACTATTGAGGCTTGCTTTTCTTAATGTCACTTTCTTTCCTTTTTTAGAGTTTCTTTGAAGGACAGTCTGCACCGTGGGATTCGGCTAAGAAAGATGAGAACAGAATGAAAAATAGATATGGGAATATCATTGCATGTAAGTGTTGACAACATAATTGTGCACTTTGTTAACTTCCCTTCAGAACTGGATAAGAATGACCACCAGCCTTGTGCTCACATCAGGTTTCCCTTTCTCTAATTAAGAATAGAAAAGTGAGGGAAGATGTAACTTTTTTTTTTTTTGAGAAAACTGTCAGATTTAATGCATTTTCTGAACTAACCTTCTATATACCTTTCATCCTGTGATCAACGTTTGGCTAATGAGAATGACACCTTTAACCAGTACTCGGCTCTTAACAGCTCTGAAACTACGCCTGTCAGTTTGGTGCAACAGTACCCATGATCACATCGGTACCTTGGGTTTAGGTTCTGGATATTGTAGGAGCAGACAATACTGCTGCTTAAGTGTTCCTCAATAACAGTGAGAACTATCCTGACTTACCCTTCTAATGCTAGGCAAACTCTAAGAAAAAAAATATAATCTGTATGTTTTACTTAAAAAGACCAAGCTTGATAAAGATTAGATATACTAATAATCAAATAACGTGAGGAGATGGTAGCATGGTTTGGCAAGTGACACCTAAATCTGGCATTATGAGATTGCAGGGCGTTGTGATGAGATGCTGCACATGAACATGGGGGCAGAAAATTTATCAAGTTCACCACAAATATATTATTTACACACTGGTATTGTTGCACTTAGGGAGTAAGTTCTCAGTGTGTCTGTAGGAGATGATCCCTTCCCTGATTTTTCCTTTAAAATCTAAATTTAAGATATGGAACGTATTTGTTTCTACCAGCCAGCCAGATAACCATGAGGCAGGTGTAAACAGAGAAATATGCAGCCGTCACAGCATGTCAGAAGTTTTGTAAGCATGAAGGATGGTCTTTAAGGAGGGATCGTTGAGTGATACTGCTGCAGTTTAGAAATCATTTATAACCTTAGGTACGTGGGACAGCATAGAAGAATAAGCTGTGCAAATTGTTTGAGCATTTAGACAACCTGTGGAAGGAGCATGTAGTGTATATTTACAGTGACTTAACTTCAGCGCCTAATATAGGCACTTGTCCAGGGACAGATCTACGTAGGTTTCCTCATCAATATACCACATGAACTTAACAGGTCTGCTAGAGAAATGATTCAGAAATAGAACCCATTTGAATACTTTTGAGTCACCACCTCTGGTGGTCCTCTCTGCAGTGCATGTGTAACAAGCCTAGAGAGAACATCTCCTAACTTTTTGACTTACAGTAGGTGGTATGAATAGGCCCAGCTAGGCTGAGATGGTCTATAGAGAGAAAACAGCTCTGTAACTTGCTGCAAATGCTTGTGGAGGCAGAGGCAAATTAAGCAAGAGGTGCTTGTCAAACAAGAAATGATCTGCCACATCATTTTGAGTGGACATGATAGTATTGCTGTGTATTTTGGATGTATATGGTTCTACATACTGAAAAAGGAAATGAAATCTTCTAGAGAAATGTGGATATCATGATGGGCTGGTGCATAAACAAAAGGAGCTAAGTTAGCTGAATGTGGTTTTGCTTGTTTTCCTCCAGCAATATTTAATGTGTAACAAACTTGTTATTTGGTGAGGATGTAGCAATACATTAGTTGAGTAATGACTAATCATTTAAGTAGAAATAAGAATACCAGGAAGTTTTATGCTTATCCTTGCTTCGTGGAGATTTATTTTCAGCCCAAGTCTATTAAAATAGATCTCCTCTTTTAGTCACGTTTAGTGTTGTCAGTCCCCTTTAATGTCATGTTAGCCATTATCTTACATTTTGACACCCTTTGGTTGAAGAAAACTAGAAACTTCCTAGTGCTTTATGTCTGAGGTAATGAAGTGATCAGTAGCCAAGGGAAAACAAGATATTAGATTCACAAATCAATGGCAATTACAAGTGATACTGAAGGCTTTCTGAGAGGCCAGATATAACTCAGAGCATTTAGACCTCAATTTACTTGAAATGTCCTCAGTGTTTAGCAAAGGGAAGGAGTTGGATGGAGTTGTTATCAGAAACACTTCCTGTTTATGTGGCTGTGAGAACAAAGATAACACAGATTAAAATTAGTATCTATTAGAATTAAATGCAGTATCTTAAAAGAGAAGCTGAAACTGCCTACACAGTTTGTCGTCCATTAAATACATGCATGCAAATAACTGTTTAATTATTTTATGTGTTTTTCTGGATCAGTGATCTGCTGGATAAATGTGCTGCTGGATAAATGATCCTTTTTTCTTTCAGAGTCTGAAAGTACAATTTCAGTGCTCCACTTTTTAAAATTTGTCCCAGATAGCTGATTAAAGTATATGCTTTAGCTTAAAAGCATTTTAATAAATTGCCTTTTTATGATGTATTCAAAAATTCACTTAAAAATACTGGGGTTCAGATGCCACTGCCTTGGTACATGATTATAATGAAATGTATATTTTTTGCTAAGTGTTTAATGTAATCTTTTTCTCTCTGTTTAACCTCTTTGTTTAAATTTTTCCCAAGATACTGCTGTTACATTATTGCTTGTAGTCATTACTGTTCTCAGAGGGAACTAAAACAATAGCACCAAGTGGCCAGCATTGCAGGAGCTTGTCAGAATTGCAGTATGCTTTATGTTACCCAAGTGATGTGCATTTAATTAGCTACAAGCGTGCCCTACCCACTGTATGAGTGGCTACAACTTGTGAGCCACTGCATCAAAAAGTTGAATCATGATCACAGTCCAGTCACCCACAGAAAACATGCTCCTTCTTTAGTGAATGCAAATACCTTTGTGTTTACTAATTAGGAACTAAAACAATCATGAATCTGCTAAATGAATCTTTCTTTACATAAGAAAAATTCTGTTTCTGCCATAATTGTATAGGGTTATTCTTGGATTTTGGTAAAATCTATTGGATTTTCCTCAGGAGAGATCTTGAGGTAATTTGGGAATGGGGGTGGGGGTTCTGTATTTATTTTTACCTAACTCAATATTGAATAAATGAGAAGAGAATATTGATCACAGCTTTTAAAAGCAGCTAAAGATTTTAGGTGAGACATTTATAAAAGGTTTGATTTGCAAAGAATCAGCAAAGCACGTCCCAAGAAAGGGTCATTGGCAAGGCATGCTAATCAACCAGGTGCTCAAGGGACTTGTTAGAGATCACAGTCTGAAGGGTGGCATATTCATGTTGTGGGTAACGTGAGGGGAGTAAGAATATAATGCTTATATTTATTATCTATTACCATTTTCTACGAAGACAAATTGATTCTATCATAACTAATTTTGAAAGCTTAAGTGATCAGTGGAAAGTTAAATTTGATCTCCTAATGGAAAGGTATCAAAATAACGAGATGGAAAAGAGAGTATTTAAAAGCTCTAAAAGTTGTCAAGAGCAGCTGAAGCATAAAGGAAAAAATACCTTAGAAATCTAGACAGTTAACCTAGAGGCTATTTCAGAATCAACCTTCATGTTGAAGAATATATGGCTTGTGTACCTCTTAGGCCTAAATCTACCTGACATAAACACAGAAAAGACACAGTAACATTTCTTTTTGTTGACTGAAGGATTTTTTTTCAAATTAAGAAGTGTTGCCATGAAGTAAGGAGTCAACTAGAGTTTTCAAAGTGATAAAATAAGGGAGTCACTCTAGTTTCACTGCAAATAAATGGGTATTGAACAGTCCATTGCCTCAAAAATTCACAGAACTCTATCTGAGAATTCAGTACTAGAAAAGATGCACATAGGAAATAAAAAGGGCAAATGATGATATGAAGATATAGGTGTACAGTAACTTCTTTAGTTTTGCTCTATCTGAAACAAGAGTTATGGCAAGGAAAGAGTGGTGTAAGCAAAGAAAGGAACAAAATACAGGAAATCTAAAGAAAAGATGCTACTGCATATTATTCAGTTGTATAAATCAGAAAGAAATAACAGGAAATTATATTTTTAAGATAGTTCTTAGTGGGAAATTTAAGCTTGTTCTGCCCAATATGGAACTCACTTGTGTGTAAGTCATTAAATATGGGGTTCAGTTGGCTAAACATAGACTTGTAGTGACCTGGGACATCTGTACAAGACCGACAAATGTGGCACAGCACACATGAGAGACGTTATTTCCATAGTGGCAGCTGAAAGCTAGGCAGTATGTCCTGGTGGCTATATGAAGTGGTATGAGATGTTTGTGCTTAGACAACTGAACCCTGTCCTAAATACATCCAGGAATATAAAACTGAAGATCTTTGCCAGCCTGAGTTGTCCTGGTGAGAATGTTTATAAGGCAATGATGCAGGAAATTATGAAAATATGAAGACATACCATGAGTCCAAGCAAGCTTGACTTCTGAGTCTTCTGACTTTAGCAGAAGTTCTGTCAGGTCCAAAAACTGTAAAAGCAGCAGCCATGGCTGGAGCTTAGAAAGTTTCTTAGTATCTTTCTTAAGTAAGATGGATTTTTAGAATTAAGGTCCTGTGAGCCGAGCCTCTGTTCTGAAGAAACTGATAAATAGCTTAATTAAGCAGAGAATAGTACAGCACTTGGATAAGCATAGCATGGTAGGATCAGACCAGCAAGGGTTATGTAATGGAGAGTCACATCTCTATAAATTTTTATTCTCAGAAAAGTGAATAAAGAGGCTGAAAAGGCTAACCTGATTAACATAATTGATTTGAATATTCCAGCATGTTTGGAAAAACTCTTTTCTCGATGACTGTTAAATGAAATAATCACAAGAAAATAGCAAAGTAAGACCTGTGTGGAACTTAGAGATGGAATTTTAATTCTTTCTGATTTACTATATTTGGCTTTAAACTGTACCCTTTCTCTCTTCCACGGGAATCCCAGGGAAATAAATGAGGCTCTGAGATCTCTAGTTCCTGAGACTTGGAGCATAAAGGTGGATGAAGTAAAGGATTTACGTCTTCCTTTCCTTCTCAGCCATTTGAAAATCTTTTGACTTGTTGTTCTAAAACAGTGTTATCCTAAGAACAACTTCCCCTATTCTCCCTCCACCATAATGTGGGCAAATATTATCCTACTTATGATTGAGTTTTTAAGCCACTTCATGTTCTTGCATTCATTTGTTATCTTTTAGGAATTTTAAAGCTGAAAGAAATATCTGTTCAGAACATGGGTGGCAAGTTTCAGGTGTTTTAATGCTTATTTACATTTACAACAAAATAATGACAGTCATGAAGGTCTATCATCAGCTGCAAGTAATATTAGCTCAGCAGGCGAGCAGCAAAAACAATAATACACATGTATCTAATTAGCAAAAGTAACTCCTAAACAAAGCAGCAGTAAAGTGGCTCTTAAGCATCTCTCCATCCTTGAGATATACCCTCAAATTGTTTTAGCAACAACTTGTGCAGCATTCTGGAAAAAAACGTTGTGCTTTGTTGTTTTTGAACTGAGAGAATCAAGAGGAGCTTATGAAGTCTCAGAGAAAAAAAAATCCTGCCAGCGTACAGATGTTGTTGTGCAGGGTGGGGAACTAGCCTCTAGCAGTGTTACTACATCATAAAGAAAATGAGGCAGCCAACATAAAACAAATTCATGCCATGGTGTTTTGGATTTGAATTTGGAAAATAGAGTTGGAAATGTTTGTATGTTCCTGGATAGATACAGATGACCACAGCAGAGGAAAATTCAGTGACAAAATCATTGTCTGGCTGCTTGGGTTTTGTCACTATTTTGCTTTCTGCCCTACTGAAAACATAATTTCCTTCAAAAACTGTGAGGTGGCAGTAGAATAACTTGTAGAATAACTTCAACTTTTTTTGAGTACTGGTAGAAGCATTTCCAAGTGATTAAACTTTTGACAACTTAATGTTATTTTCTTGGCAAAAGCAGGGGGTGTCAAGGCAAAAATCATAATTGTAGTGGGTTGCACTTTAGAATATTTAAGATGTTCATACTGAAAATCAGAGGGGATTTAGAAAGCCTATGAATGACTGAAATGAGGTTTAAATGTAGATACAGTGTTTTCATGGACAACCAAACAAGACCGAACTTGCAATTGCTGAGGTTTTAGTTTGACTTGAAAGGAATTTTGAAGGCTTTTTTACTGAATGTATCTTTAATTACTTTTTTTTCCTCTCCATTGTTCCCATTTCAGATGATCATTCTCGAGTGAGATTGCAGCCTATTGAAGGAGAAACAAGTTCCGATTACATCAATGGAAATTATATTGATGTGCGTATACTGATGTAGTAAACAAGCTTAATGTTGTGTTCAGTCAGGGAACTCTTATTATTCTCACATTATTCATAATTTGTAATAGATATCACAGCTAATATCAGATGCTAACATTGCTTAGCATTGGCAAGTACTATCTTTGGAAGCTAGGTGTACACTGGAGGAAAAAAAAAGCCTCAAAGGTTTTGTCGATGAGTGAATGAAATTAGTCATTTCCTCCAACTGCCACTGGACTGAAACCTTGCCAGCAACACTGTATGGCTACTTTGCCTGCTGGTGCTTATGTGGGCTAGCAAAATGTTATTTTCACTTTCTGTCAACAGCTTGGCATCATTCCACATTTAAAAGAAAGCTGTTTGCATATTAATGTGACAAAACTCTGTAATGCCTAATGCAGAGATTTGCAGTCTCTTGTCATCTCTGCACTTTTAAGTCGCCTTCAAAGTATATTCTGCAGCTGTTAACCAGTACTTCTAATGCAAGCAAGACATTTCATTAAATATGTAGGCTGTTTAATTATTGAAAGTGGCTTCTTTGTTCATTCTGCATCATGTTAACTTAATGTTTTACATTAGAATAAATTCTTTAGGAGACAAGGTGTTTTTGTTTGAAAGAATGAGCTCAAAACTAGAATTGAAAATCATTAGAAAGTCAATATTATCTAAAGCCAGAAATCTGTAGATAGCAAAGATAATAATTTTACTGTTTACACGGAGCACTAGATGTAAGGCTAAGTAAAACAAGTGTTGCTTCATGGGAAACAGTCTGCTGAAGACTTCTTGTTCATCAGTGGCATCTTTGAAAAATGATGTCACAGTTAGCAGTTCAAATTTAATTACTGGTATGAAACAGGAACGTAACAGATGTTTTTTCTCAAAATGTGGAGGAACTAGAGCTATACAAGAAAAGTAGGTGCTTAAGTTGTAACAATCTGAAGTCTGACTCTGACAGAACTTTATGAAGATACCTCCTTCTGTTGATGTCTATAAGCATGTTCAAGAATCACTAAGCTAAGCTCAGATTTCTGCTCAGTCCCTTCCTGTTTGAAAGAATAGCACAGTCACCAAGCAGTAAAGGCACGTACGGAAATATATTTAGTTAGATGCCTCACTAAACTCTGAAGGGAGTAATCTGTCATGAAAGGAAAGAGTTCACACTAGGGACTTAGATTTGAATTCACTTTCACATTTTCTCCAACATTTAGAATTGCTCTCATTTTATGCTAGTAGAATCTTCTTCTGTGAGATTTTGATCTAACTCTAAAATATTTCAAGATGTGAAGAATAAAGATTTATATCATACAGTCTCATATAAAATGCTGATAGATAGTTGCATAGCAACCTTTTTTTTTTTTTTTTTTTTGCTTACAAAGAGTACAAGAGGATGGAGAGAATGTGGTCCTAAAAGCAACAACACTTGAGCACCAAAAAAGTCTCTCCCTCATCCTCAGCAGATGGCTTCATTGCAAAGCTTGTAGGACTGCAGGCCTCTTTCAAAGACAGCTCTACCACAAAACACAGCATGTTTGTTTATAATCTTGCTACTCAGGTTTCCATGGGAAATGCTGCTTTTTCTACTACAGAAGCAGCTTTAATTTTGCTGTTGCATGCAGTTATTAGTAGAGTTGTCGTGTTGTCAGAATAAACATGATAATAAGGGAATGACACCATCATAGACACAATGGTTATGCTGTATTTCTTCCCTTTTTTTCTTTTTCACTGGGAAATAGAAGTGTCTGATCCAAGCCACTAAGGATTAGGTAACATGCAGCAGAAAAAAAATCCGCTCTGTACCTCTCTGAACACTTCTCAGTTCAGATTTCCATATTTTGCTTTAATGTCATGTAAAGAAATCAATTCTGTAATTCATGTTATTATTTCTGTAGTATTCAAACTATCTTCAGTTGTTTTGAGTCTTTCCCACCTTGTATCACTATACTTCCCCTTGCTCTTTTAAAAAGAAATTGCAATGGCACGCATGCTACAGCCTTATGTTCTTCCTGTTGATGACTCACAATGCATCATTACCATTATTCAAATATTAACACTCCTACAACTGAATTTACCAACATCTAAACATTTGGTGATGCTCCCATCACATCAGAAACTCAAATACTATAAAAATGCTATCATTACATTTTGGCAATGTTGCAAAGAAGACATAGAGTATTAATCTTTATTGCTTGGCCAACTTGTGATTAAGTTGCTCTCATCATCAGAGAAACAGAATTTTTTATCTACTTCGTTTTTAGATCAGAAAAAGTGTATTCGTACCAAACCATTTAGTCAAAGAATTTACCTTACTTTTTACTGTTCAGAAATAAAACATAAACAGCTCATCATGGGCACAGTGAACATCATCCTCCCTCTCCCTTCACCAGGCTGAATGTAAATCTGACATTCCTTAACTGTTAAAAAAGGGATAGGTTTTGCAGTCAATAGCAATAGGTGAAGGTATATCTTAGACTCCAAGAACATCTGATGCCATTAGCTGCAAGTGCTAGAGAGGATTTCATGCTGTTCATTTTCAGCAGAGCCAACAAGGGACTGAAAGAACATATTACTTCTGGCCCTGAATGTACAAGTCTACAACTTAGTTATCTTCCACAAAACACATTTGTTTCTTGTTTCCCTTCTCACTTGCCCTTCCTCAATTGGAAAGAACTTTTGTATCTGATACCTGTACTGACATTTCCTGAATATGATTCTAAATGAAATTTCATTCATAGGAACATAGCCAAAGTGCATATTGCTGATTTTTTTTTCCAATTTTTTTTAGGGTTATCATAGACCAAATCACTACATTGCTACACAAGGTAAGTTTATCACCCTTTCTTTTTGGTTATGTGAGGCTAAGAGGTTTTGGTACTTGGATTGTGAATTATTCTGTCTAATATGCATTCTTGCCAGTCAATATCCAGGATAGAGCAGACTCAATCACTTGGGTAGAAGCAAAGAAACTGAATTATTATCAAATTTTCAAGTATTTTAAGTAAGCAGTCCTTTACTTTTGTGTTAAAATAGGTTTTGAGTAAAAAAAAAAGGAAAATACATCCTTTTTGGAAGAAGTTACTCAGCATGTTGTTACTCATGGAAAAAGAAATTAGTCGTGGTAGAAACATTCAGTAAACTTTTCAGAGAGACAACAGTGTCATGAAAGTGTATATTCTCTTAACTCTTTAGTGATAACTAGGCTTCAGGTCCATAAAATACAAAACTCTTCAGCCAGCAAGTTTTGGTAGAGGACCCAAAGATGTTTAATCACTGTCAGGGGGATTCATCACAGGGCTCTACAAAGACAGTTTTACAGGCCATCATTTAAAAGCTTGCTTGTGAACAAGAACCTATTCTTTTGTCGACACACAAATTAATGTTGAATTTGTTCTTGTCTTGAAAGACATAATTTGCACATTCTGATGCAGTCCTTATTTATTTTTTGGTCAAGTTCAGAGCTGGAACAAATGGGAAAGATGAGTCTTCTGTGAATGCTTAATCACAATATTGAACAATATGCCAATCTCCTGCTTATGCTTGGATAGCATACATGTGAAAATTTGATTGCTCCTCCACTGCTTGCTGCTAGGGAATGGTTTCTCTAATAGGTAGTCTGTGCCAGAGCTTCCTACATTTTCTCATGGATATGAAGGACCACGGATCTTATTTCAACCTTTTAAGGGACCCAACTGGAATACTGGGTATAATAAGCTCAGAATAATCTTAACGTGTGTTGGATTTAGAGGTTACATATACTTTATAATGACTTTTTATCAAAGCAGATAAAATGTTGGGCATGTCAAATAAGAGCTCTTGCTGAGATTTCTGTTGTTTCTTAAGTATCCCAGAGTCTGCAGCCTCCAGTCCCCACTTCCACTAGTGGGAGGCTTGGTATCTCTACGTTGCTGTACCTTAACTCTTCTCAGTCTCAATTGCAGCAGTACTTCATGACAGATGACAGTGGGGCAGGACACGGACCTTATTTTTAGAACCACTTCACTAGTGTCAATATTACACTTTTAGACCAGAATTTTACTCTTTTAGAATTTGTGATCTTAGAATATGAGCTACCCTCTCACTTTGTTCCTTAGTCCACAGTCTCTGCACACAAGCCAATGTCCTGGTTTCAGCCAGACAGAAAAGCAGGGACAAAAATGCAACATTTGTTTAATTCTCTTTGGGCTTTTACACCTCCTCTTCTAAGAAGTAACAGTTTGATCCATTTAACCTTTAGCTAACAATGCTGCTGTTTGTCACCTTTAATTGAAACCAAAAATAAAAAGATAAACAGTTGGCATTTAGCTTGTAGTTTGTAATACAGTTTTTATCAGGAAGTTCACCAGAATATCTCCTAGACAGTTTTCTGTTTTCTTATAGACATATGAGATCCCAACCTGAAGCAAGTTTAAATGCAATTTAATCATAATCTTTATCAGAATCATCATAATACTTGAGTAGCAAATACCAAGCTTGAGGTTTTGTACTTTCAGATCTTAAAACCAAGTGTGTAATTATGTATGAATAATATATTGGAGGTCCGTGTACCACATCCACCAGCAAGTCCCAACAGTTTCTTTGCCACACTTTTTTCTTGATATGATGTCAAGAACAGAAGTATAAACTAATCTTCTTCCAAGATGTAAAGGATATATAACTGTTCCAACTATCAATTTTTGGGGCAGGTCCCATAAGTGTCTACTGTGTAGGTGCAGGTAAGTGCACACAGGGATGCATCTCAAGGATGGAGAGATGGTAAATAGCCACGCATGCCTCTCATAGTGCAGTAAGTGAGAAACTAGTTCTTCGAAGAATATAAAATTCATTTTAAAATGGGCATACAATTTACAGCAAGTTCAAAATTATCTGGCTGGATACATCTTTAGCATCTTACTTTTTAAGGCCAGTTGGAAAGCAGATTTGTATATCTAGTTTGGAGGAATGAAGAGCACTGATCTCAGAAGGTTTATGTGTTCTGTGGCCTGATGAAGAAACATGAGAAAGTTTCTTTTCCTTCCTCTGTCTCACCTTTCACATCATCAGAATAGGGTTAAAAACGTTCATCTGCTTTTTATAGTTCTCTGCAATGGCCCAATAGATGCAGCTGTGTAAAGGCTAGTGTTATCTCCAGTATCCCAGTTTTCTGACAAAGCCTTTGCACAATAGTAATGCTTCCATTAAGATGCCATCTCTGTCTTTTGCAAAGGTGGTAATGTAAGGGGGACTAATCTCCTAAACTTCTTTAAGGCTCTGAAAGGAAAGACGTTTGTCTCACATGTTAAACAGACTGTGCCTCGAAATATCCCAGAGTGATGGTCAGAGCACCAAGCCACAGTTCAAGAAGTGTTTGGACAGTGCTCTCAGGCACATGGTGCAATTCTTGGGGCTGTCCTGTGCAGAGCCAGGAGCTGGACTATGATAAATTGGACTTCAGGATATTCTGATTCTATTCTTTGTCTTCCTTACTAATAAACCTGTCACGTGCCACAGCCTGCAGTACAGCCAACCATGTGTATGCTCTGTTTTAGAACACACTTTCATATAGATATGTATGAACACATCAGTGCAGCACAACAGTTAAGCTGCGTGTTTAATTCCCTTGATGTCTACTTTTCATCAGTCTTTAAATAACTTTTCCCATTCTCCCTTTTCTCCTCCACAGCAGCTTTCACAGGTGCACTTGCCTATTGTTCTTTGAAGGAAAGTATCATTATGTGAGTCAGTTTTAAATCTCTGAGGAGTTAGAATGATTGATATTTAATTTTCCCATATTCTTCTTAAGCTGCATTCAACATATCAAGTGTTAATGAGCAAATATAATTGTTTGAAGTGAAGAAGTGGCAAATTTAATCAGTTCGTAATAGACTACCAATCTGCTTTTAACAGAGCTGGGAGTTGCCTAATCACCTGTTTATTAAAGTGTTACTGCTTTCCATACTAACCAGAGTTTGACATACAAACTGGTAGATTTCCACCTTGGCATTTATAGCATCCTTCTGCTAATATGATTTAGGGGTGAAACATTTTTTAAAAGACTTTCCTAATTGAAGGCTTTCTCACCTAAGAATCAAAAAAGATTTTACTTCCATTTTTAAGAGTAACACATTCATAGTGTGCAATTTCAATAATAAAATTAATGTCAATTTTCCTTTATGTGGTAAGTATAATGTGAGGGGTAGACTGAATTTACAGCTAATAAAGGCTTTTGGTTATCTGCTGTATCTGGCATCAACAGATGGGATCTGCACCTGAGTCACCATGATTAAAAAGAATCCCTTGTCAAAAGCCAGCATATTGGGTCATGCAGAACCAGCAAGCTGGTGCAATTTAAAACTCATTATTTTGCTTTATATATCCCTTCTTCCCATGGATGTATTTTTTTTTTAATAGCAAAATATCGAGCTCTTGTATGATCTGTTCAATTTACTGGCAGCTAGGGGTTTTTTTTTTAAGGAGTTGGGTAATCAATGAATTTTAACCAGGTCTGTCAGTGAGAGCATTGGGTTGAATATCCGTACAGTACTTATACACACTGCTGGATATTCTGACTACTGTATGACTGTTGATCTTGCATGTCTCACCTTGATTACTAAGCAGGAAGAAAAATAATTGGTTTTGAATTCACTTGTTCCTTGTGTCCTGAAATTCGGGTAGTTAACTGAGCTATCACTTGGCTTCTTTTAGCAAGCCTCTGTCAAAGGTTTTGTGTGCTTCCTCCACCACAGCACCAGCAACTAAATTGTGAGTGACAAACGAATATTAACATAGTTCTACAGCATCACTCATTGCCATTTCCACCAGGGCTGTTTTTCAAGCAGATCAATCACATGCAAAACAGCAGATACTCACATGCAACCTGCATGTCTTTGTATATAAAGAACAGTCATTTGTGCATCTCAGACTTTTGAATACTCCCCACAGTTCAGATTGTCTCTGCTTGCAGCAGCATGCAGAGGAACCGGATCTAAGATAATTTGTGGAAGTACTTCAGAGCATATCTTAATGACTGTAAAAAGTAGCTCTTGAAAATAAAGCCATTTTAGAAACAATGGCCTAGTGTAGCCTTTCAATCTCTTTTTTTTTTGTTTGTATCCAATTCTAAAGCAGATGCTAAACTGCTGCCTGTATTGCTTATTATGTAGAGAGACGTCAAGTTAAGTTTCAGTCAGAAAGAGTTTTTTAAGGAATAAGTTATAAACTTTTGAAAATAAATATTTACAATGGAAATGTTTACAGTCTTGACTACAACAGAATAAACTTGCCACTGTAATAACCCCTTTCATATTCCTTCTCTTTTCTGCAAAATACTTGTCTTTCTTCCACACGTGACTGTATATGTTTAGTGAACATTTTATTAAGGGTTTTCAGAAACAAAAATACAATTTCTTTCAAACTGAAAGTTCTCTTTTAGGCATCTGAAGCAGAAATACTGCATTGAATAATAATACTCTTAACTTCCTTGGCATGTGTTTTGTTTTTATGTTGCAAAAAGTTGTCAAAACTATAGCAGTGTGGAAGCTCAACACTTCTCTTTACAAAGAAACTTTTGCTTCTGTGATTTTAGCCTCCAGGTGAATATTAACATTTGAAATTACTTCAGGGAGAAATGAATAACAGAATAGCAAAACAGTTCTACACAATTTTTCAGCTTTATAGGTGCTGTCATTTTTTGCAGGATGTAGGACTAAACCCAGGCAGGCTGTTTTTCTGATATATATATGAAGTGATCGAATTCTATGTGCCTGTATTAATCTTGAAGATTCAACTGTGTTTGATGCTATTCTTTACTTCTTTAAAATGTTAAAAAGGTGGTTGAAGCAATCCGTCTTCAGTGAGGGATATGAACCCGTTCTTAAGCACCCCTTTTAATGAGTGAGGCTTCCTGAAGCACGTCCTTCATCTGTTTTGCAATAGTGGTGACAAATGCCAAAGTTACTTTTTGGCCCGACCCAAACACATAGAGGAGTAATGGACCCTTTACATATGGAAGTATATTTCAAGGTTACATTGTAAAACCATATGGCAAATTCACATTAGCTGTCATGGTACCATTTCCCAACAACGGCTGATGAAAACGATTACAACATTAGAGCTTCTTTTAAAAGTTGGTACTGGAGTACAAAAAGAGAGAGTGTGTACTAGAAACTGGTAAATATCAAACACTTTTTAACAGTTGCCACTTTATGGTACATGAGAATACCAGAGTTTCTCTTCCTCTTTTTTTATAATAGGAGATAAAGTGTCAGAACACTTTATCTTTCACCATTTTTGTCATTTCTGTATTTTTCTGTCTGTCCTTATCAGCTCTGTGTTAGTTTTGTTTGTACAGGGAATGAGACACCTCTGTTGCTTACTATTCAGTTTAGAAGGCTGTAAATGCAGAGCTAGCATAGTTTACTATGATACAAGGTTGACTTAGGCTTTGTTGCAGCGTGTCATTTCTCTGAATCTTTGTGTATAGACCAAGTGAAATGGGAGCATTGTTACAAAACTGCTGATAGATTCGTTACTGGATGGAGGCACTTCTTCACATATTTGGCTACATTTTGCATAGAATACATGCCCGCCTTTCATAAACCTTTGGAAATTCTTTGAAAGTACAAACAAGCTCTAGATATGTTGTAAATAATTACTTAGTATTTATTTGCCCATAAAGGTTCCCAAATCCCATGCAGGCTGTTCTTTCACTTGCTTGTTAATGCAGCTTGTGAAACAACAGTTTGAGAAACTGATGATTTTTCTGTAGTCCATTGTCAAAGCCACAGAGGAAGGAAAAGCAATTCTTCCTATCCTCTCCCCCACAAAGACTGAGCAGCAGTAAATCAGACATAAAGGTCTTCAGAGCATATATAGATCTCTTTCTCAAAGACAAGATATTGCTTTGATTTCTCTGTTGTGAAATGAGTCTAGAATAGTTACAACAGACCTTTGCATATCAGAAGTAAGAAGTAAGAGAAATGAGAGATTTCTGTAAATAAGTAGACAGAGGTGAATCAGGCAAAAGGAAATGTTTCAAGGTTATAATATAAAAAATACAAGACTGTGTAAAAAGTAATATCTTTATGCTCTTTAAAAAAATGTGACTATAAAATATATTCTGCAAACAAGGAAGTTAGGCTCTTCCTGACACTCAACAGCTGAGCAAACTGTCTTGTGAACCAAACACTTTCAGAAAAGAACATTATGGAGGTGGCCATCTATTAATGCTGCTCAGACTCTTAATTACCTATATTATGAACTGGAATCCGGTTTTTTTGCCCAGACAAAAAAAATATGATGTATACAACATCAGCCTTATAAATTAACTTGCATGTCTGTATTTTGGGCGATGCAAATTATGAAGAGTTGATTTTTGATGATAAGTTTTTCATCCTTGATGAAGAATCAGTCATAAATTGGACTTGATGAGGAGGGTGTCTAGCACCCTTGACAGAGTAGTGTTTAAAGGCCTGTTAATCAGTGAAGCCTAATGCTAAAGCAGAAGGAGCAGAAAAATTTAGTTTGTTAGGAAAATCACAAAGCATCCTTTTTTCTGTAAAGTTTACTTTCCAGCTGGTCTTCAGCAGCCTGAAGGAAGAAGGCTTTTTGTCTTCTCATTTGCTGGGGAAAAAAAAGAGTGTAGCAAATTTAGAAAGAGAATGTATTTCAGAAACAAATGTATCAAGAAACAAATAAGGCAGCTCTTTTTTTGTCTTGTCACCATATCCAAATCTTTGAAACCTGTCATCTTCTCTCTATTATGTATCTTTTGATGGCAACTGAAATCTCTGTGTTGATATGGCCACCAATGAACATGACAGTTTGGTTGATTTTTAAGCACTGGCTTTGGAAAAAAGAAATTATACAGGCTTATTGGATTAATTTCTTTTCCTGTCCATCTGTATTCTTCCATGCAGATGCATATTCAGATGTAGGCTGTGGAGATTCCCTCTGCTGCTGCTAATCTCCTTCTGTTGCAAGCATGCTCATGTTACTGTGTCTGTACTAAGCACAAATACACTTGGCATGTTAGAATGGTTTTCCTTGTTTACACTGTACTTCAAATACTGCAGTCTCCCATAAAATATAATGAAAAAATAGAATTAAAATGTTAGCATTTCCCTTTCCTGCTTGAAAATAACCAGTGAACATCTCCCTGGTGAAAATAACCAGTGTGCTCCCCAAAAAATAACAACAAATAATAGTGCTGAGAGAATTTGTTGTCGTGCAGATTTAATTTTTACCATCATTATCTCAATATTAAAAGGAAAAATATCCAATACACATTTGTTTTTAATGACTTTCATATGTGTCTTGATCTGGATAACAGTTGTTTGCTACTGACTATTTCTATGACTGAGAAATGAATGTACCAATGATCTCTAGCCTTAAATAGAAAAATATATTGTGAATGATACATCTCACTCATGAGATATCTATCAGGACAATAAATTGAGACCATTTTTTTTCTAACATTTTTACTTAGGCTTTAATATAGACTAAATTATCTTGTTTGTTCATGTAGGTAAAACGTTCTTGTTAATGCACTTAAACTCCCAGTACAAGTTTAAAAAATACAGCATCTGAATATCTTACTCACATGCATGAGCAATATTCCTTCACAATAAGGTCCTTGGGGAAAAATAAAAGAAACAAGTAGCCAAAATGAACTCATATTTTTGAACTAGAGAATAGTGATGATTTTATTACATCCTGATGCTTATTATTGACTCAACATGAAAGTAGAAAGTAGAAATGCAAAAGACTAATTAGGTTTTTTTGTCCATTCCCTAAGGAACTTTCTACTGAAGGGGATAAAATGATCTTAAACTTCTCATCCATTATCGGAATTCATTCTGCATTACAAGTTGATATGAAGAACCCAGTCCAACAAGTCAATTACCTAAGATTTCTGTTTTGGAGAGACAGCATGTTTTTTTACAAAATAAATTCTCTATTTGTTAGTCTTCCCAAGCTCAGATGAGCTATTTAGAATGAGTGATTAATAGGTATTCATATTTCCGTGATGCAAATCACACTTTTTGAGAAGTATGCACAAATTAGAAATAAAAACAGCTTTCTTAGTGGAAAACACTGATTCAGCTAAACTGAAACTTTCTGTTGGACTGCTTTCACAGAGAGAGTTCAGGTTTGAACCATGGTCTCAAGGCTCTCGGAATAAACCTTCAGTCAGAGCTGTGACCTCAGACAATACCTCATGTTGCGATTTGATCTGTATCTCAGTTTCCCAGATGAGTCACCTGTCATTCTCCCAACATGCTTGGCTGTAGTGAAACAATTACAGTAGTAATTGTAGTACATAGAGAGAAAGAAGGTCCATGTGGGAGTGAGACATGTTTCTCTGTAGCCAGTACACTCTACCAGAAAATACATCAAGGCCTCTGTAATTACAGTTATTCAAAGTATTCCAGTTTCATAGAAGAAGAAACTGAAACATGCTCCCTGCAAGCCATTGTCTAGCAGTGCTGTCTTAAAAGCTGCGAGGTAAAGATTCAAGACTCCAGCCTTATTCAGGTATTCCACAGCCCTCACTAGGGAATTCCTAACCCCCAGGAGTGCTACATGTAATTCAGAATTTGAAAGATACTGGATTTATCCAGTGTCAGAAAATGTTAATGAGGAACAGATCATTCAACATCCCTGCTGTGTGGCAAGCAAAATTGTGTGAAAGAAAGAGTTCTTCAGTGGTAATGGATGAACTACATTAAACAACTACACTGATTTGATGGGGGTTTTTTAAGTTTCCTGCAGTTAAGACAGAAAAAGCCACTTTCTTGAATGGCATAAGGATGGATACATGGGTGTTAGTACTATGTACACAGCTTTTATTGCATTCAGCTTTGCCTAATCTCAGGCTAACTGTATAAATCTGGACCATTTCTGTTGCTGCCAGTTCCTCTGTTCCCAGTCTGCAGTACTTCTGTGAATAGTCAAACGGTGTTATGGAAATGTGCTATTTATTCTTTGGGAAACCATATGACATTTTCATTTTATTTTGTTCGTATAGAACAAACTGAGCTAGTATTGGAAATTTAGCTGTGGAGAAATGTCAATCAATAAGTGTGTAACACTTTATTAGATGGAAAATTAGCTGGCAGCATTAGCTGCAGTGTTATAAAAAAGTCTTAAACAGCACCTGTCAAGAGTACACAAATAAAGTGTGGTCTCAGACTTAAAAATAAGTACAGCAATGACTTGTTTCTGAACATGGTGGAAATACTAATGTGGAACAGGAACACATAAGATTAGTCAGAAATGGTAGAGGCCGACATGTTGTGGTTTCGGTATATTATACCAAGACTGTTCAGTTCATTCAAACCCTACTTTGCTTCTGTTGTCTTCCAAGGTGTGTTTGACTTGTGACTGTGAGGGGCATGAACACCTTTTGTGTATTCATGGGCATTTAATATGTAATGCACTTCTGCTACAGTGGAGCTCCAGTCCCAGACTGGGATTTCTAGGTGGTACCATAATGCAGACAAAATAATGCATTGAGATGTGCACTGTTCCAGCCCAGTTAGATCTATGTCAATAAAGAAAAGAAAATACCATGTGGTATTCCAGAAAATAAATACCACATTCCCCCATCTGACTACCCTCAGAGTCACTGCAGAATCGGATCAGAGGAAATGCCAGCAAGAGAAATTATCCAGCTCTAGCCAACAGTTGATGTGTATGTGTATATAGATACTCTTATAAAAAATTTATTTTCAAACTGATTATCTAGCTTTACGAAATGAGCAATTTTAAAGAGAAAAAATCCTCTGGAATAATCAGTTTTGTTATTACTCAAAGGATATATATTTTTAAGCATCTCTATATTAAACTGGGAATTTAGAATGGAGGTTTTTTTATTTTAGCTATCTGTGAGACACTTGCCTGTAATTCATAAAACAGTGGGACTCTGGCTTATCACTACTGTACATTGTAAATAGCAATGTTTTTATTTTCTTTTCATATTTGAAAAGAAATGGAGAATTTACAGAATGGTCTTCTGCTTTTCTTCTTCCTGGAAGAGGTCTATAGTGCTGACTCCTTAAATATAGGAGGAGGTGGTATAGAAAGCCAGCCGAAGCACTGGTCAGTCTCATGGGAGCTATAGATAGAATTTCTACATGCTCCTCAGTCACTTAGTAATGTAAGCCTCGTTGAAAGCTAATGGGACTTGAAAGCACTTTGAACATTTCATTTTGTGAAAGCCAATTTTCACATATAGCAATGTGCAGGCGGCAGGGTTTGCTGACTGGCTGGCTCAAAGCAGGTAGGATTTAGTTTGTGCTTGAAAATCAGCCAATTACTATTCACTCTGCTGTCCCTTGGCTGGTAATGAGAGAAAGCTGTGTTTTTCCAGAGCAAAGGATACAGTAGAAAACCTCTATGTTGCCAGTAGCTGCACTGGGCAGGATTAGTCCCAATAAAGTATTTCAGCTTACTTTATAAGCAGTGTTTTCCTGAAATGTCAAACTAACAAGATTCAGTCAGATCTGCTTCTTATTGACAATCCATCTAAGTAAGGAAATAATGAAAAACACATTTTAAATTCATATCTCAGTCCTGATTAACTCACTTGAGTATAGCTGAGGTGACTTACTGTAGAACAGTGCTGCTGCGTACTGTTTTCTTGGGGGTCTTGCAGTATAGGGGGGTAGGATTTCAAAAGGCAAAAAAAAGAAATGGTGGACTGGCTACCACTCAAATATAGATTCTGCATATATTTTACATGCATGGTATATTTTGAAGCCTGGGTTAAAAGTACTGTTAGGAGAAAGAGAACAATTTTATTTGCTTGGGAATTAAGTTCTACTAGAATTTTTTCTTACAAAATGGTTTCTTTTCTTACCTGACTATGAGTTAATTACTGCCTCTGCAAACGAGTGCCTTCTCTGTGTGCGATCTCTGAATTTACTACGATCAAGAAATTGTTAAAATAAGTCTAAAACTGAGGGGCAGATTTTTTCCATACCTCACATGAGAATAGCCATAGCCTCAGCCTTCCTTAGTAGCTTAACATACCTATAGGGAACAAACCTCACTGGTAGTCCATCCACTTCTTTGTTTATTTATATTTTTTTCAAGGCAAGAGCAATTTCTAAGAAAGTTTTATCAGGAAATCCAACATAGCTGTATAATTACAATATACCCCTGATGAAGATTGTGTAACAGTTAAAATTAGTAAGCCCAAAGTTGGAAGGTGCTTCTCAAATGCCACCACAGTCAACACTGTAACTCAAAGGAAATAAAGGGATAAAAGCAAGTATGTATTTTTTCAGCTCATTACACATTGAGATTCTTTAGTGCATAAAATGTGTGGGGCTGGAATCCACAGAAGCAACAAGTAATAAGGAATACTGAAGTATGACAGCTAGAAACCAGCAATTAATAAATAACACTGAAGCATTTATGGCCAAGTTTTGCCAGTAAAAGTGTCTGTTGCCTTTTAGTGTGCTAATTGTGACAGTGATAGGCCTGCAGGAGACTTCAGTAAAAGTGAACAGGTGGCTGGCACTGGGGTATGTTTTACCCTGGATGCTGTTTTAGTTTCTGGAAAAGACTTGGGAGGGCTTTAATTAAAGCATTAGAAGACATCCAGGTTATATGACCTGATTTTCTTTCATCATTACATTCTTGAGAACCAAAAATACAAAAGACTGATCTGTATGCATTTGGATAGCTATTGGTGAGCAGCAGGCCCATATGGTTTATGATATCTTGACCACAGTTTTATCCCAGATTTCAAAATTATTCACATAATAGGAACATACACACTGTGCCTATGAAAACACTCCTGTGTAAGCATTTAAAGTGTATACGTTATGGTAGAAAATAAATGTCTAAACCGGTTTTGAGACAAGTTAGGGCAGAAAGACTGTGTGAGTTTTTTAAGTTCTTATAGCACAGCTTTGTTCTGGACTTTGCTGGCTTCCATGGAGGCACTAAACCCTTAAGAACTCCTGGAAGTGTGAGTGAAAGGTAAATGCGTGCTCTGTCATAACTGTTCAACAAGCATATGGTGAGGACTGCTCTTGACAAATCAAATTATTGACAATTGGTCAGATCCTCAAAGTACCTTCCATTCAGAAACCAGCTCATTTGGGGAGGGTAGAGATGATCCAGCAAGAGCTGTACTGCTGTGTGGCCATGCAGTTACAAAAAAATACTGGACCAGCAGTTTATCTTGCTAGTTGGCAAAGTCAGCATATCTGAGATCTGCACGTTTTCTTTTTAGTAAGCTGATTATTTTAGATAGAAAGGTGAAGGTGGTTTACTTTATGAAAAAGTGGAATCCAATCTTATACTCCTCAGCCTACACCTGGTCACAGAAAGAGGTGTCCAGGTTTGCAGAGCTGCTGACCAGTTATGAGCTTTCCATGAGATAACTGGGAGGCTAACAGAACAGAACACTCATGAAAACCTGATCACATAATGATGCACCTGCAAATTCCTGTTGATAAAATCTTGGGCACATTGCCTTATTGAGTAGGGAAAAAATGTATTTCAGTTAACGGGATATGTTCTCTTGCCTGCAGTCTGTGAAATACTCTTTAAGTTATCCTACTAACAGCTATGTCTGTCCCAGATAGGAGGTTTATTAGGAAAATGAGAGTTATTGAATTCTTTAATCTGTTATCTTTTAGTCTCCTCTCCCAGTATTTTTTCCCTCTCTGGTTTTATGCTTTCATATGTATTTTAGACAATTTCAGCTATGTAATGGGGTTGGGGTTTTTTGACAGTGTAGTTGCAAAGGGAATCATTGCTTTTGGGCTTCTTGTTGTTGCCATGCAGCCGTATCTCTTAATAAGAAAACATTTGCTGTGTCTCAAGTTCATTTTGAATGGAACATACATAGTAAAGATTGAGGGCTAAAATGCAGCTCCCTCTAGGTAGACATATACGCTAGTTGTCCTTCAGTAGTCAAGTTGTAAGCAGTCACAGTAGCAAGCAGTAGGTTTGGCTTCAGCAAAAAGTGAAGACAGTTGTCATTGCTACTAGAAACTGCAGTAACCATTAGGTGAAGGGACCATTTTATAATCACCTCTTCTTGCGGTGTGGTTGCATCTACTCACTGGGAGGAGGTTTTTTGCACTCTTCTCAAGATGGATTTTAACTGCTGCAGATATGTCTTGCATCTTGTCAGTCCACTGCCTCTATCAGCACATACTTATGGCTCCCACTGCCCATGCACTGTCCCTGGGGAGCCTTTGGAGCTTAAGGGTATCTATTCATTTTCTGCACATTTCTAGCTTTAATATCTATCACTGAACTTGGTGGACCAAATGTTAGCTTGTGGATTTGACATTCTATGCTAGAAAAAATGTTTTAGAAGCTATTCATTCCTTGTTTAAGATGCTTTTCTAGAAATTGAAAAATTACCCATAGATTTACAAGTCCTGTGTCTGAGTAAGTATCAGGTACATTTCAAGATTCAGGTTTTACTTGTTTCTTGGTGTGCTTGCTTTCTTTCCTGTATTCTGCGCTAGTTCATCACTTTCAAATTGATCACATACCCCAGTACAGATCACATACAACCAGTAGCAATACTGGTTGTTCAAACTTGGTCTCACTCTAACAAGCAGAAATAGAGGCTCTAGAAATCTTTGTGTACAAAAGCAGTTTCTTAAGAGTTTAAACCATTCTTAAAAGCTGTGTGATGTTCCATTTCCTAATCTTTGCATTCCCAGAGCAGCAACTAACAACTGCTGGCAATACAACTAGTGGTAGTGATATATACAACCGATTGTTTCTGTTGAGTTTTTTTCAATAATGCATTTAATTAGGTAGGGGTTTGGAGGTTTGACTTCTTTTTCTTCTTTTCCTTTGTTTTTCATCTTCTGGTTGCAGTATGTTTCTGATTTCTTTTTTTTCACGGCTGAGATCTTTGATACCAATACTATTATGTGGGCCTAATGGGGTACGCTACAGGCTGACTGTTAGGTACCTTCTCTTCAGACCTTCTCCTTCTGCAAGGGGGCAACTGCTACAAATAACTTTTCTACCTGTTGTGCACACATCTGTTAAGTTGATGCTTAGAACAATTAGAGTCTCTTTCTCTCCCTGCCATGAGTGTATGGAATCAGATTGTTCAGGACAGTAAATCCTCCGACCCTACCTGGTCTCTAATGTTTTTCATTTCTCACTGGACACAAGTAATAATTTATGCATATGTCAGAAAATAATTTTTAAAATGTCAAGAAGAAAAGAAAAATGGGATATAGAAGAATTACTTTCTGAAACTTTAAGGTAGGTTTTGGGGTGGGATTTTTTTCTTTTGGTGTTCTGAACATGAAAGAAGTTTGGAGGCTACATGTAAGAATTGGAGAGGAAAAGCAAGAAGACACATGAGAATATATGAGGAGAGCCGGAAATCCTGTCACGCACTTTTAATTATGATTTTCTTATCATTTGGACAATAAGACTGAGAAGAGCATACTCAGCACTGCAGAATAGGACATTTCTCCTAGAAGTACTTTGAGAGTCGAACTTGAGAGACTTGTCAGAACTCAACTCTTTCTCTGGCCTGAAAAAAAGCTGCTACTTTTTCCAAAGATTTTTTTTTTCTTATAACTTATTATCTTTTTCTTTATAGAGAATGATAAATTCAAGTTCTACTGGAATAAATTAATGTTTAGGATTTCTTCCCAGTTGTAATGTGTGATTTCAGGATTTGAAATGTAGGAATATTTAAATCATGACAAAATTATGCTGTCTGTAAGGAAAAAAAAAAATTAAATCGGGAATAAATTGTTGCAGGTTATCCCAGAGCTGTCAAAAAGAAATTACTGTTACAAACTGGGGCCCAACTGCCTTGTACCTCAAGTGAATCTGTGGGAAAGAAAACTGTATTAATGCATAGAGAAACTTACTACATTGCCCCTCAGTTTCTCAAAGATTCTGGCTTCTCACAAGGGGAAAAGAAAACTGTGTGGACAGAAGATCTTTTCTTACCTTTCTTGCAGCGTTACCAAAAATAGATGAAATTTCTTGAAATGTCTCATAGTCCCATGGAGACAGAATGCAGTGGAGCCATTTAGATTTTCTCCATTAAACCAGGATTCTTGAAGCAATAGTATTATTTTTTGTCCTTGATCAAACTTAAATAATAGTAATAAGGGGTCATGAATTTGCAGACTCTTTCCAGGACACTACTCTGTGTAAAACCCTAATCCTGTTTTTAGCAGTGGTCCTTACAAGATGATAGCAACAGTGACTTTGCTCAATACTTGTTTGAAATTTGAGAGAAAGGAAGATGCTATACAGAGATAGTATTTTCCTGCAGTGAGTAGAATAATCTCCTTCCTTTCATCAGTAGGAGAGGCTGACACAAACCTTTCAATGTTTGTGACACACACACACACACAAGCTAAACTCTCACTATAATGTGTATTAATTATATTACTGTGACATTCAAAATTGCACTTGGACCATGACTGTATTACATATCCGGGACACTTTGGTAGAAGTAAAATACTTACTGTAAATTTCCGTATGATGGAGAGTGATTTAATTCTTGTCATAATTCAGAAGAAATCTCACAAAAGTATCACCTGTTCTTGCTGTTAATTAAAAGAAAAAAAGAAATATGTCCAGTTTTGCAGCTACAGCATCATCTTTAATTTAGTAATTTCAGAAACTGTAATTTTAGGCTCTTCTGTTATTTCTGCTTTAAGACCTTCTGACATTTCTCATGTTCTAACCATCATAGCTTCCTGTTGTTTTAAATGGTTTTTTCTCCTGTTACATGAACAACCAAAACAATTAAAGAGAAGTTAGGTGACTACGAGAAGACTTGTGAAACTTATGTGCAGCATTTTTGAAGACAGATAAAATAAGGAAGAGAATGCATAAGTTCTTTAAATGATCTATGCAAATTATAGATGATAAAATTATCATTTGGAATTTTAAAGTTTTCAGAGTTTTAGACTATTATCCTTTTTCTTAAATTTGAGTTCTAAGTAAGTTATGTCATAGCTGTGGTGCTACTTGCCTCCTGAGTTGGTTTTGGCTTGCCTATAATATCACAGCGTCACAAAGTCATAGAATGATTTGGGTTGGAAGGGCCTTCAAATATCATCTAGTCCAACCTCCCTGCCATGATAATATAGTAATAATGTATAACTACATTGTCCACAAAATACTTTATTTCACGAGTGAAGATTTTATTTTCAAAGGGAGCTCAAAGTACCAAAACATGGGTGCAAACTACCGAAATCTGTCAATGTATGGTTTTGTAGTGCTTTAAGAGTTTTTACTTCTTTACTAAAGGAACATTTAGGTCAATACATTATCCATTTGTTCTCCAATTAGCTGATTTAAGTCATTGCTCTAAATAAGCCCCTAATTGCTTACTCTAGTGTGACAGTTGGGTAATGGATTCAGTATGGATGTTAAGTTTATAGTTTATATTGTTTATTCTTACTGGCTCAGTGATTTTACAGCAGTGGTTTAAAATTGGAGTGGTACTCCAAACACAAAGGGTGGGGCATGTAGGCCAGAAACAGGACCAGGCATATGCAAAGTGGTGTGGTGGTTCTCAACATTTTACCTTTCTATAGCATTTCCTGTGGGCTGGTACCCAGTTTCATCACAATGCTGGAGGAAGCCCAGTGTGTTCATCTACAAAAGTGCACAGGTTGCTCAAGAAAGCACTGCAGAGGACACACTGCCACTTTCCCCACTGTTTTGCAAAGTGATATACTGCAGCAGAAAAACTGTTTCACTTCAGGAACTACAGTTTAGGAGCCGGGCTAATTTGATGGATACTAAGAAAAATATTAGAAACCAGGAAAGGCCACAGCGTCCATTGAGGCTCATTTCATTCCAAATACACCTTCCCTAGGTTATCATCCAGTTGTTAAAAAGAAAGAGTAATGTTATCCATTTTTTATAATTGCACTTCTGGGTATTATGGAGATAAATACCTAAGCACTGGAGAAGTAACTTTCTTTCAGAACACTATTTCAGGAGGAAAATGCTTAAATGCAGATAGGTGGGATGACAGAAAAGAAATTAACCGACCCTAAATGAAAAATATGATGATAGTGATATGAATATATGTGTATAGTCATGGCCTCTCAAAGTTCCCCAGAGACAAGCTTCCAATCATGAGACTTTCCGATTGTAACCTTTCGTTTGATTTATTGTTTCAGGACCAATGCAGGAGACAATATATGACTTCTGGAGAATGGTATGGCATGAAAACACAGCCAGCATAATCATGGTTACTAATCTCGTAGAAGTGGGAAGGGTAAGTGATTTTTGTACTTAAAAAAATGAGAGACATCCAGGGTGTTTGCTTATGGAAATTAAATAACAGACCAACAAGATGCTTATATACTAAGTATAGCACATAAAATATTTATGACTGCCTGTGCTAAGAGGTTCATTATCAATTGTTTTTAAACGTGCCTTGGATGCTTGGCTTTGATAACATTTGCACAATAAAAAAGTAACTGATAAAGCTGCATTATGTACAGCAGAGTCTGCAAAGACTGCCAAAGAAAGAAGGTGCCATATCTTTGTACATATCTCAGATATACCATTTCAATTAAGGAAATCGGGGAATTTGTTGCAGAACAAAGTATGGAATCATCGGTTTTTTTTTAAGGGAGGCTAAGGGGATTAATTCTGAAACAGATGTCTGGGAAAAGTAGTTGGAAGTATGAAATTGCTTCATAGTATATTAGTCTAAATCAATCTGGTTTGTTTGGGTTTTACTTCCTGTAAGCCTTCTGGACTAAACCAGAAAAAATTAGTTTTACTCATTTGTACTCTAAATTTGTTTATCAGGAGGTTATCTTCAGGAGCTGCGTAGTAAAGGAAAGCTTGAGTTACCTGGTTGATACTGTGTACTTCTCTTTCTTTGCTTGATAACTTCTAAAGTAAGCCTCCTACACAAATCTTTATAGCTAATTTTGTTTTCAACAAGTATTGAATGGAACCTTGTTCTTTGTTTCCCACAACTGTCAATAACTGAGTCTTTTCATTTACTGCTTTGTCTATGCACTGGTGTCTTAGTTCTCATCTGGGATGTTTTTTCAAGAAAATTTGCCTGGGAACTTGGCATACAGATTTCATTTGGAATGAAAAAAAATCACTGCTTTTATGGGAACTACTGCAATTATTGTAAATCGAAGTGTTGAAATAAGAAGTCAAGTGCACACATCTCAGTGTGATCTGCATGGTTTTAAGAGATGTTTTTAATTTCATGCTGGTGGAGTGTCTGATACCCCCTCTGCCCTGAGGAGAGAGAGCACTGTTTGCGTGGTGTAAGTTTAAGTCCTTTTCAGCAAGTCCAGTTTTACAATCTCAGTTTATTCTTCCATAGGTCCTTTGTCAACTGATAATATAAATCCTAACATTTAAGCTGTGTGCTCAAGCACATATCAGGTGCCAGTATTATTTTTAGATATAAAAAAGATGGGGGTTTTGACTGCAATTAACACCTGCTGCAGGAACACATGTACAACTAATTGCAGAGACAGAAAAGGATCATGGAGGCTGCTTCCTCCTCAGTCCCTTGAGCAAGGAAAAAGGTAGAAATAGCGGGATGGTCACATATCAGTTCAAAATGGATGGATTTGTAAGAATAGGAGACTCTCCAGCAAACCTCTTTGTTAAAGCTTTATACACATTCATAAGTACCCAAGTGGACAACTTAAAAAGGGATGTTTTCAGGGTATGAATAAACAAGCCTGAGAACAAAAATAGCATACTGCATGAAACCACATACTGTTTTCCTAAAGTCAGTATTTGAAAGTGCCAATTAGAGTGAACTGTCAGGTGCCAGCAAGGGAGACGCCAGTCTTGGTGCCAGTGTTGGCAGCCTCCATTCTCAGCATTTAGGTACACAGCCCATTCCCTTAGCAGCAAATAATGGTTTGTGCCACTGCGGAGATTTCTTCAGGGTGCAAGAGTCCTAGTGGGATACAGATCTGTGGCTTTGTTGTTTCTGGCAGTGGTAGAAATGACTTTGTTCTCACTTTCTCTGGAGGCCAGCATAGGTGAGATTAGAGAGCAGAAATTGAAATGAGCTTTTAATGGAAATGAAATTGTATGAGCCACAGAACAATGCAGTCACTCCTCCATTGGTGTTTTTGTGCCACTCCCAGAGCTGGACCCATCAGTAACAAGGAGGCAAATTACAAACACACCATCTGTCCCACAACCCCTAACACAAGCTCGGTGCCACCTTGATTAGTAATGATTTTAATGGACCTTTTGGTAGCATTCTTGTAGGGCAAACTTTATAACCTTCCCAAATTTGAGGGTTTCTATTTCAATTGCTATTGCTGGTGTAAGGTTTATAGGAGTCTATTATTTTTATTTTTTCACCCCGTTGACCCACTGTAAACTGAGGAGGAAAATTCCCTTGTATTTTCAGGAAAGAGGGATATCTATTTAACATGTTTGCCACACAGCATACAGCCTTCATGAATTAATCATTGAGGGGGCTTATGTGTATTTGTTTACCAGGACTAGCTGGATAGTCATTAAATCGGTGCTAGGAACTTGCTTCTTGCCCTGGAGCATTATGCATCAGGACTGTTTTAATTGCGGGCAGAGGAATCACCATGAGGCTGTCCCTAATGCAAGCACCTGCTGCAAATGACTCAGTCCCCACATTACCCTCCAGCAGGGTCCAGGTACATCAGCCAATATCTGTCATTATCTGAGGCACACTTGTCAAAACCACACAACCCTTTAAGCTCTTGTGTGTTCCAGCAAGGGACCCTTGTCAGTGTTTCTGGCACCTGCAGACTGCTGTGCACCTGGTATTTAAATGGCACCGAAATGTGTTTTGATTGTTTTCTCTCTTTAATGAACCCACCTCAGGGACATTTAGCTCTTTATCAAGTAGCCTGTTACCCAGTCACTCACATTTACACTGCTTGTGTGGAAATTCAGAACTCACTTGTGCTGTTACACTAATCCATCTGCCAGAAGTCTTATCACAAAATCTGCAGGGCTCCCTAAGGAGACTTTTGTACTGATAATTTAAGCTAATGATTTCTAAACATATTTAGTCAGTTTTACGAAGACCTCATTAGAATGTGGCTGTTTATTAAAAATCTAAATGAGGTCTCACAGTCATTTAGGAAAATCATTGCTGAGTTGCATGAACAGTTCTTTGATAACAGATGATGAAGCAGTGTTTAGTTGAGATTGGCCTAGGCTGACATAAGAACTTTTACAAAAAAACTCTAAACAAATAAGCAGCCCTTGAAGCAGCCTCAAAAAAAAGTCCGTGTCTTCCTCATGCTGGGGAAGTCAACAACTTTCCACTCACAATAAAGTTTACAAAAAGGAAATTACAAGTAATTAATGGTATAATATACCTACATTTTTGTCCAAGACTCAGAATTTTCCAAACCACACACTAACGAGTAAAAAGCATAACCGAGAATCAAGACTCATAAAATTACATCAGTGTGACAACAAGCTATTTCAAAATAATGTATTTTGGATTATATTAATGCAAGAGGCCTCCATGCCCATGTTTGTAAGTGAAAAAGGAACTGAAGATAGTAGTGTAATTTCAGGGAACATCTTTTCCTGAGCAATTTAGCATAATCTGGTGGATTATTCTAGAAGAAACAAAACTTTTTATCCCACCAGTGTTGGGGTAATCAGAAAATAGACACAGGAGAACATCTTGCTTACTCCAAGAGACTGTTCTGGAGTACAAGCTCCAAAAGATGCAACTGGATCCTTCTGTGGAAAGCAATGGGAATGGATCAAGGAGTTTATGTACTGGCCAAAGTCTAAGGTTGCTTCTTGCTTTGTTTCAGTGTTTGCACACACTGAAGCATTTTTTTCCTCCTTAAAGAGTCATGTGGGGAAGATTTAGAATATATTCAATTGTGCCATCTAGCTGTCACCTCCATCTTTGCTTTTGTTGGGCTGATACTAATTCTTAGTTGGCAGAATCAAACTTGGCGTGTCACGTTATTTGTCATTTGTCAGTAGTCGCTTTCCCACTTGCTTGAGGCAGAAGAAATTAAGTAGTATCTGATTAATAAATGGTGAAGGGCACTGATGAAATTTAGTGGAGGTAGTTGTTAAATAAATGCAGTGCAAGGACTCATGATTGTCTACATGCTCTTTTATATTAAAAGTATTCACAAACAAAATCACTAGAAATAATTATAAAAAATAAAACCTCACCCCAGGAGCATAGTAATTACAGTAATTAGAGTTTCTCAATTATTATCCAGAATTAGAAAGCAGCCAGGGCTAATAGTGTTAATAAGCACACAAAAGACCCATTTTTTGAAAGGAAGCGAGGTTGACCACAACAGAAGGAATGTGACACAAACAGGAGAATGAAGGTCAGCTGTAAACTAGTAAATAGCCCCTGTGCCTGCATGCACACCTTAGTGCTACCAAAACAGCCTCTCACTGCCAGCTTATCTCTCAGGAGTGGTGTGCTTTCCTGATAACCATTTCACACTCCTCCTGGCTGACAATTCCCTCCCAGCAGCCAGAATGGCTTGTCTGCATAGGGCAAAAGAAGGAATACAGTGGTGGTTTAGCTTTTCCTTTGCTTGTTTTACCAGACCTGTGGCTGACATGTGGCACTTATCTGCATTGCTACAAAAATGTGGATAACTCTGACTTTTCATGCGTAAAAGAGTATGGGGTTCCACATGACAGTGAGGAGATCCATACAGTGGTCTTGTGACAGAGAGGGAGTATCTTCTTGATGCTGGCTGGCTAAAAAGCATTCCCTGTTGTCAGATAAATGCTGTCAGAAGAGAGTTATTCTTCTCAGGAAAGCCTATCAGTGGGCCCAGCCCTGAGCAGTCTTATGTTCATGTCTTGAGTGCTCAGGATGTGCAGCCTTGGTCAGCATTCAAGAGACATTTCTAAAACAGATAAAAATATGTTTCCTCAACAAAAAAATACAGAAATCTTTATGATGAACTAGATCTTTAGATCTACCTGATGGTCCATTTCTGTTTTAGGCAGACATTAGATATCCAAGAAAAACTGCTAAATAAAGCCCTGTCCAAAGACTTCTTACTTAAAACAGGTTGCAGGAGCAAACCAAAAACTTCATTGGAAATTCTAACAATGTAAAATCTATGTGAAATTTCCAATGGATTTGCTACCTACATTTAGAATGAAAACAGAATCTTTTAACACAAATCTATTATGAAGCTTGCACTTATGCATTTTACAAGTTTTGAGAAACTTCCATGCAGAAGAACTTTCTAATAAACAAAGATAAACTTAAATTGTATTTAAGATTCAGATCACCCAATACAGTGATCTTGCAGAGGTGAAACACAGTGGCTCTTCAGCACGTCTCACAAACAGCACATTTGTATTTAGTATAAATGGAGGAACACTCTGTCTAATTGAAACTGCCTCTAAATGTAATAAGCCAAATTACCTACATTGGAATTAATTCCGGATACTGGTGTTAGTGCTCCTTAGGAGATGTGCCAGAGAGTTTTTGTGCATACTGGTGACTAAGATTTCATTTTAACTTTTCTACTGAAAGAAAGAAACCACATTTTGTAAATAAGAGAGGAAAAGGTTGCTATATGAATCCCTTACCTACCTCTAGGTAACTCTACTCTCAGCATCTTAAATCTATAAATAGTTTTCTTTCCCATCTGTAGAAAACTTTTTCTTAAAAATGTTTACCCCCCAAAAAAGGGACTTGTTCTTATGGTACATAAGCACATGGTTTTATATTCTGTTGTTATACTTTCAGTTTCACTCTAATTCCAGTATCTCTTATCAGATAAACTACTGTTTATACTTTTACAGAGTATCAATGAGAAAAATAGAAAAAAAAATCAAACTTTCAAGTCAGTGAATCCTTCTAGTCATCAAAACAGATTTCAGCTTTCTAGACTTCTAACCAGAAATAACAAGTTTACATTACTGCATTATATATAGTAAGGGAGGAGACCTTAGGGAAAAGTTGGACATTGTTCTTCAGGAAAGAGAAGGAAGGACTCTTTGCAATCATATAATAAAGATGTCCCCAGATTAGCAATGTTAGCATCATCAGACAGAGCATCAAGCTACAAGCATTCAGCACTCACTGTCCATGTCGCTCAAAGCAGACATAGTTTCAGCTCTCAGTGTTTTGATGCATTCTCGTCTCCAGTAAAAGCTATGTTTCAAAGAATGTTAATCAACAGAGATTAATATCTTAATGCTTACTAATCCAATTGAGATAATTCACTTTGAGAAATAAACAAAAGAGGTTTAAGGGTACAGAAATGCAGTGACCCCTTTGTTGGCCTAGCTGAAGTGCTGCCAAGGTGTAGGATGTAACTTTAAGTGCATTTTGCAAAGAGGTGGGGCCTCAGGTTCTTTGAGATGTCAGGGCTAGCAAAATGGCTTCATAACTGCAAGTTTCCTCACCTTAGCAGTCTAGAGAAATTGTCTCTCTGTAAGGGAAGAAGTATCCTGGAGGCACTGACAACAGTTTTACTTTATACAGTAAAGTAACATGGAGAGCTTTCTAACCTAACATCAGCTGATCAGGTTTTAGAGCCAGAATACAATCCACTAACTAGGTGGTGCTCTGTACTCAGCTAATGGCATGATTTTGTTCTTGGAATGGAAGCATGGCTCAGAGCACAGGCTGTTCTGCTCAATGCAGGCACATCAGGTCTTTGGAGCACAGGATCTGAGTAATATACTCATGATTTCACAGTTGTATCAGGAATTAAGATAGGCTGTGAGGAGCTTCAGCTAATCCTGTAACCATCATTCATCTTGGCGTGGGACCACCCTTCTCATGTGTTCTGTGCTCAACCTTTTTTCCTCCAGGGCTGTACTAAGGTGCACAAAATTGCCTAAACATAAGCAATGAAGTGGAAACCATTCGTATTTTTCTGTTGGTATTAACAAAGGAGACAGGAACACTAGAACAGCTTTACCTTGGTCTACCGTTACCCTAAAGCAACTCTTCTAGAATAATTCTTCTTTATGGCCAAAGACCACACCATGAGTTTGGCTTGTCAGTTTAATTTCATCTAACCCAAGTGACCAGGTTGATGGCATGCTAACAGTATCCCTGATTCTTAAGAAGAAAGGGATCACACTCATTTTCTCAGGTGAAAAGCATTAATGTATGGCTACTACTGGACGTGTCCAGAAAGCCAGCTATTCTGGGTTGAAGTTGATATGAGAGTACATTCAGTAGGTGGCTGAGGGTTGCACTGCTGAGGCAACATAGAGCAGCAGAAGGTGGAGAATTATGTCAGCTCTGAGCCATCCCTGGAAGAAGTCAGACTGAGCTAGTAAAATTCATGGAGACACCTCCCCTCCTCTGGAAGCTATGAACAACATAAAGACTTCTGGCTGACTCTATAGAGACCCGTTCATCTGATGGCACCAAACAGTATCTCAAAAGTTGTAATTCTTAATACTCTTCCCTACCTTTAAGAAACCTGTAAAAAGAGGTATAAAACAATTAACTGACTTGCTCGAAAGCAAACAAAAGAAAATGAAAAAAAGAAAGACTGGGGTTTATCTTCTGTCAAAGGTTGTTTTATAACATATAAAAAGATTCTTAAATCATAATACATTTTTTGTTTGAAAAGTATTTAGATAAAAATACTTTCAATTACTGGATTTCCTTTTATTTTAAGTCAGCCAAATAAAAGTATATGATGTTATCCTAGGTACATCTGTAAGATCTGTTAAAAATTTTCACCAGTGAGCTTGGTTGGCTATTTCATTTTATATCCAAGGGGTTTCAAAATTTATGTCTGCAATATCATCATTACTTAGTTCAGGATTAATTTTAAATTAGAATATATAATACTGCTCTTCACTAATGACAATCCATGCAGGGCATAGTCAGTTAAATCACCTTCTTGGAAAGAGTATTTCAGAATCAAAGGAAATTGGAAACTTTGAATAATCAGTGTTATTTAAAGTGTTCTGTACAGACTACGAGGTATATTTCACAACCCGCTCACATATTAAGTCTGTTATACTACTCTATTCCAGACCTCTAAGTAAATGAATTACTGTCCTGGCTTTCATACTGCCTTTAGCTAGATGTGTCACATTGCCAAATTGCTAAATATACAGCTTCAGAAGTCACAATTTGGGTTTGTTAGCCATCCACTGCCTACATTGTTTGTTGTATTTAGAACTACCAACAACAACTTTCCACCTTCATTTTAAATTCTAAGTTTCTCATATTAAACTGTTTTAGTTTAATGGAACGAGAGGGTGGATGTAGATAATCCTCTTCTCCAAATTTCTAAAATTATTAGTAAAATAAACATGTTTGAAACAATTGGACAGTGTACCTTGGGATGAATAGATTAAACCAGAGCATTTTCATTGTGTCTCTGGCAGTCACCCCTTTATCTCATCTTGTGATGAACATCTGTATTTTTTGGCATGTGGTTAGTATATAAATGTGGGGCGTATCTGAACAAACTCTCAATTATAATTCTGCTCAGATGAGAATTCAAAATTATGTTTTCTGCTTTGAGGATGATATTTACTGTTATGGTAGCAACTGTGTGGAGAAAAAAAAGTAATGCATTTAATATTCAGTTCTGGAATCATGTATCAATTATTTAGCTAAACCTTCTGTTAGTAGGCTTTTTTTTGTAAAACATGTACCAAATGTTTATAAAATGGAAAAGAGATTCATCAAGTTACGATAGCTAAAGCTATGCTAAAAAGAAAAAATGAGCATATGTTACCAGCAGTGTTTCTCATATTTAATGAGTAAAACCATATTCTATTTTGTTGCAATTGTCTTTCCTTGTGCAAATAAAGGCCCTGATCCAAAAAGCATTTATAAATGTGATTTTGATTTGCACTATTTAATCTACTTCTGTCTTTAAGACATCTTTGCATTTATTTGAGTGGTCCTGGAGACAATGGGAGATGGATCTTTAAGCATTTACTTAACTTCTGGCTCACTGGGTGTCCATGGAGTTCCCAGGTCCCGAGCTCAACACGTGCAGAGCATTGCAGAACAAGAGCCAAAAGTAGGAAAAACGCCTGAATTAAAATAAAGTTGAGTTTGGGTGGTTTTTTTCCCTTCCAGTGAGTGAATCATCAGTTGGTCTGTGGCTCTGACTGCAGCTCTGGCACCGTTCCCATGGCTTTTACAGCCCCTATTCCACTTGGGAGAGTTTTCAGGAAATTGTGTTGTCATGGATCCTTCTGCTCAGCTCCAGTCTGCTCTGTGCTCAAAATCCCCTGTGCAGCTGAGTAAGAAATCCCTGGTGGGCCCAAGTTGCATGAGGCACAAAAGGCTGTAACTTCTGTGCAACATCCCCCAATGCTTCCCTAATTATTCCACTGTATCATCTTAAATAAGGTTCAAAAAAAGAGTGGAAGCAAATCCAACAGTTGAGGCATAATAAGATGGGGACTGTGCTCTTCTAAATTGGTCTTTCTGAATGTCCCTAGTTTTTAGTCATAATCCAGACTGTCTAAATTTAGCAAGTTAGAAACGGGCATGTTTTCCTTCAAGGTTGAGCAATTTAGATCAGACAGGGTTGCTTTTTTTTCCCCCTGATTGTTTATTTTCCTAAACTAGAGCTGTTTTGAGGATAGCAGGTGCCCGTCAGAAAAAAAACAAAGCTAAAGGTAGCAACAAAGAGACGTGCTGATCCGTAGTGCTGTGCAGGGTCACCACTGCAGCTGCTCCCTTCCTACGTGTGCTGGCTGTCTTTGTGTAGTTCAGGTTCCACCTATGGAACGGATATGTGAACAGGCAGGAAAAGGGAATCGACTCCAGAGAAGGGGTTGTCAGTGTGTTGCTCCAGCCCAGAGGCAGTGTAAAATGCCTTATTCTTCATGAAGAGACAAAAATCATCTTAGCCATACACAGGAAAACCCTGTTTCAAAGAGTTCATGGCAATGACTATAGAAGGGTCAGTTTGCTGGCCTGAGGGATTTGAACAGTGTGAATTTTCTGGATTATTTTAACAATACAGACAAAACAATGAGCTTTCAATGTTTTTCACTTAACTTCTACCAGAGGATTTTTGGAAATACATTCAAACAAGATAAGATCTGAATAAATATCAAGTAGATGCAACAATAGATAGCAGCAGCAACTACTAAACTGCTTGCAGCAATGTTTAATGCTTCTGAAATGGTCATTTGTTGCTTACAGCGGATAGATAGGCTTTAAAGATAAATACAGGTTTGTCAGACATCCTGTCATTTAGGTATCCTGGGAATGGCCCTCAGCTTGGCCCTTCGCTAGTGGAAACCTTCTCATCCCCACTGACACCCTGTCAGCTTGCTGGCTGTTGAGTGTGGAGGGGGGAGCACTCTTGCTACCCTTGCCCCTGGTACAGGAGTGCTGAGCACTGTAAGGACTGTCCAGTATCCCAGCTCCAAGCCTCTTGCTATGGAAGGGAACTTTATAGACTGGTGTTTGCTACTTGTCCAGAAACCACCCTTAATACGAGATGAAATGTGAAGACTATCAAGAATTTTTCTTAGCTAATACTAATGCAGTTACTGGGTCTGAAGACAAGCACAGAAAAATAAATAAAAACCTGCTTATAAAGCTACCTGAACTTCAGCTTTGCTCTAGGAGCTTTCCATCAGCTGTGTAAGCAGGAATAAGCTGTTAAGATGCTTGTTTAATTTTGTGGCTGAGAGCCAGGGCTTCTGACCAGGCTACTCTTTTTCTCTGAAGAGGATCCTGATGTGGGGCTGTGTTTTTCCAGCCCTTCAACTCAGTTCTATTCAGATTTAAATTTTATCCTGCTAATGAGTCAGAAAAAGGGTCATAACTACTGACCCTGCCTGAACAAACTTTTTATTTTATCAGCCAATGTCACTACTATAATGTGGCAAGAACTCTCTTCTGTTCATACAGTAAAGAGAGGTTGCACATGATTATAACCTACATCCTTGAAATAAATTCTGAGAAAAGTATTTTCTTCTGCCTGACAGGACAAGTATATAATCCTTTATATACTGAACCTGGACGTTGTATAAATAAATCATTTAAATCATGCCTTACAGTTTTCACCGTATGCTTATACATGCATCCATCTTTTGCTCAAGACTAGACATGATAGTAATCCAAATATTTTGGCATGAAAATGGATTTTAGAAATACTCATATCTGTTGTGAAGTTTAATTTTTTAATTTTTTTTCTATCAGTTTTCTATTGAATATTTGAAGTGTTTGGGGTTTTTACACAACTCGTTTAGGTGCATATTTAAGTAAGCCACATTTTCATGTATTAAAAGATCCATTTTAAATTTTCCCTTTGGTAGGAGAAAGACAGAAACCATTCCATGCAGCAGATGTGTAACAGATGCCACTCCTAGCACGTACCGCACTACTGGATGATGCCCAGATGCAGTGGTGATAGCATAGCTACTAACATAATAAAGCAGAGTAAGAGAGAGACATATAAGTAATGTGTCAGCTTCCCTGCCCACCACTTTGTCCACACAAATGGGAAGGAGGATAAAATTCTTAAGTCTGTCAGCTATCTACATGGTCACATACAGTCCCCACAACGACCCACTTTAAAAAAATAGCAGAACAGTGCATGTTGTATACATACACGGTAAGTACTGTGAAGTCCATCCCATCTAGACCACACTAGGGCCTAGAAAATCTGAAATACAGTTCAAAAAATACACCTCCTTTCCATCTCCCAAGATGAATTTGCCAAGAACACAAAGCCCCAAAAGCCTAGCGATAGCAGTATGGGAGAAAGAGGAGTTCATCTCACCTAACCTCAGCCATTAAAAAGCCAAACAGCTAGGTGAAGGCAATCATCTAGCCTTTTTTCATAGTTAACAAAAATAAATGCACCTCTAGAAGGCATTGGTCCTACTCATTTTAGGTTAAGCTAAGAGTGATGAATCCTAACCATAGTGGTTGGGGTCGTCTAGTAAATTAATGTTAAAGCCTGGACATAAAACTCACCTCCTGACTTCAGTCATTGAGTTTTGCTATTTGACCTCTCATCAGTTCCTCTGGAAAGTTAATCTGAGAAAACAGGTACTTTTCTAACAGTAGAGAATCGTAAAATATCCTGAGTTGGAAGGAACACACAAGGATCATGAAATTCCAACTCCTGGCCCTGCACAGGACAGCCCCAAGAGTCACACCATGTGCCTGAGATCAATGTCCAAACGCTTCTTGAACTCTGTCAGGCTTGGTGCTGTGACCAGTTCCCTGGGGAGCCTATTGCAGTGCCCAACTGCCCTCTGGGTGAAGAACCTTTTGCTAAAGGTTCTTCATATCCAACCTAAATGTCCCCTGACACAACTTCAGACCATTCCCTCATGTCCTGTCACTGGTCACCACAGAGAAGAGATCAGTGCCTGCCCCTCCTCTTCTCCTCATGATGAAATTGTAAACTGCAATGAGGTGTCCTTCCTGTCTGCAAAACACTTTCATTTTAGAAGGGAGTAAGATATTTTTGAGACAAATCACCACCTAGAGGTTGAGGAAAAAAACCTTCTGGTGGTAGTTGTTCCTCTGGGCACACTTTGCTTTGGAAAGCACAGGAAATGAACTGTTACTGTAACTGAGTTGTGCAGGGTATAAATATCCCTTGTGCTTCATACAAATTTGCCTTACTTCACTAACCACAACACAAAGCTTACCTGCAACTCTGAAAACTGTCTTAAAAAAAAGAAGAGGCAATGTTCCTTAAACATTAATCATTTCCATGTGCAGAAAATGTGACTGTTCTGTGCATGATTGCATTTTAAATCAGAAATCATTGCACAGAATACAGAATGGATTCAGTGTGAACCTTCTAAAATAAATGAACCTTAATTTATTTTGTATTTTTTAAAGGTCAAATGCTGCAAATACTGGCCAGATGACACAGAGATATATAAAGACATTAAAGTTACCCTAATAGAAACAGAGCTCCTGGCTGAATATGTGATTCGAACATTTGCTGTAGAAAAGGTAAGTTTCCAAATTCAGTTTTCTTAAATACAATGATGTCTGCTGAAGTAACTTATATAGAGATTCGACGAGGGAAAGTTAAATCTTTTGACTGACATGCCGGGTTTGTAGCTATTTTTGGGTAAACGACTACCGCCCTCTTACGGTAAACTGTGTTTTTCTTTAAATGCAGCAACTTCTATGTGCTTTTCATCACTTTTGGCCCCTGCCTGAGTTAGAAAAAGTGTTCCAGGTTAATTCCTTGCCTAGGAGAAATCAAAGCCTCCCTCCCAACAATCAGTTGAAAAACACATTCGTGCTTCTTTCCCATCTTATGTTCCCTGCAATCATTTTCTGTCTGTACCAGACGCTGCATGCAACATTATTCAGAAGTGGTGGAGAATACTGTTATCTGTTGGGCCAGTGTGTGTTCCTGCTCTGCAGAGATATATTTGTAACAAACTACTTTTCTTCTGAAGGCAATTTACCTTTTCATGTGGACTCTGTCTTTATATGGAGAATTCCAATCAGTGTGTTGCATTATTGTTTATTAGAATAATACCATGAATTTGTTTGATGCTTACTAGAACTTGTAGCTCTCCCAAACAGCTTACAATATATGGAAAACATACAATTAACAAAGAAGGTACTTACTGAAGTGAGCTGGGTCAGTCAATGGTGTCATGCATTTTGTGTCAATTCAGTAGTTTCATTCAGACTTCAGTAAAGAACAGAAATGTTTTAATTGTACACATCAGGACTCATCTGAGTTGCAGAACACCAAGGAAACAGCCTCTCTGGAAGACTAATGGCACAACGATGTTATGTTCCCTCAGTATCACCATGAGTAGATTTTCCACTAATTAGTTTAGAAAGCTCCTTTTGATTTAGTTGCAGTTCTTGTGAAATGCTGGTTCTCTGTAATGATGAAATAGTATTCAATTACGGTTTTGAAGAACAGAATCTTTAGCATCAAAGTATTCTGCACCCAGGTAGATGAAACTGCCAAAAAGATGACCCAACAGGGTCTCTGTACCTACATTCAGAGTAACAAAGGAATTAGGTTTTTTTCCTGTTTTATTCTTCAGTCTAATACTTAAATATGCATCAAAACAGGAACCTGAGGCTAATGATAATAGAATTATGTGGTTTGAATGAACTGAAATATTGTATCATGTTTACCACTATACATATTGTACATTGAATTCATTCAAGCCTGTTGTTTCCTTCCATTTAGGTATTTTTAATAAACAGATGAGAAACGGTGGCTACACTTTGAAGTAGCTGAAGCACTGGTTGATTTCTATTCTGCAAATTTTAAGCTTATGCTTTGATGTTAGCTTTTCACTTCTTAGCTGGGACTGAAAAAAAGACCTAGAGGATTTTACAGTTGAACATAACCAAACTGTCTTGAATAAGTGCATTAGAACAGATAGAGATAAAAGGCACTAAACATTTTATTTCTTTTTAAAAATCTCCATTTGAAGAGATTTTATTTAGACACTGCTTTTTAATAGTTGGTAGTTTTTCAGTAAGCCTCTAAAAGCAGTGTCAGTGTAGTTTGAGTAAAGTACATTTGTTTTTACCCTATTTTCCATATTTTTTAACTCTTCCAGTGGTACTGGAAGGTCAAATCCATACATCTCTTCCACCAGAATTCTCGAGTTTATATTTTTGATGTACTGGGACTGATGCTTTTCAAGTTCTCGAAGTCAAGCTGCATGATGAGACAGAAAGCACCCTAAGCAAACATGCAGATAATACCAAGTGAAAGATGGTGTTGGAACACTTATCATTGGAGCCTCAATTCCAACAGACTTGAAGATTTGACTAACAGGAACTTTTGTAATTCAACAAGAAAAAAACGCAAAGTTCTGTGCCTTAGACGGCCTAAACCCCAGTGTCAGTACAGGCTGACATCCGGCGACATCATCTGAAATCCAGAATAATTATGGATTTAGCACGTATGAACTGCAAAGAAGAGGGTTAAGGGAACTAGCCTTGCTTGGTGTGGTAGAGATGAGGAGGAGGAGTAAGGAAGATCTAATTTCAGCCTGCAACGACCTCAATCAAATATGTTTAGAAAAGTAGAGGCACCAAATTCTCCACTTTTGTCTCAGTGGTAGTAGGTGACAAAGAAAGAGTCAATGGCCAAGAAGTTGCAGTATGGAAAGCTTGCACTGTAAACACTCCTTCAGGAGGAGGGCAGTGCAGTGCTGGAGTAGGTTACCCCAAAAAAATGTGGAATCTCCATTCTTGGAGGTCATCAGGGCTCAACTAGGCAGATTTAGTGTTGCCCATAGACCCTGAGTTGGAAGTTGGACTGCAGACCTCCAAAGGTCCCTTCTGACCATCTTTTTTGTTTTTTGACGAACATCTCACATGCTCCTGAAGTACACTTTAGAAGTTGATTTGTTTGAAGATAAATTGATCACTTATTTTAATTTTTTTTTAAATGGATATTGAGTAGTAGGGGGATAATGCTAAGAAAATTAAACCCAAAAGTGCAGCCTGATTCTGAAGACCACTTCCTAGATACACTTTGCATTGTGTGAATGAGCAGTTCCTTTGGAGCAGTTCCTTAGCAGCACAATAGTTAACTCAGATGAATTAGTCATATAGTAACACAGAGCAGCAGCATAAGCATTTGTAGCATTTTTTAACATCCTAGGGTTTGTTAGCAATGTACACCATCCATTTCAGTGGAAAGAAAAAGTAAAAAATACAGTCTTTCCAAGCTAAGCATATGCTTTATGATTCATACAGTTGTGGTGCTATTTTGGGTTTAGAAACCAGCAGGAAACTACAGACATGAAAATCATTCTTTCGGAGGTATAATAAGAAAACTCGTTATAAATAAGTACCCTATATGCAAAACCCTCTCTAAGTAGCTGTTATCAACAATAGACAAAAAGGCAGTCAGCATGACAGACAGCCTTTTCAAAACTAATGCACAAGATACACAGGACATAACCTAATCTGTGCAACAGCTGGGCACATTGTTTTGGAGGGGCAGTTTGCTTTTTGTAAATTGTTTGAAAATTTGGGCTGCATACAGCATGAAGTATTTGCATGGAGCACTCACTTCGGTCCTCAGCTTATATAGTCATGGCATTGCTATTTTGTATGGGATCTTTGTTTCTTAAGGGATGGTGAGCAGTTGTTATAAGCAATATAAAAGTGTTGGAGACATGGATACCCTACCTACACACAGCTATTTAAGTTAAAGGCCTTGTTTACAGTAGCAAAGAGATGTGTTAACTAACACACTCTGCAATCCTCAGAGTACAGAGACCAAATTGCATTCGAATGTGTTTGCTAGACTGTCTTAAAATGCAAATTGTTTTGTCTATTCCTGGGTTTCAATATGCTTTAAAATTGATTTTTAGGAGATAAGGTCATTTCTGTTGCAAGGATGTGATCTCCTCAGTCTACACCACTGTTGCATGTGCACTCAATCCTCTCCCTTGCCTGCCTTTTTGTGTCACAGTTTCCAAGGGAGATGAGATATTCCTCTGAGCAAATGCCCTGTTTCCACATACCCCCAGCCTGAGCTGTCAGACTATCAAAGACTCCAAGATACACCAAACTATCCCCAGTCACGTAGCCCTGGCATGGCCAAAATTTTTCAACCATCGAAAATCCCAGACTATGCATACTAGTAATAAATTAGGAAGCTTATGTTACTTATTATGCAAAGAGAGTAAGACCTTTTATATGTAAACCAGCTCAAGACAGGAAATATGTCTTTAAGAAGAAAAACTGTAAACTGTAAACTATTAATATTGTAGGCATTTAGTCCAGCCTAAACATGATATGCCATAATTTTGCTGTTTGCTGATGAAGTATGTATGATGGCCTCCAGACTGTGGATTTCTCCCAAGAATAAAATATTGGCGGCTACATTTTTAGAGGGGGAAGGGAAAATACAAGCACTAAGAAAATAAAACTTAGCATACACACTTCTAATATCCAGACTGCTCCCGAAAGTCACATGGGAAATTACTTACACAATCAGCTTCTCATTCATACCTGTCTCACTGTATCCATATCCTTGTGGACTGTGGCAAATCATCTGAAGGTTTAGCATGTGCAGGGCTACAAAGGCAGCCCCTATGATTGGAGTTGCAAAAAGGTTTCTTACTATTCAGCTGTTTCTTTCAGACCAATGAAGGAGACAAATGATAAGGAAAATCATGCTGAAGCTGTAGTTCCCCGAAGTCAGCAGCAAAACTCCTGTGGAGAGCAGTGGGGAAAAAAGTCATCTGTACTCTATGTTCAACCTTGCTGCTGACCTATTCTGTGATCATGCCATGCATCTTAGGGCCACAGTTTGCAAAGCAACCTAGTGCTTAAATATAGAGATGAGCATCTATCTTGTTGCTAAAGGTTTCTAGCCAATCTAGTGCTTACTTAATTTTGTTGTAAGGCTTTAAAACCAGTTGATACCTAAACTTTGAACTTGCTCTCCTGCTACGAGAAAGCTCTCCAACAGTCTGTACAGCTTGTGTTGGTAGGGGGTGGATGCTTTTCAGCGAGGCTCAGGCTTTTGAAGTTTTCGACCCTTGCCTTTTCAACAGAGAGGCGCCCATGAGATTCGAGAAATACGCCAGTTTCACTTCACTGGCTGGCCAGACCACGGTGTACCCTACCATGCCACAGGCCTGCTGGGGTTTGTACGGCAGGTCAAATCCAAGAGCCCACCAAATGCTGGCCCTCTGGTTGTTCACTGCAGGTAGGTAACATAGAAATCTCTCTGTTGTGTTTTGTGCTAAACCCAGGACCTACTTTTGCTTCTCCTGTACTGTGTCATCCCCACACAGGTTGCTGAAGCCACTGGAGCTCTACCCACAATAAGTATAAACAAGAATACGTATATATGAAATATGCAATGTATAAACAAGAGTAAAAAATCAAGTCTGAAGTACTGCAAATTCCTAGCTCAATTTCAGTAACATCCAACTGATCGAGTACCTGTGAGATGAACCATTACACCTCACATTTCCAGTACACACTGCCAAACATTAACTGTGCTTTTCTTTTACTTCAGTGCTGGTGCTGGCAGAACTGGATGCTTCATTGTTATTGACATCATGCTAGATATGGCAGAAAGAGAAGGTGTTGTAGACATATACAATTGCGTGAGAGAGCTTCGATCCCGGAGAGTTAACATGGTGCAGACCGAGGTATTGTTAAATCTACTGGAATACGGCTTTGCAAAAAAAATATTCTTCTAGCCCATAAAGATAGAGCTTTGTAGTTGGCACCCTCCAGAAAGTCGTTTATTTAATCATATGCAGAAAATAATCCCCGCACAAACTTGAAGAATTCCTGCCCAAACAAGTGCACAGTTACACTGCATTGAAGGTTCACTGTGGGTTTTTTTACAAAAACGAAAACAGCGAGTGTTTCCTCTCTGGGAAAGATTCATTCTGGAGTACATCTAGTTGAGGCTCAGTTATGTGATAGCACCTACAGATCTGCGTAGAGGAATGAGAATACCAGAAACATGCTGAATTTTATTATGGAGTGTTACTGCACTTCTCTAACTACTTGTAGTTAGTTTAAGTCAGTCTTTCTATACTAATTTCTAAATGAGTGGGATAACGTTTTATTAGCTGTGGTTATTCCTTCTGGTCTTGCTTCAGTGCTGTTAAACTCAAGAGAGAAGTAGAAACCATATTAGTTGTTATTTTTTATTTACAAAAATACTCATAACCTAAGCTCTCTCTGTCAGTAACTATATATATTAATTACTTTACCAGGAACAGTATGTATTCATCCATGATGCTATCCTGGAGGCCTGCCTTTGCGGGGACACATCTATTCCAGCTTCTCAAGTTAGGTCTGCTTACTATGAAATGAATAAACTGGATCCTCAAACTAACTCCAGCCAAATCAAAGAGGAATTCAGGGTAAGTAGTGGATAACATTGCCTAAAAGCCATAGTTTATCTATACTAAAGACTTCTGCTTAAGTGCTTATTCATAACCATGTGAATTGTGGACCAGACCTGGGAGGGAAAGACTGCAAAAAGGGAAAAATAACATGTCTGTCATTGCTCTTGACTGATGCTGAATCATGAAAGAATGCAATGGGGTAGTAGTAAAATAGTAGTAGTAGTAAAATATTCTTTTTACTCAAGGGAAACATGTCGATTCTTTCTACTGTCCTTTCTCTAGAAGGCAGGCTACTCTGCAGCTCTCTTTGAGGTTATTTTTCAGATCTGTTTCCTTCCAGGATTTTTTTTTCTTCCAAACCCTGCTGACTGTGATGTGTTTTCGTTTCTCTGCATATTGATTCCCTCTGAAACTGAATGCTGAGCTGATCTATTCTTAAATATTTTGGGTTGCTTTCACTGCTGTGTTAATTTTTTCCGGTTGTATTGTTTACTCTTTTTGAAAGACTTTAAATATGGTGACTCCGACACTGCGTGTAGAAGACTGCAGCATAGCGCTTTTACCACGAAATCATGAAAAGAATCGTTGTATGGATGTTCTGCCTCCAGACAGATGCCTGCCTTTCCTCATAACGATAGATGGGGAGAGCAGTAACTACATCAATGCTGCACTGATGGATGTAAGTCTCTACTATATCATTAATAATAAAAAGGGAATAAGCAGCCCTACAAACTGAGCAATGCCAGAAAATGGAGTCAGCATAAGAAGACTGAAATCCTTCTAGCTTGTTTTGTTTTCCAAAAGCATGGCACAAAATCTTTAAACCTCCAAGTACATTTAGGATCACACATATGTTATGTCACAGCCAAGGTTCCAAAGCCATGCGCAGAGAGCAATTTAGGGAGTTTTGATAAATTAAATCTGTCTGGATTTCTCCCTAGTGCTTGAATTTTTAACCATCTGGCCTAGGAAAACAACAGTTACCTATTAAGAGATTAAGACAGTTAAATAGAATAATAAGGTTTCCAGCAATATTTCAGTTCCCTTTGTTTATAATTTAAACAGTAATTAACAAAAAAGTAATTGTCTGTCAGCACAAGATAGTACACAAGCCATTACTTCAGTCTTTCCATTTATTTCTGTTTGAATGAATGGTTCCTCTTCATGTGTGCGTGGATTTTTTTTCCAAGCGCATCTATGGTAATTCTAATCTGGTAATAGAGTAACAGTAAAAAGACACTTAAACTGCTTTTACAGTCTGTAGATATTTGTAGTCTATTTTTGATGATTTAGAGCTGTAGTCATTACAGTTGTCAAACACATAAACAACAAGAAAACAGAGGTTAGCAAAGAACTAACACATTGTAAATGGCCTTTTTAAAAAGTGAAGCTAGAGTAATAACAGTTTATAGCAGTTTTTGAATTTCTTTCCTTCCAAGTTCTCAAAGCCTTTTCCTAAAATAAGCCTAAGTTCAAAACACTCCTGTGAAAGGGTAGGAGTAGTATCTTTATGTTTGTCTATGCAGAGAAACTGAGAACAAAAGTTTAAGTGATTTCTGTAGATTCTCAGAGTAGGTCAATGACATTTCATATTAGAACAGAGCTTTCTTAATCAGCAGTTTGCAACCATGCCCTTACATTGTCTTCTCTCCTGGAGAGTTCAGCACCATTTGTTCTGTGAATTAAGTAATGCTCAGAAAGAGCCGTCCCTTAATAGTTGCTTTGAAGATTCTTCCCTCTTTCACTGCTGAAACAACATCTCTGAAAGAGAGATCATAGAATCATAAAATATCCTGAGTTGGAAGGGACCCATAAGGATCATAGGATCACATAATTTTTAGGGTTGGAAGGGACCTTTGGAGATCATCTAGTCCAACCCCCCTGCCAAGGCAAGGTCACCTAGAGCAGGTTACACAGGAACACCTCCAGGTGGGTTTTGAATGTCTACAGAGAGAGAGAGACTCCACGGGTTCCCTGGGCAGCCTGTTCCAGTGCTCTGCCACCCTCAATGTTATGAAATTCTTCCTCATGTTCAGGTTGGAACTTCTTGTGGTTTTGTTTATGGCCATTGTTCCTTGTTGTGTTGCTGAGCACCACTGAAAAGAGCCTGGCACCATCTTCTTGGCATCCAGCAGGTCAAAGTCCAAATCTGGCCCTGCACAGGACAGCCCCAAGAATAACAACACATGTCTGCAGATACCTGATCTCTGTTGTGGTACAAATGCTTCAGTTCAAGGCCTGTAGAGACTTCCCCCCCCCCTTAATGAAGGCAGTGGCACCCCATCCCAGCCATGGTTCCAGTATGGCCACGCTAGCCTTCTACTCAGGAGGATGTAAGTGAAAATGCTAGTTTGAGATGCACAGTGGAAAAGTTCCAACAAACAGCTCAGTCAATGACATATTCTGGTACTAAAAGAAACAAAGAGCACTAAAATTTATCCCCTGGGTATCCTCAGTGCTGTCAGATAGACCAGAATTTCAATAATATTTCTGAAAAATAACTAGATATTTCCTTTCACAGGCATCATTCAAATTTAGAGCTAAATGCAAACATCGAAGATTAATCTATCCATTAGCAGCTCAAAACAAACCCGTTGCTTAAAATTTTGTATGAGTTGAATTGGAAGCAACTCTATGATTTTACTCTATGCCTGTGGCATGAAATACATTTTAGAAATATAACATCTGCAGAAGTTATATTCTGCCCAAACGCGATTTATTAACTTTGAAGCATATAAGATCTCAAGAAAGAGCTGAAAACAATATATTAATTATATAGAAAATAGCAATAATGCTTTCAGTCCCAAAGTTTTGGGGCTATGACTGACATTCTGCTAAATGAATTTTTACTTCTTACCATTCTTCTCATTGTCTCGTTACTTCTTTGCAGAGCTACAAGCAACCATCAGCTTTTATAGTTACACAGCATCCTTTACCAAATACCGTCAAAGATTTCTGGAGACTGGTCCTAGATTATCACTGCACTTCAATAGTTATGCTGAATGATGTAGATCCTGCACAAGTAAGTCCAGAAAACTGCTTCATTCAAAAGAGTAGAGCTAGTGCTTCAGCATTTCAGAAGAGCTTTAGGATGTAATTAGTTTTATAAAACAACATTAAATACTTACATGCTAAAAAATTGATCTGTAGCTTGCGGATACACTTAGGGAAAGAGGAATAAATCAGACCATCAGCAGCTTCTCCACCAAAATCTTAATGCACACACACATAAGTGCATGCGCCTGTAATTTATTCTAAGAGAACATGGTTTGGGAAGAGCTGCTAAAACCCAAAAATGATGGCTGTGAAATTCTGTCTCAAGTCTGAAACGTACTAACGATAGCCAAAAATCACAAACAGAAGCCAACAGCTATTCATTAGCCTGCCTGATACAGGTCAATGACCTTGGTCTGCTTACCAGGGAAATAGATGTTCCCAGTGTGAAAATCTGTGTTGTGTTTTGCACAAAATGATGTCGTCATTAGCAAGGAGATAGGATCTAAACAAGATTGGAGACTAAGCTTCCTTCCTAAGAGAAAACAGGGCAATGGAACGTGTGGGGGAATGTAATTACCTTACAAAAGGGTTGTACAATGCTGTAGATGTTGTTCAGAAAATTGGAAAACCGAACCTACTGGTTTGGCAGTTTAATCACTAGGATTAATCACTAAGCATCCTAGAGCCTGGGTTGCAACTGTGCAATTCCAAGTTCTTACACAGATATAATTTCCTTAGTTCCAAAAAATTGCACCAGCCCTTTGCTGGAATAATGTGGTGGTAATCTGGATTCCTAATATGTAGATATTTGTTAATTATTGGTTAAGAGCAATTATAGATTTTTTATAGAAGACTGCATGTCATTTTTATTTGTGATATGATCAAAAATCTTTTTTAGCTTTGTTCAGTACTGCACACACTTAGAAAAAAATTTTAACATGTAGAATTTGTTTTTAAAAGATACTAATCTTCCGTTTGGTCTTTCAAAGGAACTTGAAGGAATTCCACACGCTATTTTAAAGACTGAATTTCTGATTTCAAGCCCTTCGCTGTCTACAGGGAGAAAAAATAGAAATGAAAGACAAAACTTTTATTCATGAATCTAAGATTATTTTCTGAGTGAATAAGGAAAGACTCAAGGGAGTCAGGCTGTTAGGGACTGCTGAACAGAGTTTTTTTAATTTGTCAGATGTGTTTTGAATTTACAATAGGGCATGGCTATTTCAAGCATTTATTACCCTCACAGGATTTAAAAGCTATTGGGATATGCAGTTAATGCACCTGCCTCTGCAGTATGTTAAACCTTTTACCTCTAATGTGAGTAACAATCTTTTCATTAGGAATAAATCTCAAAACCCTCAGAGCAAACAGAAGTGGAGAGAGGGCACAGCTTATTAAAAACATGCATTACATTCAGATTTATTAATAATTACTGTTATCATTATTATTTATGTATATATGAAGTGTTTAAAGTTCTGTTTCGATATTACCATTTATGTGGATTGTTATGCTCTATTGGGAAATGAAATTCAGCCCTCCACAGTGACTCTGGCTTAAAGAGAGTTGCTAGTATCACTTGCATGCAAAATGTGCAGACCTAAATGCTCTTGGTTTCTTTAGAAATTGAAAATCTTGGCTTCCTAAAACAGCTCCAGCAAACATCTTTACTTTTTATCATTTGAGTATTTTTCAAATATCTGCAAAGCAGTATTCCTGTGTATTTGGAACATGTGTCCTAAATTGTGCACGTGTTAAATGATCTGAGCACTGGAATTTGCACCACTTGTATGCATTTTATTTTGTTATCCTGTACACTAGCATGTTTCATAAAAAAAATTTGTGAAAGATTTAGACAGTATTTGGAAAGCAGTTTGCTCAGCAGACCAAATCATAGAGGGGGGTTAAAATAAATGAAAATATATTTTTCTACTTGAAATTCCTGGTTTTAACTTGTTAAAGTGATCTCCTGCAAATCAGACCCTGTTTTCATTTTAATTGATGTAGTAAATGATTATGTTTTCCTAAAATGTAGCCATCTCTAAACAGCTTTGTTGAGGACTAAGTGTTATAAGAAATGCAAAACAACATCTGGAGTAAATGTGATTTGTCAGCTCTGCTCTGGATCACCAACAGCAATGCAGCAGAATGAAGACCACAGCTGTTTTACTGAATGAAAATAAAAAGTTCCAAATCTGACATCAATGCTTCTGCAAGCAAACAAAATTTCATGAGTTCATATTTAATTTTGGTGAATGCTTACAAAAGCTATATGCTTGAACTGCTCTAAATATCCCTGGCAAAAAAAAAAATCATTAGGATTTTCATGAAAAAAAAACGGACAGGCAGAATCTATCTTCAAAAACCTCCTTGCAAAGTGTTGATTTAATCTTTAAAGTATTAACATAGATGATAATTGGTTCCTGGATTAAGCCATCATATATTATTAGACACTAAAACTGTCCAAGATAATGGTAATATTACTTTGTGATCTTTAGGTACTTAGAACTAGTGTCTTCCGAGCACTGAAGAAAGCACGATTATATTTTCAGGTGTCATTCATAGAAGAAATTAGGCAGTTGTTGAAAATTTAAAGGAATGCTGATATTAGACCATATCATTGGTCACGGGTGAAACAGATGTGAAAGTTAAGTCCTCAGTTTTGAGAACTGATGAACCCTTCATAGTACAAATCACACATTCTAATGTAGCTTGAATTAATAGTAATCTTTCAGGGCAGTTGGAGATACCAGGCCTTTGGTCTTTAGGCTCCACACTGTTTCTGAGATATGGTAATATTTGCCAGTATCTCCTGTCTTGTCAAAATGCATTGCAGAATTAACATTGAGTGTCAGAAGTGTTTTACTCCAAATACCAGAGAACAGCAAGTGCAGCAGCAAGAAAGAGTATGTTCAGTTACATGAAAAGGCATTGTAAAAGCAGAGTGCTCAAAACTGGTGGAAGATTTTGTATTTTATAACGATATTGTACTAGAATTTCAGTAATACATGTATCACAAATTAAAATACAAAAAAGTATGTTGAGGCAGCATGAAATTCAAAATGATTAACTATATTCTTTTTTGTTCATGGTCTTCTATAGCTATGCCCTCAGTACTGGCCAGAAAATGGAGTACACCGGCACGGTCCTATTCAGGTGGAGTTTGTATCAGCTGATTTAGAAGAAGACATAATCAGCCGGATATTTCGAATTTATAATGCCGCCAGAGTAAGGATGTTATTTGCAAAACAATTCTGTATCAGTAGATGAATTGACTCTACTCAAATCAAAAAAATGAAAGTTAAACTCACATAGAACCATTTTCATTTTTCAGCTTACTTATTTGAAAGCAATGGTGCAATACTGAGTCACACCATAATGAATGAGAAAAAAATCCTTCTATGTATAAGCAAAAAATATTTTAATGCATATCATAAGTGTGTTAAATGCAAATGAAATAAATGCAGTATTCAGACTGTATGGTAGCCAGGAAATGCTGAAACTGGTGCTGTTTTCAGCGGTTTGAAATGGGCCATCTTGCATATTTGTATCTTGTGTCATGTGAAGAAAGCTGTGCACCAATACCAGGCATGTTTTTCAGTAGCAGTCCCAGACTTAGTGTACATCCTGTCCCACTAAACACACTTCATAAAATATGTAAGAGCTTCAGAGGGGCAAGTGGGTTCTCATATCGAGCTTTTATGCTCCCATAAAGGTGATAGAAGACTAAACGAGGCATGTCTTTCAAGCTGAGAGGAAAAAAGATTTCACCGCAGACCAGGCATCTCTTCTCATCCAGGGAGCCTTTGCATTGGGCTGGTATCGATCACAAAAGAGATCTGGTACCTCTCAGTACAGTGAAAGACTCCAAAACCACACCCAAAAATGTGCTAATATCCAAACAGGGAAACAGATTGTAAACTTCAAGATACTTCTTTAATACTATGAAGGCCTGGTATTCTCAGTAAGTGTGGCAATATGAAAACACAACCTCCAGTGTCGTTAATGTGAGCAGGCACTGGGTCTGGCTTCTGTGCTTTGGGAAGAGGGGCCATCAGCTGAAAGCAACTGGACAGGAAATCAGTAAATTCCAAATTTTGACATAAAGCAGACAAAACTGGTTGGAGAACATACCTAATGCTGCATCCAGCAGCATTATTGGTTTATTCCTGTATCTTGTTAATCTTACATGCTCTCTATTAACTCTTACTCTAGAGAATAAAATGTAATGTCAACATTTCTGTGTGTTGTTCATTTTAAGAGTGGCACTAAAATGCCCTCACTTTGGACAAAAGTGGCAAATTGTAGACTACAAAACCAGTTTTCACATGCATGTTTATTATGCCCTTTTCAAAGGACTAGTTTTCTGCCACTAACACTTGTTCTATGCTCCTTTTTTTTTTAAATCACCATAAAGCAACTGTTCAGTAACATTTCACCAAAGGGGTTCTGACTGCTGCAATAGAACACAATAGAACAAAATATAGTTAGATATATGTTATAAACCAGAAACATCTGAGGGTTCTGTTTGGTTTTTTAATGTTTCCTGCTTCAAAATATCTTGAAAGCTTTTGACCTTTCTTACAAAAAAAGACAGAAACACATAAACGTTCTTAAAATTGCAGAAGCATGTATGTGAAAAGGGTATATAACTGAAGTTGTGTTGCAGCTCCATCTTTGCTACCAAGTTCCTCCTATAATATTAATTAATTATTTGCTTGATCAAGCAGCTGTACCATTGCTCTATTCCAGACTATTTGTATAGCACTGTATTTAAAAATTCTTGTTCTAATAACTTAGTTGGAAATTAAAAGTCATAAGTCCTCAAGAGCAGTTGAAATTACATTAGCAGTTTGTTAGCAATCATCTGCTTGAACAACTTTCCTTGCTGATTCAAATATCTAAATTTTTTAACCCCCCAAAAATGCTGTTATTTTTCCTGCTTTTTTCTGAATCTCTACAGCCCCAAGACGGCTATCGGATGGTGCAGCAGTTCCAATTCCTGGGATGGCCCATGTACAGAGACACTCCGGTTTCTAAGCGCTCCTTCTTGAAGCTCATCCGTCAAGTGGATAAGTGGCAGGAAGAATACAATGGGGGAGAGGGACGCACAGTTGTACATTGCTTGTAAGTACTGGAAAAGGAAGAGAGAAAGTAGGGGAATACTGTTACAGAATTTATGCCAGATTTTAAAAGATTTGTGAAGAGATGAAGAGGCATCTATCTATTCTGGAACTGCATAATACAATATTGCATAATTCCCTCTCTGTCCTTTGTTAGACCCCTGTGAGAAGATGATGGGTACAAGTTAACTCTATTTTATATAAAAATGTCCAGGGACTTTTGCAAATGGAAAAATTGCATATTTATTCAGAGTAAATCAGAATTGTACCTTCAGAACAATCTACCTTTTACTTCTAGAGATAAGAACTGTAGAAATAGGTAGCATTGAAGGGTGATTTCTCTTCCACTCATAAAGCACGGAAGCAAAAGTGGTGTGATAGACCGGTTACGATGATGCTGTAATTGCCTTACCTTTCTCTAATAATGTTATATATTTTTGTCCTCCTGTGATTTTGTGATCCACTGATGCAGACTCTCATCACTCTGCCACCATCCTCCTTTTGATGTGGTTTAATACCTGTACATGCTGTTTGCTCTCGGCAGTAGCCGATCTTTTGAGACCAAGTCTTCAGTGCTTGAAGTTATATTCGTCTTCCTCCAAACATCTGTTTAAAGGTGCTGCCATGATGGAGAAGGGTCATGGTAATAGGAAGACCATGTTCGAAAGTTGGGACCCCATGCTAGAATGATGGAGGAAAATCTAAGAATATAATAATAATTCCCAGTATCACTGACCTTGAACAAGTCATTGCTCTTCAGTTTCTCCATCTGTAGAATGGGGATAATAATACTTTCATCAAAGAAGCATTGTGCAGTGTGATTAATTAATGTTTTGAGATCTTTAGTTGAAAAGATCCTTTTGAAGTGCAAATTACTGTTATCTCTGAGGTGGCTGATGATATTAAATAGTTGTACAACATCACACATGCGTCACTTCCAGGCAGTAAAGAAAGAAAAAGCTCTAATATAATCCTTTTAAATTACTTTATTTTAATTAAAATTCTCAAAGAGTCCCACAATATCAGGCAATGTTTTGGCAGCAGAGAGCATTCTTTTCATACTGCCTGGATGTGACAGATGTGCAATGCTGTATCTTCCTTTGAAAATCAACCATTTGCGAAGCTGGTTTGAAAGACCTGCTACCTAACTAGTCTGCACTCTGGTAATTATTAAGGTTTATTATTTTCAGTGAAGCGCAGCCTAAAAATTTTGATTAGAATTGCGGTAGAAATAATGGGGTTTCCAGAAAGAAAGAGATTCTCTTGAAGATTAAAAATAACCACGGATAAAGTGTTATTAAATGCTGTATTTGATCATGCGTATGAGCATTTGTGCCTGGCTCCTTTGTTAGCAAGTCACTTCGGGTTCTCATCCTCTGATACTGTGGGTGGAGGGGAATTAGATACACTTTTTAAAAGCAGTCCTTTCGAAAAAAGTTATCCCCTCTGCTTGCTACCAGTGGGTGAGAGCATCAACCAGAGGAACATGGCAGCAGCAGCCAGTGCCATACCAAGTGTGCAGCCACCAGACAGACTCCCACACGTGAAATTTCTGGTGCTTTTGCTGTTCCTCTGAAATGCCCTTGCATCCAGAAGCAAAGCACTAGGATCCGGAATAAAAGAACTCACAGATTCGCTTTCTCTATAACATTTCCAGGCCTGATGCTCATTGCAACCCTGTGTGTTTACAGTGCAAAGCAGCGTTGAACTGAATCTAAAAGGACTTTGTCCCTATTTTAGCATCGCTGTCTCAAGTGTTCACTAAAGAGTGGTGTAAAACTCAGCCATTCAATTCCCTTCAGGCTGTCGGCCTGCTGAATTCTGAATCACAGCTTTGAGATCTTTCATCACATTAATTTCAATTAAAATGTGTGTTTTGCCTAGAGTTCAGTAGCCTTTGAGGCCAGGAATGCTCTGTGGCTTCTCCCTGCTGGAACTCATGCATTCTGTAGCCATCCCTGTTGCTGTACAAACTTGTAACAATTGTACTCAATTGTAACTGAGCCATTTTATCGCTTTTATTGTAGGAATGGAGGTGGCCGCAGTGGGACATTTTGTGCAATCAGTATTGTTTGTGAAATGCTTCGACATCAGAGGGCTGTTGACGTATTCCATGCTGTGAAAACACTGAGGAATAATAAGCCTAACATGGTGGACCTTCTGGTATGAGCTTTTTAACTGCACCACTAAATAGAAAATGTTCCTTTTTCTCAGAAGACTCAGTAAGATTTCCAGGATTTGCAATGGGAGTTGTTCACAAAGCAAGCAAGTCATTTTCAAAGGGGATAATGAAGTCACTTCACTTGTAAGAGTATTTTTACACTGCTTTTTTCCCAAGGAGACTTTGTCTCCATTCGTTTGAATTTTTTAAGAGTTTTAAACTTTCAGATGAACATCCTTATTAATTTTCTTTTCTAGCAGGCTGAGCCAAGTGGAGAGCAGCCCTTGCATGGTAGAAATAATAGTTATGTAAAATGAAATGCCAGATTTTCAAATTATATATTTTATAAATAGCTTAATCGCCTAATATTTATCAAAGCCATGAATTTCAGTTTGACATCCAGAATATTGCATTTAATTATGGTTGCTCTATCTCATAGAAAGATTAAAGAAGTTCAGAAACAGGGGGCCATGTGCAATTATTTTCCTAGAGAGTGTTTTATGAGCTTTTTTTTAAAAGGAGAATTGCTGAAGTGCCAGCTGCTATGCCAGAAGAGCTGCAGAATAGCTTAAACCAGCAGGTTCTTACACTCCAGTGTGTAGTTTTGTACTTGGGGATGGGTTCTGAAACCTGGGCTATAAAAGACACTGTTTTACAACATCCTGCTGCAGAGGTGGCTGCTTAAGAGGCAGCTGTATTCGATTTAATGTCATAGTCAGGAGGAAGCAGCATCTGAGTGCTTTCAGGGATGCTAACCCAATCCAATCCAATTTTGCAAGTGCTGGTTAAACAAGTTTGGGTCATTTTAGCAACTTTTCTACAGCATGCCCAGGGTGAGGCAGGAGGCATCTCACTAAGATGACCCAAGCTCTTGTAATTTTAGGGGAGATCCCCCCTCAGGTGAGCTAACAATGTCCAAGTGCTAAACACACTGGAGAATGGGCAGAAAGAGTGAGGTTTTCACGTGCATGTGGAGATGGGCAGGGATATCTACCTCCCCACCACATGTATCACTGTGCCTCATCTCTCAGCGTGGAAGAAGGGCTGCCACCATATCCCCCATCTCAGTGCTCCCTTCCAGCCTGCCTGTGAAGTCCAAGACCCTCCCCTGGCCCTGCTCTGGCCAGGCACATGGGAAAAGACCAGATTTTGTCAGCTATGCAAAGCAAGGAGCGGGAATTACAAGCAGTACCATAGGACCATGAGCCAGCAATGTGGAACTGTGAATCTTGAATCATTGAGAAACTACCAAGCTTTCACTAGGGAGGGAGCAGCTTAGTTTGCTTCTTTTCCTCTGGTTTATATTCTCAGGAGGAGAATCATCATACTGAGAACCATACATTTTTATTTCCTAGATATTAAGAAAAATGTCCTACATCTTCATTTAAGTAGTATAGTTTGGACAGAGACTTGGCAGGCCTGCTGTTCCCCATTCTCCCAGAGCTCAAGTCCACAGAACATACTGATATCTTACTCATTTATTTTATAGAAATAAAAAAGAAAATTACCTGTGTGAAGATGTACAGTTGAAGAAAACGCTCTCTATAAATTCCCATTTGTGACAGTTCTCCAGTTATAGATTTGTCAGGCAGCTGTCTCCATTTTGCAGAAGAGAATTTTTTTAATCAAAAGCTAAGTGTATTATTTTAGAATATAAAAGTACCTTTTAGTAAATTGAGAGTGTTATTGAGAATATCTGGAAGGCATTGAAAGGCCTTGTAGGGACTTTTTTTTTTTTTTGAAATTTCAAAGCACTTGTGAAGGAGATCAGTATTGTTTTTCTTATTTTACAGACAGCGGAATGGAGGCAGGGGACAATCAGAATTTTCCCCATTATCACATAATGCACTGACTGAGCAGAGTTAGAATGACATCTCTTCAGTCTTGGTCTGCTGCCTTGTAGGAACAAATATTTGAATTAGCAAGGTTTTGATTTTCAAGTAGATTGCTTCATGGTATAAGGGAATTGCAACACATGATTTTTTTTTCCTACTCCTGTTACTGAATTTATCCTTTATGACCTTTCTTACATTAATCTGTCTTTGCCTCAGTTTCCATATCTGAAAAGTGAGAACAATAATATTCATTTACCTTATAAAATTTTATGGTAAAAGATTAAATGCTCAGAATCATGACAGTATTTCACAAAAATAGTTTTAAGACTGCTTTATCAATACCTGTTGGGCACTTTCTGACAAGCTAAAAGGCCATCTTTACATCCATACTTAGAGATTCATCTCTTATTTCATTGAAACCTTTGGTTTTCCTCCAAATGTAAAAATTTGAATACCACATCCATACAATATGGAAATCTGTGAAATTTTTCAGCCATCATACAAAGGTAACACTTGGTATTACAAAATCTCTATTATGGAATGGCCAGAGCATTTTGTGATAAATGTTATTCGACTTACCTGTAGATGTCCTAGAAAAAAATTTTAAATATACCTCTTTTAATATCCTCTGTCAAGTGAATAATAAAAATATACAAAAGACACTCATGAGTGAAGACAGTGGGAAATAATATATGTTTGCTCTTTAAGACAGATATCCTGTTTACTAAAAATGACATTTATTCAGCTGGATCAGTAAATCAGCATAAAATGAGCATGGAAGAGTGGAAGTGGATGAGTGGCTGATCTCTTGTTTTGATCTGTTTTATAGTTACAGAATAATTTCCATTTATTTAGAAACATATATGCAATAAAAACAGAAGAGGAATTTACATAATACTCCTTTCCTTTCTACTTTTTTTTATTCTTTTCTCATTCTGAAGAAGGCACAAGCAGTTTATGGAACCTTGCAGGATCTTAAAACCTCACATACAACTCATTCATCACTTAGGTTATATGTAAACCTTGTTTTCTGTTAAAGTCAAAGCTCTCAACAAAAGAACTTGGAAATGGTCCATGCTTGTTGATGGCTTTTTGATTATTGTAATAGCACGTGGTCTTCCACATGTTAAGGTGGACTCTATTCTCAGCTAAAATGTGACCCAAAGACACAAGGACAGGCCAAAAGACTTAATCCTCTAAAATGTTTACTTCAATGAAAAGAGTAATTGTCATCTTCCTACTTGTGATGTGGGGATGGGGAAGGCTGAGTCCTGTCAGCTAGTTAAGTCTGTTGTTGTTCCTAGATGACAGTATGTGCCTAGTTATCTTTTCATTAATTGATTAAAGTGCATAAGTGAAAGAGGCATTTCAGTGTCAGAAATAGTCATAAAACTGGCAGGTGTTTTCCAAACTGAATTTTCAAAAGCCAGAGCCCTTGGATTCAGGGAATCTGCACCTACTGTTTCTTTCAGGTTTTTTGTTTCATTTGAATGTTTATATATTGCGAGTAGCAAGAATGAAAACATAAGAGGGATATTTGTGCACATACAAAACTGTGAAGGCATCAGTGACTGCATCATTTAAAAGTGCATCATTAAAAGTTGCAGAGTGGGCAAAGGTCAGTCAAAAGCATTTGGCTTCTCTGTTCTGCTGAAGATGTGAAGGGGACCAATTCATGACCATTTGTCCCTGAAGGATGCAGACTGGGTTTGCATCCCTCAGGAAGGGGATTTCCCTGGGATTTACTCTCTTTCCACGCAGTTGCAAATAAAAACAGCAGGTCTGTGTTTGGCGCACAGGGATGGCCCCAGAAAACTTACTCTGGGTAAAAGAGAGCTGTTAAGAGCCTAACTTGTGCATCACGGTTAATTGCTAAAAATAAACTGGAATGAATTCAAGTAATTTAGCTCAGGCTTGATCTCACAAGCCTGTTGCACTGGTTAGGGGACAGACTTTCAGATTGGGTCTGGGCTGCATGTAGAGGACCAGCAGTAAGTGGCTCTTGCCCTGAAATGTAGCAAGTGTATGAGTGACATTAAAATAAAAGTTACAATCTGGGAACTACTAAACACGGGATGTATTTTAAGATAAACATTTCCAGGGAGGAATTTCAATAGCTCCAATTCTGGTAAAGGGCTACATGAGCATTTTGACAGATGACAGAAGGGTTGCAAGTCACTGTGCTTACGTGCAGCCAGGTTTTCTCATGCAAGTGTATTAGAGCAGCTGAATACACATCTAGCATAAGCAGTACCGTAAATTACCATGTGTAGTGTCTATTGTCTGGTTAATATAAAGATTTTCTTATCTGAATATAAATTGGATTTGCAAACTGGTTCCCATTAACGACAGCTGATAGTAAATAATTTCAACAGAAGAGAAATATTGATCCCCTTAATTAAGTTTCTTCAGTAACTGACTTTGTGGTTTTCTTTTGATTTTTCAGGATCAATACAAATTCTGCTATGAAGTGGCTTTGGAATACTTGAATTCTGGCTGATTGTATAAACAGCACAGACAAAGTTCCTCCTTTCACCACCACAAACAAAGCAAGTCGCTTCATGATATCTTTGTAAATGAGATGAAGACTTCTCAGTGTTATGCTTATACTGCTTTGTATAATTGGCTCTTTTTAAGAGCCCAAAAACGTGTTTATAAAACCGCTTGCACTGCCCGTTTCCCACTATAATGCCGCTGCTTGACACCCATATGAACGTACACCAAACCACATGGCAGTTGTTGAACACCGTATTCATACATAGCCATTGATGTGGTGAAGCAGCATAGTCCTCTGGTAAATAAGAGAGCACAATTATATTCTTATGAAGGAATTTGTACTTTTCTGTTATATTTCGTTGCCTGTGATTCTCAGTTATTGTCACAGCCTAGTGTACATTTCTGTTCTGTGGAGAATGCTGTCTGGCATTTTGATAATATATTATTTTAGTTATATTTGTATTCTAACACGTGCATAATAAATTAATCATATGTAGCTTATCTGAACTAACAGAAAGAAATGTACCAAATCATGTTAACTTTGTTGAGTTGTAATTTCTATCCACTTTGTCCCATTTCAGAGAGAGAATCTTGAGTGAAATACAGTTAGGAAATGCAAAATACAGGATGTTCAGATTAATATATCCAAAGCTCTTTCATTTGTTTATATTGTAAATATTTTTTGATTTCATCAAATTATTTATTCATTAAAATGATTTTTTTGTGAAGCACAGTGAGTGACAATCATTTTTATTAAGCCCTGGAAATGCTTACTGTATGATAGTGTAAACATTTGTTTACCTTGTATGGATTCTCAGCTCAATAAATAATTACATACATGATAAAATCTCGTTTAATTTAGTATCTCTTGGCATCTGAGAGCCTTCAACTAAGCCTCTTTTCAGATTAAATCTAGTAAATACTGAGCTACCTCCAGAGCATGTTTATTATGTGATCCAGTGTTGATCCAGCCAATAGCAAGGTCATAGTATCATAGAATCATGGAATCATAGAATGGAAAAGACCTTAAAGTTCATCTAGTCAACCCCCCTGCCATGAGCAGGGACACCTTCCACTAGGCTAGGTTACTTAGAGCCACATCCAGCCTGGCCTTGAACACTTCCAGGGATGAGGCATCCACAACTTCCCTGGGCAACCTGTTCCAGTGTCTCACCACCCTCACAGTAAAGCATTTCTTCCTAATACCTAATCTAAACCTACTCTCTTTCAGTTTGAAGCCATTCCCTCTTGTCTTTCTCACTACATGCTCTTGTAAAAGTCCTTCTCCATCTTTCTCCTAGGCTCCCTTCAGGTACCGGAAGGTTGCAATTAAGTCACCCTGAAACCTTCTCTTTTCCAGGCTGAATAAACCCAGTTCTCTTCGCCCTTCCTCATAGGAGAGGTGCTCAGTTTGTGTAATCAACTTGGTGGCCCTCCTCTGGACTTGGTCCTACAGGTTGATGTCCTTCCTGTGCTGGGGATCCTGCAGCCAAATGCAGCACTCCAGGTGGGGTCTCACCAGAGCAAAGTTGTGCCATGCCAGTATATAAAAGCGGTGGAACATATGTTTAAAGATGCACGTGCACAAATGCAGAACCTGAAAGATGCCCTGCTCTGAAGAAGAGATGATGTTGGGCTAGTGGTGCTCAGTCTTGTCACAGCATCCCTCTGCAGCCCTGGGCATTCCCTGCCATTCGCTCTGTGTCTGCTGCTGCTGCTGCGAAAGGGGTGACGGTGCACTTGTTCTTGGGAAGAATGACTGCAATTCCTCTTCTTAAAGATATTAAAGATACCAATACTAGAGTGACTGGGGGGGGGGGGGGGGGGGGGAAGTTGTTAAAAATTTCATGAAACTACACTGTTACTAGAGTTGTTGTCAGTACTGCTACTGAACAAGTTAAAGCATTAAAGCTCTTGCCTGTCCTACGAATAGCTTTGCTGACCTTCCACTGCATTTGAATAGTTCCCCTTTCTACAAAGCACACACAGGTGTCTGAACATGCTGGGAATTACCTGGTGTTTATGGATGCAGGAGGTGCAGCAACAAAGCAGCAAAAGGGAGAAATGAGACAGAAATGGCTTGCTGCACCATCTGCTGGAACTGCAGAACTTCGTCTCACCCAGAAGTGTCAAGAAGACATTGCAGGCAGAGCATCTGCTCAATACTGAAGCCTTCCAAAGCTATATGGGAAACCAAATTCAAGGAAGTGTCAGACTGCACAGTATTTCAGCTCTTAAAATGATCCTTTTAACGTGCTAGCCATCTGGAATGGGGGCAGTAGCTATATAGATGTATCAGTCGACATGTTTTGAGAACCTCTAAATCTAACAGATCCAGCTTGGACAGAATGACTCACAGCTTGTCAACTCCCAGTTCAAAACCACTCCCAAAATTCAGATCTGAAGACACGAGGATAGGTTTCCTCTGCAGCTGGAAAGCATCTCTTTTAAAATTGCTTTAAAATGTAGCCGGCACATACTGGTCATTGCTATAATTTGCACAGAGGTACTGAAGAACTTAGCAAAAACAACCCCAGTCCTGAGAAGAATGATGGCCCTTGGATAAACCTTCAGCCTGTTGCAGAATGTGCTCTGATTCATTTTAGAAGTGTTAGGAAACAAAATCCAAACCTCTAACATCATATTCCTCACAACCATCTTGACAGACCAGGTATGCCAGCCAAGCATGCTTCTTTGTAATAATTATGGGACCATAAAAAGTTGGGTTCTGTGATGTATCCATTGAAATACATGTGGGCATGTCTAGTGTTTCAGAAAGTCGAAGTAAGACAGATAGTGTGCCAAAGGAACCCTTGGACAGAAGGTGATGCCAGCAACGTGATCCCAAATGTGAATGAGATTGAAATGGAGCAAGAATTGTGGGTATCTCCTGAAGACAGAAACTGCCCATGTCAGGCAGACATTATTCCACCTGCTGTACTCTTGCAGACATTCCTTGCACAGGTAAGTCTTTGGTAGTGAGGGGTGGAAGGAGACGAAGAGAAAAGAGTTTTGCAGTGTTTCTTATTGTTTTACTGATATTTCTTTTTTCCCTAATTCTTTCCACATAGGCATAAGTCAGAAGTTATAGGGTATATGTTACAGTCTGTCTGATGTGGTTTGAAAAGGCGTTCTGTGAACTACAATGCTATAAAACTGGAGCCAGCTAAAGAAAGCACAGCAAGCAGCTTTGTGTCTTCATTCTCACACTACAGCTATCAATCAGTACAAATGATAGAGAAATCCAGGCTTAGGTAAAACAATATTTTGGCAAGAAGAAAAAACAGGTGAAGATGGTGAGACAGCTGGAGTACCTCTCCTATGAAAAAAGGCTGAGAGAGTTGGGGTTGTTCAGCCTGGAGAAGAGAAGACTCCGGGGAGATCTTACTGCAGCCATTCAGTATTTAAAGGAGGCCTACAGGAAAGATGGTGACAGACTTTGTAGCAGGGCCTGTTACAATAGGATGAGGGGTAATGGTTTTAAACTAAAAGGGTGTCAATTTAGATTAGATATTAGGAAGAAATTTTTTCGAATGAAGATGGCAAAACTGGAACCGGTTGCCCAAAGAGGTGGTAGGCGCCTGGAAACATTCAAGGGTTCAGGTTGCACGAGGTTCTGAGTAACTTGATCTAGTGGAAAGTGTCCCTGCCCATGGCAGTGGGTTTGGACTATTGTATTCCAGTGCAAACCATTCTATAATTCAGGAGTTAGGAATAGAGAAAATATAAGGAATCAGAAGGGAGGAGAAAGACAATATCAACATGGGGGGTTGGTATTCAAGAACTTTGAAAGTCATCTGGAATGTGCCATTTTAGAGGAGACAACAAAAGTGGCAGCCACTGTAAGTGTTAATAAACCAAATTCCCTTTTCAGAAGAAAGTTACACAAATGCAAGCCCAGTAGAGCTGCAGAACTTAGGGAGACATCAGTCTGAGTTTGGAAGAGAGGAAGGGATGTTTTCTTCAATGCCCAATATATAAGAGGTATATAACTGAATAAAAAAAATACTTTAAATGGTCAGCCCTATGTATCACCCAACTCGTCATCTCTCTGGGATTTGAGGTAGATTATTTTTGTTAAGCTATTCTGAAAGAACAGCAGTGGTGAGAGAAGTGATCACATGCAGGTAAGATGTATCTTTGTAACATCAAGGCTCCTGACAGATTCCTGGGATTCTTTATCAGCAAAATGAGTTTGTCACTGGCAGGTACCTTCATGGAGTACTAACTAGCTTAAGGACTACATCTAGTAAGGTTAAAAATTAAAACAGAAAAAAACTTCTTAACCATCTGTATGCAGTGTTTCTCAAAAGGGTGTCTGTGCCACAAAGAGTTGATCTGAAGGTACTATGAAGCATCAAGACCATCTTCATTTTGGGTTTCTCCTTCATCTGGTTAGGGCTCATCTTTAATCTCTCTGAAATTTTTTTCTTTTTATTTCACTGTATATAGGTGTTCCCCCAGGTCCAGCTGCTTACTGTCCATGCTCCTTCTCAGTCCTTTAATGGCGTGTAGCGAAGACATAACAGACTTGGTTTTGACATGTGGCAATGAAGATAAATTGACACTTCCAGCAGCAGGTATTCCAGGCATTTTCCTTTGGAGAGGCCTGTAGAGGCTGTAATGGCAGTAGCAAACCTAAAGCCCCTTGGCATTTCTCACTCCAAAACACTCACAGCAAGATCAGCTCCTAAGTGTCCTTTCATTGTTGTATTGTGTCTCATCTCTTCTCCCCCTGCCCTGTCCCTCATATCAAGGATGACTAAAGGAAAGTAAGTTTCAAAGTTTACTTGAGTTTTTACAGCCTCATTAGCTTTCTGATTCAAAGGCAGTTTGGTTGCTCTACCTCCCAAAGTAACTTCAAGAAGTTGTGCATTTGCTTTCAGAAGCAGCAAGGTATGTTGGCAGATCGCTGTAACAGAATGATTTGTCAGATTATTTTACATTTATTGTTGGGTTTACATTTTTTTTATCAACTTGGATCCTTGAACTACAAAATCTCATGCAGCCCATATCTCACGTGAGACATGAGGCTTTATTAAAAGAAAAATAAATAAGAAATGGAAGAAAATTTTACAGCTTAGGTCTATTGTGTGATGCTTATTAAGGAAGACAATGACCACTGTCAATTTTAGGGGCACAGTACCAGTAAAACCCAACAGATCATGTGAAAAATAATGTTCTTTCTAATGCATCTCATTTGTTTGGTTGATTTTTGTAGAAACTATATGATGAAACTGATGGGTGCATTTGCATTGCCTCAGCCAGTCGCATGCTCTGCCTGCAGGAGCTTTCTGTACACCACTGGCATGAAGGGGCTTGTTCTGCACACCCCCACTCAGCTGGCAACACTCTCCTTCAGCATCCCAGCCCACATTAATGAAGGAACCTCTCCAAAGCCTTGTCAACCCTTTGCAAACTGCAATAAACAGCAACAGCAAAATGCCTTCCTCACTTCTGCTGGGTATTTCCAAGCAGACTTTTCTGCGAAAGGCTGAAAAGGCAACTCCTGCATTGCTTATTTCTCCAAACTCACCTGATCTGCTCCAATCCTGAAAGCCATCCTCTGCTGTCCCCACTTCCTCCAGTCTGTCTTTCCAGCTCCTCACCCACTCTCAGAGCAAGGCTGTCCCATCTCCGGCTCCAAGGGCCCTCCTGGAAGATGCATTGCCCTCTAGTGCTCCCTCTTCCCTCCCAGTCCTGTCACCAGAGCATGTGATGCTCATTCTGAGTAATATGCCTTGAGATAGATAGAAGGGAGATTTGAGTCTGGAAGAGGTTGAGGTCTACAAACACTCTATCATGTTTTTTTTTTAATATTGCTGATAGTATTCAATGTACAAAGGCACAGGAAAAATAGGCTTCGACAATGAAGAGTGAGAGTGATGCTTGTTGTAGCTTGTCTGAGGGAATGTGTCAGGGGAGATTAATATCTCATGTTCACTGGCAGTCTTTCCAAGCAATGGTATTTTTACTCCTGAAACTCTTGTATTGATGTGTTTTCAGGAGCAGCTAGAAGATTTTTAATTGTATCTCTACAGTTGTGATATTTCTAGCAATTGTTTTTTTGCGATGATGTGCTCAGAGGCCACAATTAAAGCCTAAGTCTCATTCATGCTAGACATACATTAATACTGCTGCCAGGCCTGAGTAAATTCAATCAGAACGCCTAGTCCTAAAAATGTTCACAGTAATACCCTCTTGTCTAGTCCAAGTTGCACAAAAAAATCAGTCTGATACTCACACAGATTTTGCATATGAGTTCATCAGTCCTTGTGCATGTCCTGTCATGATGCTATATCGAGTCTGGCTGAGATTAAGTTAATTTTTGTCATAGCAGCCCATATGTTGCTGTGTTTTCTATTTGTGACTAAAACAGTGTTGATAGCACACCGGCATTTTAGCTATTGCCAATCAGTGTTTGCACAGCATCAAGGCCTTCTCTGCTTCTCACTCTGCCTTTACCCCAGCAAGTAGCCTGCAGATGGTCAAGATCAGCTAGAGGGGGAGGGAACACAGCTGGGACAGATGAGTTCCACTGACCAAAGACAGGATATCCCCTACTGTACATCATCCCAATCAGCAACAAAATGGGGGCGGAGGGGGGAAAAGCAATTTCTAGGAGGCTGGCTTGGCATTGGTCTGTCTGTGGGAGAAGGCAGGTGAATTTTTTAATGCTTTTGCATAAATTGTTTGTGGCTTTTTTTCCCACTTTCTCCTTCCACTTTCCTTCACTTATTAAATTCTCTGTATCTTGACCCACAAATTACCATGCTTCTGCTCTTCCTGTTCTCTCCCCATCTCATCAAGGGTGGAAGGACTGTGCAAGTGTAGCTGTGGAGATTTAGCTGCTGGCTGGGGTCAGTCTACCAGAGCACTGAAGTGTTTGTAGGTCTACATCCATCAGTCAACAATATGCTTCAAGAAAAATTTTTAAATAGGAGCTCACTTGTCATAAAATGAATAGGATTGCCTAGGTGCTTAAAATTAAGCCCATGATGTATGTTATTAAAACTACATTTTAAAAATGAACCTAAATAGATGGAACAGATTGACCCACTCACTCAAAGTGATAAAAACATTTAATTTAATTGTATGTGGCAGAAAATTTGGGGCAGACACTTGGCCTTCTCTGTATCTGTACAGTATTCAATTCATTTTAAGTAATGTCTATAACCAGCAGTTACTGAAGCAAAAAAAACCTCTGCTAGTTCTTTTGCTATGCCATGAATGAATGTTACAGGCTCTCTCTGCCTGAGAGCTCTGGGCCTGCACAACTGCAGATACTTTTCAAGGGGGTGGCATTTGACCCCACTGAGTTGCTCTCCCAGAAACTAACAACTTAAGATTACTCAGAGGGCAGAGCACCACAATGGATCACATACTTAACACTCCTTTTACACATCAGGCTAGTAATGACAGCCTCTAAAGAGACACTGGTATGTATACCATCTTGTTACTCTCTGTATTTGTAACCTTTAGAAGTTGAGCTGAATGCATAGAGAACTAGCCTGTTGTTGTGTCCCCTTGAAATTCTGATTTATACGGTATATAATAATCAGGCTATAATATAAAGCCTTTTGGGGATGGAACGTCTTTTCAGTGAAATACAGTTACTGCCTTGCCACGTGAGAAGTGGGATGGAATTTGCTGTTGGTCCTCAAAGGCTTCATTATCTGCTCATTTCTATGTTCTCCAGTCTGCACAGTTTGGTGGGAAACTGCACACCTGGGAAACTCTTGCACACCCAGATGTAAGAGCACTGACCTTTGTTGGCCATGTACAGGAATTTAATCAATATTACACACCACATAAAACAAAATGTAGCTTTGCTGTTACAGGGGATTAGCACACATTCAGCCATGCTGAATTGCAGCTCTGGACTGCAGTGGGTTGCAGCCCTGCGTTTTGGAACGATTACAGTCTTCATCTGAAAACAACCAGCTTTTGAGCAAATCCATGGAGATAGCACTGGTAAAAAACCATCTGCCAGTGGCTTGCAATTCTTTTGCTTCATTTTATTCAGATTAGTTTTTTTCTTTATAGGATATGAGCAAAATACAAGCCATCACCCAAACTAGATACTCCACTCTTCACAGATTCTTCTAGCCTGCCTGTACCAACCTCTGTGAAGTCCTAGCAAGAAGATGGCATATGCACAAATCTGTATCTCTTTCAATTACAATAAACGAATTAACTGCTATCAGTCTGTCAGTCTGTCTTCTGCCTTCTTTAGGCTGCCTTGCATGGAGCTACGCCTCGGCCTGACAGCCAAAAGGGCACATAAGCGAGTGCTGCTGTAATTGATTTGAATAAAAGCTTTTGATACATTAAATGAAAGCTTTTGGTACATTAAACTGTACTGTCTTTTTATCAGATGATAAAGCCTGCTGGTCAAATCGAGCTTCTTTCTCCTTCTGTTGGCACTCATCCCTTCCTTCCTCCCTTCCTGCTGCCAACCTCTCCTTTTGCCAAATCACTATGACCCACATTCTGAATGTCTGACTACACTTGAAGGATCAGTCTGTGGTCATCCTGTGTCTGTTTTGACAGGCAGCTTTGCCAAACATTTGTTCTCCAGCAAAGGTTCTCATTCATGCTGACAGCATTGCTCTCCTGCCTGCCATCCCAGCACATCTGTCAGCGGTGCAGCCTGGGGCAGAACATCATCTCCTGAAGGTGGGCAGTTTTACTGGCTTGGGTGGTATTTACCTTCCATCTTTTTAAATAGAGCATTCTCTCCCCTCCCAAAACCTCTGCTGAGAATGCTCTCTTTCAACACATGTTGCATGAGATTTCCATTTAGCTGAGACTCTTAGGAAGAATCGTACACCCTCCCCTAACTGGTACTGCTTAGTACAACTGCAAATTTATCTGTTACACTTCTTCTGGACAACGAAGATATAATTTAGTCCAGCCTTGCATATAAACCTACTAAATAGTTCTTGTAACCAAGCAGTCAGAACAATATTGCAATGTAATTTTTCACAACCAGCTGTGTCAAATGTACTGAGATTATGGTGGTTACTTTCTAGAAGCGGTCAGACAAGAGCGGTGTCTTCCCAGTACAGCTGATAAATGGCTACATGATTTGGCACCAGATTATTCAAGCAGACAAATTAACTTCAAATATTAATACATTCAGCAACCAGTCAGACAAATTGCTTGTTCGACAAGTGCCAGAGTGGTCATGGGGGGATTTTCCTTCTGCTTTCAGGAAACCTAACCTTCAGAGCAGTGCTCGGCCAGGCCAGCAAGCCTATCAATCAACTAACAAAGTTGGCAGCAGTTAAACAGACCTTCATTTCTCTCTGGAAAGGAGGTAGGAAAGAATAAAAATCTTGTCCAATTTGGCCAGTGTCTACCAGAATTGTCAGAATTCTGTATTTCAAATAAAACACGTGCTCCAAGGCTCTGAATCATCATGTCCATCTGACTGAGGACCCTGCTAGGAGTCTGCCTACTCCAAAACTGGTTTTCCATGGCCACGGGGTGACACATCTTGAGGGGGTCTGTCTGCCTCCACAGACTGATGATGATGATGTGCATGTAACAAGGGACACCATGACCTGTCTCTCCTCTCCTCTTGCATATTTTACACTTAAATCCTTTCAGAAAGGACAAACTTACTGTTTAAAGTAACTTGCTCTATGATAATATAACATAAACAATTGGGGAAATGCAGTTTATATATGTGTGTGTGTGTGTGTGTGTGTCAGATTATATCAGGAGGGTTTAAAATTGAAATGCTTTCATCAATTAGTGAGAATGAAAAATCCCTGGATCACTTTAACTCTTCAGCTTTCGAGCTTTTGCATATTTATGTATTTTATGAACAGCAATGTTCTCATGGAACTTATTGTAACTGAGTTGAATATGGACTTGGAAGCCAGTCTCTCAGTGTAACATATCACTAGATCAAATAAACTGAGAGGAAGAAAGGCATTACCACACATGACATGATACTTGCAGTGTGGAGTCATTCTTGTGCTCTTTGTACTCAATTGTCTAGTTGTAGAGCTTCAAGAAATGCTTCTAGTAAGGGAATATTTGAAGAAAGCCTTTAGGGGTGAAAACAAAGCCAAGCTGACTGTTGCAACACAACCAAGATAAGATTACAAATATAAATTCTGTGTTCAACAAGCGGAAAATGCGTTTATAATTTTATCATTGTACTCAAGGCTTCCTTAAAATTTACATCTTCACTGAGTATAAATACATTTTGTATATAACATATGGCACCGAACCGAGCCAATCAGGAGGTGCCATTTCTGCTCTGAGCGCTAAAGCAATTCCATAAATTATGCAATATATTTTGTCAGTAAGTGTATAGAGGGGAAAGTCATTAACATCACAAATCACACCTTATTGCTGTATATGTTAGCATATTTTTTTATTATAACTCACAGGTGTGAAGTTCTAAATACACTTCATGTGGTGATGAGGTATCCAACTTACTTGATTTGGATTCCAGAAGACATTTAACAGTACTGACCCATGGGGAGGGGTTTGTTCCACCACTGGACTTGGAATAGGTCACATTGCTGCTCCAGGCCCAGCAGTAAGCTGAAGTAAGACACACTCTGCTACCCATAGGATGTGTTTGCATTGTTAGCTGAGAGGGGCTCAGCGGTATCAGCACATCTGCTTATACAGACCCTGAGCCTCCCACATCTATCCCTAGACTGAATAAATATGGCTCAGTCCTTTGGGAAGAGATGTGTGTAACTACTCCAGACTTGGTTTCCACACTTTAATTTAGATGTGAACAGCAATAACGTAGTCTTAATTTAAACAAAGGATTTTTGGATCCCTAACAGCAGGGATATAGTGCAGAAGACTGTTTATCAGTATCACATACGCAATGTGCATATTTAACTTGATTAAGAGTTTGTCTTCTCTCAGAAGAGACCACAACAAGATAAAACCTCCATTAATTGTTCTGATTGCTTGATATCAAAGAGCAGTCTTGGTGTCTCACGTAAGCATGTGTATCTCTGAGATTTCACAGCTCTTTTACTCTCCCCATGAAAAGCCCAGGATCCCACTGGGAGAAGGCTATCCAGAAGGACACACAGAGGAAAACCAGTGCAAACAGGAACTGGCAAACACCTCCAGCCTTGACGAAGTTTGCTCCTGAAGTATTAGGACTGTAGCCTTTTCAGGATAATTTTCCAAACAGTTCTGTCTGTGGCTTAGTCTGTTACAGCCCTTCCATCAGCCAGCACTGCCCTGCAGGCTAAGGCACAGCGGGCACAGGACATGGTGTTCTGCTCCGCAGGCATCTCCCTGAGCCCAGGGCCGTGGCCCTGGCACAGGCCCCTGCTGGAACAGTGGGGCTGTGAAACAGGCAGCAGAATGTCAAGAGAAGCTGCAGGTCCTCTGGAGGCTGTTCATAGTTAATGGGAGGAGGCTCCCAACAGCCAGGCCAGCAGATGAAACCTGCCTTTTGCCCTCTGACCCAGGGTTGTGCTGTTGGCCCGAGCAAAACCGGCAGCAGAGAGAGAAACCCAAGCTGTGCTGCACACAGTTGGTGGTCTTTGTTTTCCCTCTGCGGGGTTCATGCCATTCACTGCTGTTCTTCTTGGCTCCTTCCCAACTTGTTTTCCCAGCAGATATGTGTATGTTTTACAGAAAGAAAGGATAGCGTCCAAATAAAAGTCTCTCTCTTCAAGGTACCACAAATCACCCTCATCTTTGTGTTTTTGCTAGACCATTTTTGTGTTCTTTAAATGCAGTTATTTTTCTCTCAGCACATCCACATATCTGTTTTGATATGAACTTTTTGCTTATGGAAAAGGGCAAATGCTTATAAGCTGTTTAATTCATTTGTATTACTTGGTGCCTAGATAACTCTTCATAGATTTGTTCAACAAACAATTTGTTGTGACTTCAAATATTTCTTCAGGAGGAAATTACTTTTTCAGTAGAATATTTCCACTCTACATTCCCTGATCTCAAATTATTCTAGTCCATGAACAAGTCTTTATTTCTTGTTAGGAAGGAGAATCCACCACCATTTTACAAACAATGAAAAGGGTTCATCTTTTGGCCTGAAAGGAAAGGCACTGGGAGAAAATCCACTAAAAAATTTTGCAGGAAAAGAGAGTACAGGCACCCCATTTTTTCTGCAGTTACCAGACCTCGGACAAGCTCACATTTCTGATTTCTCTTCCAGGGAGCTTGTGTTAAGCAGCAGCATCACCTTGCTCTTTAATGTAAAACGCAATCTCATCAATATTTTTCCAACAGATATACAGTTTTCAAGAGACAACAATCTTCAAAGCCCAGCGTCCATCACTGAAAAGCATTTACAGAAGTAGCCTCTTTGCTGATTCCCTCTCTCGTGTTAAGCAGCTTTGAGCCTTGAGTCAGGGGACAGGAAGAGGGAGGCCAAAACCACCCAACTTCATAAGGGCACTTTCCCTCCTCGTATGGCAGAATGTTTGAAGTTGATGCCAGCCTACTCAGCTGGAACAGCATCACTGATGTGAGTATCATACTCCTATTTGTAAGGACTTCTCACAGTACCTGACATCAGCAAAGCAGCTGCCTCTTCATTGCTGCCCCACTGGCGGAAGGCGCCTGCACTATGCCGTTGGGAACCAAACAGCAGGACCTGTGGACCAGTCTCCCAGCCTAAAGCAGCTGTGGAGGTACATGGTGCAAGACGCAGCACTGCAACACAAGTGTCCTGGGTTAACGACTTCACTAATGATGCATCCTTCTGGAGAGCTTCTGGTGCTGGCACCCACTGCCCACTGTGCCTCATCCTGTGCTGCAGGACAATGGAAAAAGATTCCCCTCTCATATGCAGTCATATGCAGGAAACAATTCTGCCTCTCTGAAGGATGACTCTGAATGATAAATGGCGTAAGCCAGGAATTTTGGCAAATTAAAAAGTTTAATTTATTACGCCGCATAATTCTAGCTGCTTAGCAGGTGTGACATTACTTGCTTATTTGAAAGCCAAAAGAGGTAAATTAGATGAAAATGTGTTTTGTAAGAGGTTGTTAATCAGAAAGGACTGCTGGCTCCTTCAAACCACAGGTGTTTTTACCCAGTGGACTGTGCCACCAGCAAAGACCTCCCAATCCCGTGGGTTCACAGTTGCCCATGAGGGCTGTTCGCCTTGTTGGTTTTGGCAGCAGCTGACAGGTCTTTAGCAAGGCAGCTTTCTCTCAGAAGGGCTCAGCTCCTACTGCCTTTTCCCCTAGCACAAGAGCTCATCACTGATTCTCAGCAGGAACTGGCACAGTTCCTTGGCTTTTTCAGTATCCTACAAATAGCTGCTGAGCAAAGCGGTTCTGGAGAAGGAGAGAAAATAAAAAAATCTGGAGCCATTCCTGCCCAGTGTCAGAGCAAAGGTCATCAGCCAGGAGATATCTTTTTTATCCAAAAAGAATAACATTAATCTCTGCAACAGAAGAAAATTAGTCTCTCTGTGTGGCAAAGTTTTACCAGCACTCAGGTTTGCTACTTCACTTGCTCAAAAATCTGAAAACACCTGAAAAAATGAGTCACAGAAGGTCTAAGGCCTTCAGAATAGAAATTGCTGCAACACATATAATGGAATAAAAGGCACTTTCCAGATCTACAAGTGGTTTCAGACAATGACATTTGGGAGTAAATATTAAGAGTGATGGAGAGAAATAAATTTATAAGAAGTTAGAGAAAAATTATGTTGGCACTCAGTTGTAAGGCATCAGGGGCTCAGGGGTTTGTCCTAGGCTATGTCACAGACCCATGCTGACCCTTTAACCTGATTGTGTCACCTCCAATTCTCCACATAGGACACAAAGGTAAAAAAGACCATACCCACCCCATTATTTAGAAATTCCTTGGAAGTTGGTAGTATAGATGTCATGTGCGCAGCCATATTTTTAAGTCAAGTGAATACAGGAGAGGGCAAATCAAAGAACTTTTATGCAGTGAGGCACAGAAATTGTTCCTTCTTCCCTTTCCTTGGCACCAAGCAGGGCAGGGCACTGCCATTTTGCTGGGCTTATCTGAGGATGTGGGTTATCTGTCTGCTTATTTTCAAGAAGTAATATTTTCAAAAGGTGCAGCTTACCTGAGAAGTGGGGAGAAATTACTAGTTATTATTGAAGAGACATAGAAATGGGAATAAAAATCAGTATAGCAAAGCTGAAGCCTAGTTCCATCATCACTGTGCAGACAGGAGCTTCCCATGACATGATATGAAGCACTCCTGTATACTCCTTAAAATACTCTTTTTTTGTACCACATGAGTAGGATTGCCAATTTTTCTTTTTTTTTGCAATTCCCATCTCTGTATGTCTCTGCTGAATTCTCAGCCTTCCAAGCAGAGCACATCTGTCAGGCCAAGCAAGCTGTGAAAGAGAACCAAAACCCACAGCCTGGAGGGTCTTCAGTTGGATAACATGGGTTGAACCAGACATCAGCCGGTCAAAAGGTCTCCACTCATTCTCTGCACCAAGGTCTGTGCCGACCTCACCGTGCCACTCCTTCCGGGCGCACCTTTCAGTCCTGCTGTGTTTCCCTCTCCTTCTCCCAGTATATTAGGTTCGATTTGATGTTTTTTGGGGGGGTCCAGAGTGTGTGTATGTGTGTGAATGATGCTGAGTGAATCTGAGGCTGAGGGGAAATTCATCTTTCTACTAATTCCTGCTTGTATTTCCAACTCAGGTGAATCTCCTAATTTATTGTCACCTCCATCTTTCGCAACAGCTCCCTAATGGGGCATGAAATACCAGTGAAATGAACACTGGATTTTGGAGAGCCCAGAGCAAATATGTCCTTCTGGTTTGTCATTGTCATTTATTTTTTGAGCTTTATTTCCCTCCTCTTAAGTCCTTGATTCAATCCATGACAATTTCTTTGCAGCTCAGATGGCTACTCATTTTTCACACCAGATTTTGTGACACACTATATCAAATACCTTACTGAAAGCTCAGAACGGCTTAATCGATTTCATTCCCATCATTCATTAATTTAGTAATTCTATCAAAAATAATCTAGCTTGGGTGGTACAATTTGTTCTTTGCAAACGTGCACAGATTTTTTCCTTGGGATTTTCTATCTCCCAGATGTGTATGGAGTTCTTTTCCACTTAGCATTCTATTACTTAACTACAGTCTGATATTAGACTCACCAGAAGACACTCTGACAGCCGTAGCAGGTAGGGAGAGGTTGCAGGATCCTTCCAGTCATTTCACTGCAGTATTATGGGAATAAGTGAGCTCTAACCTCTACTGGGCAAGGGATGAGTAAACTGAGGGACCCTGTGAAGTTTTCTTTATTTTTGTCAAATAAGAAGATTAGAACAACTTGGTACTACATTAACCCAACCAATCAGAAAAGGACATGACTATTAAGGGTCCTTTACTGAACTCAGTCTTAAGACAGGACAGAATCCAGGAGATTGTGACTTTGTTCCTCATGAAATGCAGGAAGGAAGGAGGTCCTGCAGCTTCTTTGGAGTCACTACCTTTAGAACATTTTTCAGCAGACTGTTTGAGGGGTAGGTAAGTAACCCACTCCTAGAGAAAGATTTCTACAACTCTTCCTTATCTGAAAGCAGGTTCTACAGGGCTAAGTGTGGACTTACTAGCTCAAATCAGTGTTAGCATGGGGACCACCATGCTCCACTCTTAAGAGTTTTATTGGTCTTATTTCCCTTCCCCATTATTTTTTTCACTCAATATTCCAATAGTCTAATTGCCATATGGTTTGTGTTAGCTATATTTTGCTTTACACAAGCCATCTTAAGTCTTTGTTAATGTGGATAATCAAGATCTGATTGCATGATGCTGTGGGGGACAGAAAAGTTTGGAAACAAATGGTCTGTAACACATACCTTATCCCCTCCTTTCCATTCGCTTTGTTTCTGGTACCAGTCCAGAAGTTTTTTCCTAAATGTTGTTTGGAACCAGTTAGCTCTAAGAGCACCTCATGCACAACAGACAGAGCCTGGCAGAGCTTGAAGATCTTGGAGAAATGGGAGCTGAAAGAGGGAGGAAGAGGAAGAAGAAAATACCTGTCTTTCTCAACTCTTATAATAACTGAAAGATGGGAAAAATGGTAGAAACTTGACTTCAAAAGCTCTCTTGTTTTTTCCAAGGGAAATTTTTTTCTACATCTTATTATTACAGGATAAGAGATGATTCATGGGTACTGCAGAGTCTGTGGTACCAAAACACACTCACGCTGAAAAAACATTTTGATTTCTATCTGCTGTCTCCTTGTCATACAGAGACACTATCAACACCTTTAGACCAACCATAGACCTCAGCTCAGCAGGACTTCCAGAGGTATTAACAAATCTCATTTAACCTCCCCAGTCTCTGCTAGGAAGCTCTGATTTCCAGTGTAAATAACAAAATGGCCTATATATACTATTTCTGAAATCTGAGGACAGTGAGACCTCAGAAGTGCCTGATGCCTGGCCTGATATTTGCTATGACTTTCTATAAAACATCCTCATTCGAAGAGAGATTGAGGGCCTTCTTCCTGGGAGCGAGCAATCACAAACAACACACTTGCTTGAGAAGCCAGCTTCTCAAAGCTTACTTTCTGAAGCTCTTGAATAGCACCTCTCTGCTTAATTGCACAGCCCATCACACCAGGAGGGACTATATATCATTTTTCCCTCTGCTTCCCCTGCACCTCCCCAGTTAGGTTAAAGCATGCCTGAAGGGCCACAGAAGCATTCTCCTGGGACAAAGAACATTTCCAGGCTAGGCTAAACTTACTTTGCTGTTTCTTCTGGCCCTTCTTTCCCAGGTCGTGGCCTCTGCTGGGCTTTGCGCCCAAAGACAGTTTTTCTCAGGAAGGTGCAGACAGCAATGCCTGGATTTTCCCTTTTTATGTCAGAAAGGCTGAGGGCTTGAAATGATTAAAGGTGATTAGTCTGACCACTGAGGCATTTATCACAAGCTTGCCAACTGGATCTCATCTGATTTTTTCTCAAGGAAAACAAAGCAAACCGCCATTTCAATAACTGAGAATGAGGTGCTGATTTATATTTATTTCAGGAGAAAATTTAAGCCTTTATGAAGAGGATAAAGTTCCACTGAGACTGACTGACAGATCCTAACATAAGAAGCTTTAGCATTTTATTCATTTATAAGAGTGTATTTGTATTCACTGTAATGCGTGACAATTCCAAATAACCATCTTTTTTTTTTAATGTGCTTCCATTGAAATATGTTAACAGAAGCCTGTGTTCAGAAATCCAGTATTTGCAACATATTTTATGCAAATAGCTATCCTTCAAGGTTAATGTCTGTTCTTCAAAGGTGGGGAGAGAGCTCTTACAGTCTTGCTAGAGTGAGGCACTGAATCTGCAACCAGCAGAAAAAAGGGGGTTAAGTCCTGATTTCACCTTGGTCTAACTGATAAAGCACCTTGACTTCAGTACTGACAGCCTAATTCAGATTTAACTAGGTCTGCTGGCGTTAATAAGTGTTTCCTTCACAGCTGTACTAACATTACCCATGCCTCCTGCTCAAGTCCCACTCTATGTTTCCTTCTGTTTCTCTGGTAGCTGTGCTGTGGTTTATGACTCAGTAAATATAAGGGACAAGTACGAAAGGCTAAAATCTTTCATCCAGCTCTTCAAAGGTGAAGAGCTAATGTACTAACCAGCCTCTCCCTGGAGCAGAGGCATCTTGAGAAAAATGAACAGAAAACAGGAGGAAACCAACATTTTGAAAAATGACCCGTAACTTCAAAAGAACATTCATCTCCCTACAGATAAATGTACTGAGGTTAGAGAACTCTGGGAATGTTTAATGATTAAGTGGGAGAAATTTTCAAAGGCAAAAATAGGAGTAATTGTCTTCTTGACATTCATATTTATTGTTATTGTTTTTATTATTATTATTGAGTATTTGTGTTTCAAAATTTCCTCTGCAGTACCTAAAGGGGATGATGACAGACACTACAGTAAAGCTTAAAATAGATATTTTAACTGTAAGGATGTAAAAGAAATAGAAGTCAATTTCAGAAAAACAGCTACATCATCTTTTTCTTTTGTTTTTTTGTTTGGTTGGTTTTGTTTGGTTTGGGGTGGGGTGGGGTTTTTTTGTATGTGTGTGTGTGTGTGTGTGTGTCCTAAATGCTGAGTTAGATCTCCAAACTAAATGTCTCCAAAAGTTGACCGGAGGATGACATTTCTAGGTTGTGGCAGCTCTTCAGGTTGTGACATTTATTGTTGCTGCTGTGCTTTTTTCTCTGTACATGGATAAAAACAACCTGTTTCCGCTGTTTGCACAAAACAGAGCAAACAGATACCGGTTTTCACTCTCCAATGCCTGCGTCTGTGACCCCTGGCGATGGTAGGGCTGCCATGGGACACAGGGCTCCACTCTCTTGCTTTTCAAACCTTCAGAAAAAGCCCTTGCTGAAACGGATACCTTCCTGTAAAAAAGCGTCTGACTGGTGAAGCAGCCTATTTCCTGTATGATAAATGAACAGCACGTACTAACCAGTTCTAATGGGCAGGATATGGGTGAGTGGCTCGAAATTGGTATAAGAATAGGAACAAATGGAATGGACTGAGGGATAGGAAAAATGCCCATTTGCAGCGCATTTCTTGTCACAAGAGTAGAGATGGATTTCTCTAAGCACTATGATATCCCCTCTTGTCCCAGTGATAGCATTTTTGAAGAGGGTGCTGCCACTGCAGTCTCTGACTCAATGGGAGGGATTGGAGCGAAAATGACACCAAGCTTATTTAAAATTCGCATCCCAAATATTTTTCTTTGCATATTTACACTGTTGATTGGCATTAGCATGAAGTCTGGTACCAGATGAAAGCAGAGACTAAGTTCATCAAAGATAACAAGTAATTCTGAGTAATGACTAAATGGCATTCCCACATATCTACTCTTAAAAAAGAAAATGAATAGCTCTGGTTGTAATTACCAACTCAGCTTCCATATACTAAGCTAGCATTTATGAATATCGAACTAGGCTTTAATTGACTATGTTAGGTATGTGTCAGTTTATTTTTCTAATGCAAAAAAAAGTTTAGTTGTTATCACTAGAACTGTTTGTTAATGTTGAAAGCAGATCAATAATTAATAGGGATGTCATTTATTCATTATGGTTAAAATATATATATCCACTTGTCACTTGGATGAATCTAGTTTCTTTTCTCATCTCAGCTTATTGACATCACAGATGAAAAGAGTTTCTTTACTGCATTCCTGTTGGAGCTTAAAGCCTTTACAATGGTTTATTGATGAAATGGTATTTTGAAAATCAAGACTGCTGAGGCTTAAGATTGTAGCGACAATTACATGGTGTTTTGCTGCAAAGCTAACAATTTGCATGGGATTGATGATAGCTTGACATTAAGCAAATAAAGTATTATTATTGTAATTTAGTACAGAATTTTGTAGAAAACACTGCCTTGGACCAATGCACAGACAATCTACTATAGTGCTATGGTATCTCTTTCATGCAAAAATTTAACCACTTAAGTGCCATTCAACTTGGCATTTGTAACTACACAATGCAAATACAGAACTGCTGAGCCCTGCACACACTCAGGCATATGAGTATCTTCTTCCAGGGGACTAGTTCTGCTACAGATTATTTATCTATATTAAGGAACTCATGCACCCCATGCTCAGAGGACTAACCCTGAAAGACCCGTGTGTATGTGGTAGCATACGAGCCTGAAAAATACTCTTCCTAGATGAATAGCTTTTTCATCTTTTTTTAACCTATTTATTGCTGCCTCTGCTAATAGCTACATCCTCACTAGAAAAAACTAAATACATTCATCATACTGAATATATTTTGATAGAGCACTGATTTTAATAGGACATCTGAAAAGCTTGGTACAACAGAGAACCAGGCAAGATGCTTTTCCTGGCGTACCCAGACCAGGTGTCAGGAACTACTTTAGGACAATGAAACACTACATGTGCCTGTCCTTAAATTTACTGATAGGAAAACAATAGTATTCAACACACAAAATATTGTGTGCCAAAGCAGGCTAAAGCCTGGAAATTTTGAACCTCAGCTCTTAAACTGGCAGCTCTTTCACCAGTAAGGAATTTATGGTGTACAGTGGAAAACATTTGCTCTTTCCCAGGAGATGAACTTTGGGATTTGGTGCTACAGCCTCTTGACTTTTTATATATATTCTTCAAAGTGATATTCGCAGTCTCGCTCAGGGCTAATCTTTATTTCTCCTAGCTAGATGAGTGTAAGAGAAAACCAGGAGGGCACTGCCCACTCCACTGCTACTAGCTCAGGAGCAGCCTGATGCTGATATGCATCTTCTTGGAACATGTGCTTTGATGGCTCAACACTGTGTTGGCAGCCCGACCTTCGGTATTTCAGCTGCTAACTGAAAATTAATAGTTCTGATGTCTGATCAGATTCAATCGTGTGAGGACACACAGGCACCCTTGATTCCTGGAAAGTTAAATTGTCCATTCAGTGTATCCCTTGAGCCAAAATCTTCATCAACATTAGCTCTGAATTACACCTTTCAGTTAAAACTGGCCATGTGCTGGTGGCACACTCAGCTTTAATAATGAGAAAATAAAAGTCTCTGGTGTCCTGTCAGCTGTCTAGGAACATAAACTTCCCACATGGAGGGGAAAAATATTTTGCCTCTTCTAATGCTGATTAGTGGTGTGACATCTTCCCAGAGACTGCCAGATCTAAGAAAATATTTGCACTTTGATAAACCACATGCACCTACTTAACCTAGCATTGCACTGGGGGCATGTATGGATTAATGATACAGATCTCACAAGATGAAATATGTTGGTTGATGCTTTAATACACCAAGAATACTATTCACTGCTGACTAAGTCAATAGAATTTTTTTAATGAAGTGTTTTTCTCAAACAGGTATCTTCCTCTCCTATCCTCTCCTACCCTAACCCTATCCCCACATTGTCTCTGAAAGCAGTGAGGGCATAACCATAATTTTCTTTCCTTTTGTTCCCTGTTGTGGCTTTACTTGTTGAGTGCATATTGATGCAATTTCTGTGTTCTGTATGAGCTACTGTTTTGTGCTTTATTGCTTCAGACTTTCAAGTATCATTACTTGAGTCACAGACTGCAAATTTCACAATAGAGTAGTGATATATTTGAACACTACAGATGAAATTTATTCTGTTTTATTTTCATTTGTACCGAATTTACTGAAATTGCTAACTTTTGAGAACGCAGAGAGTATACTATTATACTTCTATTTACAAAGCATTGCTATTGTTTGTGTTATTAATGTTCTATAGTTTAATCCTAACAAAATAAAAAATACATTTTTCCTTTAAATCTGTAAAGATTTGTGAATTTTAACCTACGACAAGATCAATAGATTTCTACTGTGTTGTCTATTTTTCCAGTTGTCTCCGTGGTATACTAACTGCAATGATGATTTGTCCTGTGCATCCCAAAACATCACTTGCCAAAGACCAATACAGCAGATTGCGTGTTCCAACCGGCCAAGTCACTTTTGTCATTTTAAGTTTCAATATCAAATTGTTAAACAGAAATAAATGAAACAACATATGCAATATATTTATTATGTTCTTTATCATTAACCTTTATTTATTAAAAAATACATTGTTCTTGTAAATATATACCAAGAGACAAAAAGGTCCATGTTAGGATTTACCAAATAGAAACATGGGAGAGGAATGTAACATCCAATGGCAATGCCCAGTACAACAACTCTGCTGCAGATCACAAGATGCTGCTGCAGTGGCTGTGCTTCCTTCTTTTCCCACTGTGGCACTGGGGCCTGGAAGCCCTTGCTGCACAACCTGTGCTGCACATTGGGTAGATCCAGCTGGTTGCAAAGTGCTCCACTGGGTTTTCTGCAGAAATGAGTGTACATTGTATTTTGCCTTATCCCCACCAGAGTCTTGATTTTATTCACGCTCTGACGGCTCTCTTCCTGGCGCTGCTGGGAGGGCTGGCCTTGCTAGATCAGCAGTGCTTTCATCTCTGTAACACCTAGTTCAGTTCTAAGCCAGGTAAGTAGGAATGGAACCTTATTCCCCAATATTTTCCATTACAGCACAGTGACAATGCATCTTCTGGGGCAGAAGTTGCTGACAGCAGTTAGGTGCTAAAGCCATGACGAGCCCATATGAAGGGAGAAGCTGACAAACTCAACATAGTCTGTCTTGCAAAGGACTGGTGGAGAATGAAGAATCTTGTTGCTTTGCTCCATGGTTGCTGAAGTAATTTCAGCAGGTACATGGCTATGACAGATAAGTGTACAAAGGGTGGAAGAAGAGGCAGGCAAGCCAGGAGTATAGAGTCTGACATATATAGGCTGACTTGGAGTTAAATCTGGGAAGGGATGTGAAGGACAAGAAGCAAGTATTCTACAAGTTCATAAATAGCAAAAGGAAGACCACAGAAAACGTGGCCCCACTGTCAACTGCATCAAGGGAGCCGGTGACAAATGACACAGAGAAGTCTGAGGTACCTGGTGCCTTCTTTGCCTCATCCTTCAGGAACCCCAGGCACCTAAGACCAGAGGGAAAGTCTGGGGCCAGGAAGACTTACCCTGCTAAAGGAGGAACAGTTCAGGAAGCACTTAAACCAACTGGCAGGCTGTGCTCATGAGTGATGGGGGAGCTGGCTGAGCTTGACTAACTTTGAACAATCATAGCAACTGGGAGAGATTACTGAAGACTAAAAGAGGGAAAATATCACTTCGATCTTCAATAAGGCAAGAACAAATATGCAGGGAACTACAGGCCAGCCAGTCTCACCTCAGCCTCTGTGAAGGCAACAAAGAAAATCTTCCTTGAAAGCATTTCCAAATACATGAAGGACAAGAAGGTTGTGGGTAGGAGTCAGCAAGGATTTACAAAGGGGAGAACATGTTTGACTGACCTGATAGCCTTCTACAGTGATATATGACTAGCTTAGTGGACAAAAGGAGAGCAGTGGACACTGTTTTCCATGAGTAAAGACTTCAAGATTAACTTTTGTAACATCACCATAGACAAGCTGACAAAATACGGGTTAGAAAAGTGGACAGTGAGGTGGATTAAGAGCTAGCTGAATGACCAGGTCCAGAGTGTTGTGATCTGTGGCCCAAAGTCCAGCTGGAGGCAAGTCACTAGTGGCACAAATCACAGGGCTCCATTACGGGGGCAACGTCTTCATTAACAACCTCAAGAATACGGCAGAATTATACCCTCAGCAAGTTCACAGATAATACAAAAGAGAGGGGAGTGGTTGATACACCAGATCGTTGTGCCACTGTTGAGAGACTGGCAGGAGAGCTGGGCAGAAAGGAATCTCATGAAGTTCAACAAGGGGAAGTGCAGAGGGAGTAATAATAGCAGGCAGCAGCACACACTGAGAGCAATGGGCTGGAAAGCTTTGCCAAGAAAGACCTTGGATTCCTGCTGGATAACAAACTGACTCTGAGCCAGCAATGCACTCCTGTGGTAAAAAAAAAAAGGCCAACAGTCTCCTGAGCTGCATGAGGAGGAGTGTTGTGAGGAGGTAAGTAATTCTCCTGTGTATTCAGCACACCTGGTGTGCTGAGTTCACTTCTGGGCTCCCTAATACAAGACAGATTTTGACTTAGGGGAGCAAATCCAGCTAAGGGCCATTAAGATGATGAAGAGACTGCAGCATGAGGAAAGGCTGAGAGAGATGGAACTGCTCAGCCTGGAGACAACTTACCAATTTATATATATAACTGATGGAAGGATTGAAGAAGACAGAGTCTGGTTCCTGTCAGTGGTGCCCAGTTAAAGGAGAAGAGTCAAAGGACAGAAATTAAACCACATGAAATTCCATCTGAACATGATAAAACACTTCTTTACCATAAAGGTGCCCAAACACTGGATCAGGTTGCCCAGAAAGGTTGTGGAGTCTCCATCTGCAGAGCTCTTCAAAATCTGACTAGACATGGTTCTGGGCCCTGCTTGAGCAGTGAGGTTCAACCAGAAGGTCATAGAATCATGGAGTGGCTTGGGTTGGAAGGGACTTTGAACATCAACTAGTTGCAACCCCCCCTACCATGGGCAGAGATGTCACTCGCTAGATCAGGTTGCTCAGGGCCCCATCCAACCTGGCCTTGAATACTTCCAGGGATAGTCTCTTCTAACCTCAACCATCTTGTGATTCTGTAACAGTGGATATAATCTGCCTGGTCCATTCCACAGATCTAGGGATCCTTTTTTGTTCCATTACCACCTAAAATGGGTCATTTTCATCAGATTAAATTTTGCAACAGATCATAACTGGAGGTTACTCTTCCAATGAAGAGAATGATCAGGATGATAGTAGACTAGGGAGAAAGGAATCAGCCATGACTTCCAGTTTAATTCAGCCATTTCAGTGTCTAATGCATCATCTCACTTGGCGTCAGTCAACAGACACAGTCTATTCCCTGATTTCACATGAGCAACCGAACCATGGTCACATTATAACAAATTAGGAGAACTCCACCGGCACTGTCTGTGAGTTTAGCTCACCCCTGTGAGGGATAATTTACATGAAGGGCAGTAACCAAAGAGCCCAGCTTAGCAACAAGAGCCCTTTATAAGAAACATGGACAGGGTTAGGGCCGAGGAACTGCAAGGCAGAACTTTCATCACAGTGATTTCGCTGGACTGCTCCAGAGGGAGCTGTAGAGAGAGCTAGGGAGTCTCAGACAGTAGACACTTCGGGGTCTGTAAGTTTATAAATACTTCCCCTGAACCAAAGTTCCCATTCAGAACACAACTAAACTTTAGGAAAGTCTTAAATCCCATTTTATGTGGCTTAGGACCATTTCTTATTAGAGCTGGGAAGACTAGATATAAATCTCTGTCCAAAACAGAAATCCTCTTATATTTCATTACTAGCACCGCAAGCCTCTGTGAAGTGGTCTCTATCAGAACCATAATAACACTGGGTTGTGGCTAAGCTCTCTATCCCAAGTTCAGTCACAGCAAACCCACTAAGACATTAAATCTGTGCCTTCCCTTGATTTATTAGTACTCCCTAAGCCTTTCCACAGTCAGGTATGGGTCTGAGGCAGCAGCTAGCAGCTGAGAGGGAAGGAAAAAAATATTCTAGCATCACATCTCTGCTATGCCTGACTACAGGAGCACTTCATTTCAGGACATGTTATCTTAGCAAGCTGCTGAAGATAGTTCAAACTAATCTGTTATTTTGCCTTGCTATGAATTGGATAGTGTATAACTCTTGGCTGAAAGTTTTTAACTAACTACAAGGGCTCTTCTGCTCCATCTAGGGGGAAATTCAAACAGGTGAATTTAACTGATTTTTGTCCTAACACAGTACATAAGTGTTTACACAGGCAATTATTGAATTACAACTATCAGCAACGACAGATGAGGAGAAGCTAAGGAAGTTTCTGATCTTTTCCTCTCAGTTCTGTGTCCTGATCTGCAGAGCAAGATTAGAAGAGTCAGTCCTAGATGCTGACCTTATTTCTTCCGCTGTGTTGTGTAATTTGTTCTTAAGCTCCAAGTTTGACTGGACTAGACTAGTCAAGTTAGACTAGTGTCTGCATCTTTCATTTACCCAAGACATGAAATGTCCTGTACTGGGACTGTGTATACCTACCCAATGGCTCTCCAAAAACAGTTTTAAAAAAATGAAGTTTGTTTTAGTCGTTGCTACCGACACAAAAACTCGGGTTTTTGACAATAATCTATGAGATAAAGGACAAGAATACAAAAGTTTGGTGCTTCATCTCCAACAAAGCCAGTGCATGCTTCCTAGGAGATGGCCTTTACCAGTAGTCGCTTCTGACTGTATCTGCTTAAGACTATTACAGCACACAAGTTGCAGTTGATACTTTAATTGGTCATGTATTCTCCACATGCATATTCTCTTCCCACACTTTTGCACACATGCAAGTTTTTGTTTCCAACAAGCAAACCAGTCAAATAACAGCTCTGTACATAATTTTTGTAAATAAATGGAAGTTCGAAACATACTCATCTTTCTTTCAGTAGGATAGTACAAATTAAGAACAAATACTTCATTTTTTCACACAAAATTGGGTATAAATTATTTTGAAATTATTCTTTAGCTAAAAATGCCCATTGAGTTCTCCTGCCATCGCACTCGGTAGCCATGTAACAAATACACTGTTAACTTGTCACAGGTGGCCATGGCTATTTACTGTCAAACACTTAAGCAAGTTCTCTTACATTCTAGTTGCTTTCTGTGAACAAATAACAACATGCAGGTAAAAAACAAGGATTCATGAGGTATTGTCTGGGTGGTTAAATTCTTTCTCCTCAGCTTCAACAGCACTGCACACAGGTTTGTGCTAGTAAACTTGCTCCCACTCAGAGCTCAGCAACTATTTTTAGAACCAGCTTTGAACGTCGTGACTATTTTTGTTGTTAGAGAGACATCTTGTGGTGCATCTTATTAACAGTAAGTAATAAAAAAAAAAGTCTATTACAGTTCAGAAATTGTGGTCTATAAAGACTTCAGTGGTTTTGCATCTTCCATATATCCGCTCTTCTCAAAGCTCCTTTTGAAATGGAAATAACCTAATCTCAAATTGCACTTCTGAGTCATAGCAATATTTGTTAGGTACTGGGGAAGAGGACATATTTCTCTTCCCTTTAAAAAAAAAATTAAAAGGGTTTGGAGTGCAAACAAATAGCTACAATTTACAGCACAGTTTTATCCCTTCCTAACACCTGATGTACTGATCAAGGCAGGAGGCAGGTGGCCTAGCTTTATTAATGAGATATATGGGTTTTTTGCAGCCACAAGACTTACAACACATTCTGGAATCCATTTAAATTCAAATAACACTTGTTGCTACTGAAGTTACATAAAAAATTGATCTTTAAAAATAGCAAAAGCACACATTGAAATGTCATCCAGGATGCTGGCAGATTGCAAGAGTTTTTCAGGGGCAGGAACATTTTACATCACACTTAAAATTCCTGTTTACAAATCTGTAGTTAACTAAAAAAGATAGACATAATTGAACTAGAGTCAATAAATCAAATCAGAAACATCTTTGAATTTTGGCAGATTTCTCCTTCCATAAGATGCAAATCCTTGCACACTGCTACATAACAAAATAACGCAGTGTGCAAAATATTACTGAGCTTCTGAAGAATCAGTGTTTGGGGAAAGACAAAAAACAAGTTTTTTGATAAAACAGCATGCCTCTATGCATTGAAAGTTTCCCCTCTGCAGCTTTGAATGAGACCTTAACATTTTTTTCTGTATGCATATAACTGTTCTCTTGTCCATTAATAAGCTCTAATTATCTATTGTCCTTCCATTGAAAGGAAGAAAGTGCTATGTAGTCAAAGATCATTACTGGTCCACCCTCTACTATCAGTGAAGTCAGTGCAAATGAAAAGGTAATTATAGAGGGTCTTTAGAATAGTATACAATGATTAATATGTTCTAAAAAAAAACAGGTTTAAATTGAAAAAAACCTACAGTGTTATGCAATTGCTTCTGCATGGCTTATTTAGTTAATCTCCTTTACTCATCTTGTTCTAGGTGTGCAATAGGCTTCCATAAAAAGAACGTCCCAAGATATGGACCTCTTAAAAATCAAATGGGGGAGGAAAAGCCCGAAGAGAAAGGACCAATGATAAGGCAAACTCTGCAGAACAGAGTAGTCCACACTAAATTAGTATATTTCAGTTAGAAGGGACCTACAACGATCATCTAGTCCCACTGCATAAAGAGAGAAACTGCTTCAGTGCACAGACTGGAGAGCAGGCAGATGCGACTCTCAGAACGATGCTGAATACTTTTAGCTCAGCCTTTCTCTAACCAAGTAATGAACAGTCCATGCAAGTGAAATATGAACACGAGCCACTGGTGGAAAGGTATTCTGCTTTCTTTCAAACTCTCTGAAAGTTAGAAGCCAATTAACCAGCAGGGGTATCTACAGACGTGTTGCTGACATTGCTCGGTACATTTCTGCACCTTTCAATCACATTTCCACATCCCTTTCATAGCATAGCTATGAAAAATTAAAACAGTATTCTAGTAATGCTGCTACTATTATGTGTACTAGCAAAGTCACTTCCCTGTTTCCCTTCGCTCCTTCTTCCCAAAACATAGCCTGAATGCTTGATTTTGAGACGATCACCTACAGTGAACCTTCAGCTATTCTTTGAGTCATTCATCTACAAAGACAAGAGTAAGCAAGATCCAATCCAATTGGAAACAACTGGATCCAATCCAATTCAGACACGCTTGAGATGGCCCCTAGAGAGTTAATTTGAATACCATAGACAGCACAGTCAAAACCACATGCCGAGACAATGTAGCCCTGCTGAAGAGTACTTGGTGCTGGCTCAGACTTTGCGGTGCCCTGTAATGACTTCTAGTTATAGATGTGGCTCTTCTGAATCACAGTTCTTTGGACTGAGTAATTGCATTTAATTAGGTAATGAGGTCCTCTCTGTAAAGCAACTTGTATTCATTATACTCCCTGGTCGATCTTTATGTCATCTTTAAACCATCCAGGCAAAGATTCTGTGTCATCATCTCCACAATTGATTTTAAAAAGAGCGTTGAAGTACTCTAATGACCCGTTTGGAACCTGCTTGAGACACCCAGGTCTGACAGCCTGGTATCAGGGGCATTTCAAGACCTCTCAGTAATCCAACTTTAAATCTATACGCTGTGAATGCTGGCTGTCCCATGATAATCATCTTTCTTTTTCAGAATGTACAGCATTATATCAAATCCACTGGAGAAATCCAACAATAGTGTATCAATACAACTGTCCTGTTCCATCAGATCCACAGTTCACTATAAAATAAACATAATAGTTTGTTTGGAAATATCTATTTTCCATGAAACTATGTTGATTAACAGTTTATGTTTATTATGTTATTTTTAACAAAATTAACTGTTTTTACTTTGTATGGTATTTAAGTAAATAAGTAGAACTTCTAGTTTCCTTCATTTTCTCTAAAACGATGCTGGAAATCCACACTGGCATGTCTTCAGATTTCCAAGTTAATTTGAAAATTATTGTTATTTAATATCCTTTCAAGTAGAACTTTAACAGCATATGAATTGATTTAATTTTAGAAGATGCTACCAGATATTTTCCTTTTTACATTCCTTAGGTAGAGTAAATGTTCTTTCTTACCCAGAAAATGAAATGTTTGTTACGGTGATCTTGTTATTTGTCATAAAGAAGCCAGTTTCACTACAAATAAAGTTACACTTGGGCAACTGTGAGATCAGACGCAAGTCTGGCATTTACACACTAATTTCTGAACAGTGAAATACACTAAGCAGGTCCTTTGGTCAAGCTTGCCATGTGTAGCTGAAAATAACACCATTAAATAACTGGTGGTTTTCAGGAATTTAGAATTTGAGGCTTTGACCCCACACAGCTGGTTCATTGGGGCAGGCTCTGCCACAGCACCTCCTCCACGCTCCCAGATATGATTGAAAGCTGTTTTTCTGGCAGATCTCCTGGAGAAGGGAATGATGCAGACAATTAGAGTACTCCCCAAGTCATTCACATTTTTACTGATGGGAAGCAAAATATGCACTACAAAGTAGTGCCATGGACCAGATGAGCTCGACTTTTCCCACATCCAGGGCACAACATTTTTGTTTTGACCATATTCAAAGAATATCACACAATGCTGCCAGTGTGAATAGCTGATGCCAAGTCTCTTGTTCTGCAACAGGAGAGAACATCTGCAGCAGAGAACACTGACTGGATGGCCCCAAACGTGGCATTGGCTGTGAAAAACGAGGGTTTCAGAGACGTGGAAAGGAATGTTGTGCATGTTCCACACAAATGGTAGCAGCCTGCACCTCCTAGCCAGTGCTTAAAACAAAAAATGGATGGATTTTCACTATAGTGAAATTTGAAATGAAAAAAATTAACCTCCCATTAGTTTCAATCGATTTGGGATTTCCTGCTGAAAAATATAACACTGAGTGTGTTTTGATTCATGTTAAGTTTTCTGGATGATAACATCATTCTGGGATATATAATTTGTATCTTGCAATTAAAGAGGGGGAAAAGGAAAATCTGAATGTGCAGGATTTTACAGTTTCTAAACTTTGCTTCAGAATCTTACCCATGCTCTAATTATGACCTTGCTCTGTGGGAGTTCTGTCACCTGAATATATGTTCTCTTAAGACAATCTTTACATGAATTAATATATTATCTATGAATTATCTATTATCATAATATCTATGAATTAATATCTATTAATAGACAGATATTTTACAGAATTGATGAATCTCTTTGCCTAGACTACTAATTTTCTATATTTTGTTGTTTACTCGAGCATTACTTTTTTTTCCAGACCCTGAAAATAATGTGGGTACAGCTTCATTCTGAGAGTCATTTTACTGACATTTTACTGACATGGAAAGAACAATTATACTCTTGAAATTTTTTATCTAAATCTTTGAAAAAACTTTTATAATGTTCAGTTCTGCTTTTCTGATAATTCATAGATAATATATTAATTCATGTAAAGAATTAGTTTCACATCTCTGTCGTTCTTACTACTGAAAAAAATGCTCCATTTGAGTCAAAGGATAAATGAAATTTCATCACTTCTTCATTAGAAAAGAGAACAGTGGTATCAAACACATATAGGAGCAATAACCCTACTTTCTGCATACTGAACATCTTATTTCAATGTTTCATTTTTCATAATGTTAATATAGACACACTATCAATGCTCTTTACTTCTATTTCTTGTCCCATATCTATTTTCAAACTAGTCATAGAAATCATAGAATGTTCTGAGTTGGAAGGGTCCCACAGGGATCACTGAAGTCCAACTCCTGGCCCTACATGGGACACCCCAAGAATCACACCATGCACCTACAAGCATCGTCCAAACACTTCTTGAACTCTATCAGGCTTGTTGCTGTGACCACTTCCTTGGGGAGCCTGTTCCATTGCCCAGACACCCATTGGGTGAAGAACCTTTTTCTAATATCCAACCTAAACCTCCCCTGATATAGCTTCAGGCCATTCCCTTGGGTCTTGTCACTTGTCACCACAGAGAAGAGATCAGTGTCAGCCCCTCCTCTTTCCCTCATGACGAAGTAGTAAACTGCAATGAGGTCTCCCCTCAGTCTCCTCTTCTCCAGGCTGAACAGACCAAGTGACCTCAGCTGCTCCTCATGCAGCTTCCCCTCCAGGTCCTTCACCATCCTCGTGACCCTCGTTTGGATGCTCTCTAATAGCCTAATGTCTTTTCTATATTGCAGTGCCCAAAACTGCACACAATATTGAAGGTGAGGCCACATCAGTGCAGAGCAGAGTGGGACAGTCTCCTCCCTCGACTGGCTGGTGATGCTTTGCCTGATGCCCCCCAGGACACAGTTGGCCCTCCTGGCTGCCAGGGCACTGCTGTCTCATATTCAACTTGCCATCAACCAAGAACTCCAAGGACTTTTCCACAGTGCTGCTATCCAGTCTCTCATTCCCCAGTTTCTATGTACATCCAGGGTTGCCCTGTCCCAGGTGCAGAATCCAGTACTTGTTGGTGTTAAAATTCATACAGTAGTCCACCTTCTAGAGGATAGAAATACAGGTTTGTCAAGCACAGCAAAATCACAAAGGTTTCCATGAAATGTGTTGCAGCCATTGGCTTCCATTTATCTGTGGGTAGGCAGCTCACATGTTGTGATTGCTGCTGGCATTTCAGTCTTAAGCATATTTACAACTACCATGGACAGGCTTGTATAAAGCTAGTTATTTGAATTATTTTTTTCTATTATAACCATGTAGAATAAACTTTCTTCTCCTGTTCCTGTCTATCCTTAATCTGCAGTTGCACGTACAGAATTAGCAGGTAATGAAATGTATTAGGAAGGATTGAGTGTTAACTGTAAGAACCGAGCTCTTCACACATTATTTAAAAAACAATAGATGTCACATTTAAGATGATAATGAGCATCAGAGTTAAAGTGAGATTATAAACTTTTAAGTGAACCTTAATTACATTTTCAATTTTTAGTAATTGCCTGACAGTAAATCCCTCCTATGCCAGTCAGACTAGAATATGAGAGGGTTTTTTGTGTTCTCCTTACTTAAAACACCGGAAAGGCTTTTTGCAGGATTTTCCTGATACCTTTTATTCACCATGTCAGTAATTGAGGGCTAAAAATTAAATGGCCAAGGAAATGCTTCTCCTAATTACACAACATAAACCCTCTACCATATTTTTAGCTTTATTCTCAGTTGTTCAGATTACAGTGGGAAGCAAAAGGCCTCAAATTCAGTGTGATACTATGAATAATTCACTTAATTCCTCTCACTCACTATAAGAGACTGTAACATTTGCTGCAGTGAATAGGCAGCACCTAGTGGTCTTGATATGCATAAACAGTGCACATTAACAGTTCCGACTTCTTGAAGCAAACATTTAATGAACTTCAAGCAAATATTAATTTTCATACGTGTGTGTGTGCATGTGCATGTGTAAATGTGTTAGCATGTGAGGGGAAATATTCTACTTTTTACTTTCTCTGAGATCTAGATCTTTAACTAGAGTTAATTTATCCTTTATTTCAAGGAAGAAAAACCCCTGGAGTTTTTAAAAGTCATTGGTTACAATGAAGACAACTCATATAAAGACTCCACATTTTACAAAATAATCTGCTATTCTTTATAGTGAGCAAAGTACTTAAATGCCTTCATCTAATTGTAACCCTTCCATTTTAAAATCTAGGCCTTCAAGTTAATAATAATAATTAGCAATATTGATTATCAAACCTCAGAGTTTATTTCTGTTTAAATGAATCAAAAATTCATTTATCCAACAAGAGCTTTCTGAAATTGCTAAGAAAAACATAGAATTAGAAGAGATGAGGCAACTTGGTCAGTCAAGCTTATTATAGCAACCTGAACTCCATAAGATTGCATACTTTGAAAGTATGTTTCATGTTTTATCATATTACAGTAGTCAGAAATTATCGGATCATTAGCTTTAATTTTATTCTAAGAATTTGTTTGTAGATCCATTCATCTTCAGTATTTAATTTTTACTCTTTACAGAGTTTCTCACTTCAATAGCAAATATATTTTATTTGAAGCAACAGGACTGAGGCAAATATGCTGGCATCAGCAAAACAACTTCGTACATTTTTTAGTTTTCTTCTGAACTTTATCTGAAACTTCAATCACAAAAAAAAAAAGTATGTACCAGTTTGATTCCATAGATGTCATTGAATTACATTTTTTGGCATCACAAAGGGCTACTATGATATGGGTGGACCAAGAGAAGTGTGGGACTTGCTTCAAACACTGATAACCAGAAGCTGAAGCAGCCATCCAAGCCACATACTGGTCATGGCTGGACTTCTCTGTTCTCCCTCACTACATTCCACAGTTAATCTAGAACTTAAGCCAGCCTTACCTGGATAGATGGATGGATGGATGGATGGATGGATGGGTGTGTGGATCTTATACATGTACTGAAGCTTTCAAAACTGCCATCTTCTTTTACAAGAATCTCCTGCTAGATTAAAAAAAAACAGAGAGCTGGAAAAGCTGAATGTAAAGCATGACTACAGAAGTAAAGCCAAATCTAAAGGCACTGTGCAGCCATTAAGTCATTCCACTGAAGTCAATGATGAGAAAGATGTTGCTCCTTTGTGCCAGTATTTTTCTGTGAACTAAGGAATTCAGCAAAATATAGTTCTATGAGACCCTTCCACTGGGGAGGGGGAGCTGCTCGCCTTCACAGGACAGACTAGGAATTCCTGTGGTAGACCAGGCAATTCCATGGCAATAGCTAAAGGGTATTAGGTGTTCTTCGTCCCCAATTTTTTTAAAAAAACAAGGGCTAAGTGAATGCCTGCTTCTCCTAGCTATTTCCTTCTACCACTCCCAAGGGTCCCTGCATATGTAGAAATCAACCCTGATCACAGAAAGATGTGGAAAGCTGTTCACTCCTGCATGAAGAAAGGAATGGATTACGTTGTACATCTGTTCTCTGTGTGATTGATGTGTCAAAGGAAAATTTACTCAGAAGTGATAGCGATCAGAACACAGCCCATTAACTCTCACACTGATGGTACTAGTAGAAAGGTCCCTCCCTCACATAAAATCCTTTTATTGTCTTTGTACAAATTTTAATGTATAATCAGGAGGCCACCTCATACTATTGATTTTTAACCAAACTCCACACTGAAATCAATGAGAAGACCTGCTTAAAATTGATAATACAATAAAAGATCCACAGAGTTGTTTACAGAAGGACCTTTCCTAATTTTCATTTGTTTTTTTCTTGTATTTAATCATACTCAATCTGACATGTTGACACTGGATGATAAATATCCCACCCATGTAAGGAACTTCTCAAAAATGAAACTAATATGGATGCAATAATGCTAATATTGAATTTTCAGGGAAAAAATATACTGGGAAACTAAAGCATAGTGTGATATCACTCAATATTTTTATTCTTTCATATCCTAGAATGGGTTCTGATGGCCTATGAAAAAGGTTCTTTTAGTCCACTCACTCAGTAAATAAAACGTTTGAGTGTCAAAAGGAATAAACATATTTAAAAGGAGGTTTATTGTTCAGAATAAAAACTGTTTAAAAAGTATATCTAAAATCCATATGGGATTTACAGTTGATGACTCTGAAATGAGGAGGAAAAAACAATCAGAGTTGATGAAGTTTCTGCAAACAAAGCAAAGAAGGTAATATTTCTTTAAAAAAAATTTGCATATAGATTCAGAGCACTGATACCTTTTCACAAATTCATAAAGTAGAAAAATGAGAAATTAAGCCAACAGAAGCCACTGAGTTAATTTCTGTTTGATGAGAGATTGTTTTAGGATATTTATCTGAGAGGGAGAATCTCCATTCTGCTATGCACCTTGAAGAAGCTCTATAAAACTTTGAAGCCTGTGGGGAATAAAGATGTTAGCTATACCCCTATGCTTAGCATTTCTTGTAGAGTAGGTCAAGACTACTATTTCTTGGATCGCTCTTCTGAGGTGCTATAGATTTTCCAATGTACTACAGCAGAAGCCTTGAAGTCCTGCTTTTAGACTACTCTGGCATCATGCACGTGTAAGCTTCCAGCCCCTATCTTGTGTTCCTTTTGATTGCTATAGTCTTACCTTTTTTTTTTTTCACTTTCCAAAAGAAGCATATTCCAACAAGTTCATGAAGGAAATAGTCAAGACTTAACATATAAAATAATCAGCTAGATTTTTTTTAATCAAAGAGTACACAGCCATAAATATCAAGGCCTCAGTTTCCCATCTGTAATATAGCCGTAGTGGTATCCCTTTAGATGTGTACTGAAAATACAAATTAATTATAATAGTAACATAATTCAGATGTGATGGTATAAGTATCATGCAACAGACTGTGAGAAAGATTGATTGAAGAGACATTTAAATTAACTATAATGCTGTACTCCATTGAGTAGCAAGAGTCCCTTCCACTGGAACAATGACCAATAGGTCAATACTTCTTCAATATCTTTCAAGCTTAGAGAGACTGGGTTTGACAGTCACAGATCTAGACTCCAGTCAGCCCTGCTTTCCCCACTCTCTCCAAAAGAATACTTCAGGTTTTTTCTTTTAAATAATTCTCCTGAAATAAATTTCACCTGGATAAAACCTAGAAGAGCACAAGACACAACAGAAGGCAAAAAAACCTGCATGAAAAGAAAGAGTTTAGACCTGGGCATGACAGATGACATATAGGGAACATATACTGAAGATTGTACAGTGGAAATAAAATGTACAAACATGAAGTGACATCTCCAAACAGCTCGTCACATTGAAGCAAGGCTCCTTTCACATTTCTGAACATAAACACATGCACTGGCTGCCCTAAGAGTCCCTGAAATGTAGAGGAGGGATGGCAATATTAGCTAAGATTTGCCACAAGAACACAGCGGGATAATGTATTAAAATAGCTCTTATTCCGTACAAATGCTTATTAATAAAATGAGAAGTTTGGGGGCTTGGGGGCTTTTTTTTTTTCTTTTGTTTCTTTGTTTTCAAGAGGACAGAAGCTCTTTTTCTATTTCATCCCTGCTGCTGTATCAACTATGTGAGCTTTGCCCCAAGCTTTTTTCTGCTGGCCAATACCAATTTAATTTGTAATGAAAACATTGCAACTCAGACTATACTACCTACTAGCATATTGATTATTTTTCACGAAACAATTACAAGGAAATCAAAATCTCATCTCTTTCTCTGCTTTTTGAGCTAGTTTTTGATTGTTTTTTTTCTCCATGGTCATCTTTTATTTCTGTACATAAATGAGTTGAAAGGTGGGCCGGAATATCCATAAAAGTTGTACAGCTTTACCAAAAAAATTTTATATAGTAATATCAGTACATTCCTATGTGTATATATATATGTATGTAGGTAGATATGATTCTGCTGATGCATATGCACTTAATACATGATATATATAGGCTCCCATTTAGAGAAAGTTTATGAATCATACCAATATAAATCTCATTATAACAGAAAGAGTATTCACATAGTGAATGATAACAGTATTTTGGTTTTAAAAAATCACACCCTCAGTCAAATTGATCTATGTTATAACCATGCAGCTCAGATTCTAACACCTTCTATCCCTGAAATCAAATACATTTTTTAAAATTAAAAGAAGTTAAAGTCATCTGAGATGAATACAAGTAATTAAAATCATAGTCAGTCTTAATTCAGAATAATTTCTTTATGCCGTGAATCAGACTTTACATTTCCTATATATCATCTCTTTCCAGCACAGCCAGAGAACCCATTTTCCATGTTTTTATAATGACTCTTCTGTCACGGGTAGGAGAGGAAGAAATCTAGATGAAGGCACCAGTGTCTCTCAACTTCCTTCCATGCAACAAATTAAGTTGTCTGCTATAAAACAGTAAAACTCAGAAAACCATTTTGAAAGTCTATTTGAAACATTTTCCATCAGCAGCTACTGATAGTATTGTCAGTTTTCTAAAGAAAATCCACACCCACCTATTAGGGGAAAAAAAAACTCGTTCTTTTTGGAGTGTAGTAGTTGAGGGTATGACAAACTCATTTCTGCAGTACTGCAAGTTGTGCAAATACTTCGTATTTTGCCTGAGATTTTTAGTTTGATCTTGACAAATAAGAATCTATTGTTCTACTGGTTGCTTTGGGTTGATGGCAAGTCTTTGGTCTACTGGATTGGTTGGTGGCAAGCTGAATATGAATCAGCAGTGCCCTGGCAGCCAGGAGGGCAAACTGTGTCCTGGGGGCCATCAGGCTGGTCGAGGGAGGGAACTGTCCCGCTTTGCTCTGCACTGGGGCAGCCTCAGCTTGACTCCTGTGTGCAGTTTTGGGCACTGCAATACAAGAAAGACATGAAACTATTAAGTGTCCTGAGGAGAGCGACCAAGATGGCGAAAGGCCTCAAGGGCAAGACTTAGGAGGAGCAGCAGAGGTCACTTAGTTTGTTCAGCTTGCAGAAGAGAAGGCCGAGGGAGCACCCCATTGCAGTCTACAGTTTCCTGAAGGCAGGCAACAGAGAGGGTGGTGCTGATCTTTTCGCTGGTGCCCGTGAGACACGAGAGAGTTGCATCAGTGGAAGTTCAAATTGGACATTTGAATGATGTTCTTCACTGAGATTGTGATCACTCACTGGAACAGGCTCCCCTGGGCAGTGGACAGAACACCAAGCCTGTCAGAGTTCATGGGGCACCTGTATAACAACTTTAGTCACATGGTTTAGTTTTAGGCAGTCCTGTGAGGAGCTGGGAGTTGGATCCTTATGGGTCCCTCCCAACTTGACATATTCTCTTCAACGATTCTATGATTCTATGATACTCAGCAGTTGACTACGCAAGTCAGTGTGGGGAAGCTGAAAATAGATTCTGAAAGAAAAGTCTGGATTCCAGAGACTAGCTAACATGAAAAATCTATGTATGCTTGCTGAGATGACCCCACTTAATAGTCAGAGAGGAATAAAAAGGAAGATAGGCAATGGCTGGTGACAGATTGCTAAACATGACAAACTGGAGGCACAAAGGAATTAACTTCAAGTTTGTGGGTTTTCTGCAGCTGTTGACTAATCAGGATAAAGCTCTTCTGCTGCACAGAAGATACAAACCACCCAAGGCTAAGCAATTGAACCCTGGTATTCACAGTTCAGTTTATCTAATGAAGGACTGAAAATGAATATTGATGTTGCTGAATATCTATATGCAGGTACTGAAATAGAGTGGTCAATCTAGATTTGCTTGAATTAGCTTGTTTGAAAGTGAATTGGTAGAACACAAAATAGCATGCGGAACTGAGGCTCCTCTAATGACCAATAATGAATGTGGGGGAACAGTCTACAACTGTAGACTGTATGTCTACAACATACCTAGTGCTCTGCACCCTTCAGGAAGAGCTAAGCAGTCTTGAGAATCTATCAAAGTTACAGATTTTGGAGAACATTATAGTTCTAGAGGAAGAACCTAAGGGATAAAAAAAAAAAACCAACTCAAAACAAAAAGGTTATCTTGTTATGATGCTCTACTTGCTAGATTATTTCACTCTTAGAGATGGATTGCCCCTTCAAAATACCTAATTATAGTACTACAGCTAATCAATAAGAAGAGGAGGGGGTGAGAGTAATGCACAAGAAATTATGGAATTGGTTTGCCTGTTTTAAGGTTTAGACCATTCTACTGTTTTGAAGGACTGCCAATAATTCTGGCAGTGAAAACTAGTAGCAATTAAGAAAAATGGTTTTTCTGTTGCTTTTGTTGTTGTTTTCTTTTTTGCTCTTGACAACATAGCCATCCTGTGAAATGGTCTTGTTTCCAGAAAATTAGCTGTTGAGAAAATCATTCCTATAGGGCAATGATTTCTTAAATGTAAATCCCAATTTGACATTCCCTTGTAGAATTTCCTTATCTTACAAATGCTAGTGAGAATCTAAAAAAGGGGACCAAATTTTCTCACATTTCCACTAGCTTTCTTTTGGTGTTCAGAATGATGCTATCTCTACCTCTAGATCTCATTTAAAACCATGAATCCTTCCTACCTCTCCAAGAGAAGTTGTGGATGCCCTGTCCCTGGAAGTGTTTAAGGCCAGGTTGGATGGAGCTCTAAGCAACCCGGTCTAGTGAAAGGTATCTCTGCCCATGGAAGAGGGATTGGAACTAGATGGTCTTTAAGGTCACTTCCAACTCAGGTCATTCTACCATTCTGTGATTCTGTGCTCTTTGCCTCTGGCTGCTGCTGAAAAATCTCTGTTCTCTGAACTCTTGGTCCTCAGTGCTTGGAGAGTTAGAAATTTCCTCAAATATTACAATGAGTAACACTCATCCTGATAATTATTCCTTCACATGATTTATTATTCTACTTCCTCTAGAGCCATGTTTTCCTTTGCTTGGAATACAACTGAGCTGGTATTGGAGGTTGTTATGAAAAGGTCCATGCCCATGAGCCAGCAGGTACCAGGTTCAGATTTGACAGTGAAATCCAAACCTGGCTGACCCCAGGCCCGCAAGTGCTGCCACACTCAAGGGCTCTGCTCGACTCCCTGAAGATAAATTTAGGTGAAACAGAATCATTGAGTCACAGAATGGGTCAGGTTGGAAGGCACCACAGCAGGCCATGTGGTCTGACCTCCCTGCTTCAGCAAAGTCATCCTAGGGAACCTTGCACAGGATTGTGTCCAGGTGGTTCTTGAGTATCTCCAGTGAGGGACATTCCACACCCTCTCTGGGTAATCTGTCCCAGTGCTCGGTCACCTGCACAGTAAAAAAGTTCTTGCTCATAGTCAGGTGGAACTTCCTGTGCATCACTTCTGCCCGTTGACTCCTGTCCTATTGCTTGGCACCAGGGAGAAGAGCCTGGCTCCATCCTCTTGGCACGCCCTCTTTAGATATTTATACACATAAATAAGGTCCCCTCTCAGTTGTCTCAACTCGAGGCTGAACAGGCTCAAGTCCCTCAGCCTTTCCTCGCAAGAGGGACGCTCCAGTCCCCCCCCAGCCACCCTCGCTGCCAGAGACCTCGCGGTCCCGCCAGGGGCCGCTCCGGGGCGGTCGCTCCCCGCCCCCGGCACTGCGGCGCGGGCGGGACGCGGCTCCGGGGCGGCAGAGGGCGCTGCGCGGGCGGGCGCGGGCTTGGGCGCGCCGCTCCCGGCGGCGGCGGCGCAGTTCCCGTTCCTGTGGCTGTTCGCGTTCCCCTCGGGCAGGGCCGGGCGGCGGTCGCGTCTCGTCCTCGCTGCCCCCTCCTCCCCCTGCCTCGCAGTGGTCGGCGCCGGTGGCGGGGAGGGCGGGGAGGGAGCGCGGCGCCGCCGCATGCGTGGCTGATGGAGCCGGGCTCGGGGCTGCCGCAGCGCAGGGCGGGGGGCGGCGGGCTGGACCTCGGGGCGGGCTCGGCGGCGGGGTCGCCGGCGCTCTCCGGGGGGCAGTCCCGCCGCAGGAAGCAGCCGCCGCGCCCGGCCGACTTCAAGCTGCAGGTGATCATCATCGGGTCGCGGGGGGTGGGCAAGACCAGCCTCATGGAGCGGTTCACCGACGACACCTTCTGCGAGGCCTGCAAGTCCACCGTGGGTAAGGGAGCGCGTCCCGTCCCGTCCCGTCCCGGGGGAAGGGACTGTCCTGCCCTCGGTGCTCGCAGGGCCCGGCCGTGGGAACGCGGGGCTCGGTGGGGCGGCCGCCCTTCCCTGGCCCCTCTCCCGCCTTCCCGCAAATGTGGCCCCCCCCCCCCGCGCCAGGCATTTCCCTCCCAGACCTTTCCCCGCCCCGGGGTGCGCAGTGGTCCCCGTCCCCTTCCCGCCCAGCCTCCCGCCCAGCGGAGCGGCGTTGGGTCTCGCCGAGTGGGTTCCCGGGCCGTGGGAAGCTCAGGGGGTCGATGGCGCGGGAGCCCTTGGTGCCGAACTTCACAGCTTTGCTTGGAAAGATCGTGGATGCCCTAGTTATCGTTGGAAGTTCTGAGAAGGTGCTGGGTGTCCAGTTTCAGCCTTACTAACGGCAAACAGTTTAAAGGGAAATATTAGAGATGGTTGGTAAAGCAGGCTTTTGTGCTTAAGTCTTAGATGTTGCATGTAAGGAGACAGAAGTATTTCAGGAGTTAAAAGTTGTGTATCCAACGTACTCTTCTCAGTGTATTCAGCTACTTTTCCAGACCGCAGTTAGATTAAGTCCAGGTGGCTGCTACACCTTCTTCAAGAAGCCTTCTGCGATGTTAGGTCCGAGGAAGTTTTGTTTTTTGAAGAGTAGTACCTCTTGAGCACGCCGCATGTTTGGCTCCTCACACAACTCAAGAGAACCTCCTACTTCTGTAGTGTGCTGTCTTATTCATAGTTTAGTCATCTGTACAAGTCTTGGAGGTAATTTAATGCCTGCTGTCTTTTAATACACAAATGTGTAAAGGTAGGAAAACAAGCTAGTTAGTCTGTATTGTTATTAGAGTCCTGTCCTTGAAATTGAACTCTTGAGTATTGCAGAAAGGTGGTGGTTAAAGTCTTGTGTCACTGGAAAATACATGGCTTAATTGTAGCTTGGAATGTGAGGAAACGTCTGATGAAAAATGATTGTAATGCCTTTTAGGAGCTGAGTTATTACTATCCAAAACCATCTTCCTGTGACAAAATAATACATAGTTACTTATACTTTTGTTTTAATGTGTGTTTTATCAGTTTTTTAATTCTTTCCTGGGTTCTCTAGGAATCCAAATCTGATAGTGCAGACTGCAACCTTAAATTCTTTGGTTTGAAGTTGTTAACATTTTTGAAGTTAGAAAGACAATAATAGCATATCTGAGGCATTAATCCTCAAGAGATGTGTTGTAATGAAGAAATGCTGATAGCTTCTGTAGATGGGCAGATTTAATTAAATTTATGGTACAGCTGAATTAGAACTAATCATGGAATGTTTTTTTATAAATTCTCTAGGTCTAAACATTGATTTGAGCTCTCTTGTATCTTTGGCTTGACCTACATTAAGGGTTCCTTCAAGCCTGGGCTGCCCTGTGTAACTAGGGTTAGTTTCCTGCTGTGAATCCTGGGAAGTTGCTCTAGAGGAGGTGCTCTAGACCCTTATCCAGACTTCTAGGCTGCTGCCTTGTAAGCAAAACTGATTCCCTAGATAACTGAGACAGTGATTGAAGCAGAGAAGCTTCCTTATTTTAGAGAAGAAACAGGAAATAAGTGGTGATATGCTGTTAGACAGAAGGTTATGTAATGTTTGGTGTACAAAGTGTGCCAACATAAAGCAGCATAGGGAAATCAGCTTGTGCCAAAATACATGCAGAAGGACTTGACAGTAATGGCATTCTTTCAAGGTCCTCTGACTAACTTGAGAGCTGTTGAGATTCCCCCAGATCCTTTGACTGCTAAAAGAAAGAGCTTTTCACAGTCAGCTCGCACCCTGCTTTTTTTGCGCTGTAAGAACAAGTAACTTCTGCTATTTACATTTAATATAGATTGAATATACCTTGCACTCCAAAACAACCTGAGTTCAGCCTTTGATACACAGTTGAAATCATGAAGCTCTTCCTTTGTCACCGCTTAACTGCAGTGGTTTTCAAGAATTGCAAGTGGAGAATGTGTTTTGAAACATCAGTGAAAACCCTGTGACTGATCCAGTTTCAGAGGAACTTATATAAACTGAATATATCTTGAGATTAAAATTGAAAAGACTATGTAACCAAACAAAAATTTATTGAACCTACCTTATATTAGCAAAGCTGTATTTATAATGAAGTGCTAGAATATATGCTTACTTCCTTACCTTGACATTAATGGTCTCAACCTGACATTTATGCTTGTATATTAAACTGTGGATGAATAGGACAAATAGAAAAACATTTAACACCTTGAGCTTTTGGATGAAAGTGCACAGGCTACTCAGAAGTCTTCTCTAACAGTGTAAGAATTGCAAACATCCTAAAACTTTTCTGTCTCCTATCCCTAAGGGTTGTTTAGGATAATCATGCTGTGTCATTGTAAAGTAGAGTGTTTCTGCTGAAAAGGGGATGCAGGGATTCAATTAAGAAAGATGCAGTATTTTAATGCTAATTTAAGAAGCCTACATTGCCAGATTGGTAAAGCAAATTCTGTAATGAAAACATATCAACATGTCTTCAGTCGCATCTCAGATACTGAAGTTCTTTGAAAGTGTTCAAAAATAGCTTGGCAGATTTCAGCACATTATTCATAATGGCACACAATGCGCTGTTGATCTAAAATTCTTTTGATGTATTTCTTTTGGGCATTAAATTAGCTGCATAGAATATTGTGTCTATTTAATCTGTTATTTACATAGCACTGAGAATACTCAATATGCTCAAATATTTACTGATTTTTGCAAAATGTGAAATTACTTTCTCTGTGCCAGTGTTAAATCCAGAGTAGTAAACGTCTTTCCTGCAATGGAATAATGCTTTTACCAGGGTATATTGGCATTGTATTATCTTTGTCAACAAACATAAAGCTACACTTTTTCTTTTAAAATAAAATTTGATCTCCGTTTAAAATAAAATTTGATCTCCATGCACCTGCGTTATTCACACAGGAGCAGAATCCAAAACTGTGACTTGGAGGTTTTTCCAACTTGACAGTTGAGGCCACATATGCCAAATATGGCATGAAAAAGGGTAATGGATAAATACTCATTGCCACATTTGTAAGAAGATTCAAGGATTGGGGCAAAGGAAAAGTGTTTACCTCTGCTTCTTCCATGACTTCCTCCCCTTACCCTACCCCAAGTAGTTCTTATCCTAAAAGGAATACATTGTAATTCACATCTCCATCGTGGTGGTGATCTTTATAAATTTATAATTTATAAAATGATTTTTTTAAATGGTACTATCTCACCCTCTTTTTCATCAGCCTTTATTTAATAATTAATGGCCTCTGTTCTCTTCCCAGTATCTGTACAACTACAGCTCAGTCTCATGGTTGTGTGTCCTACGTCATCCACCAAATCTTAGTTCATTTCCAGTCTCCCTGCTGTTTTTCTTCCATGACAGATCTACAGAATTCCTGTACTCAGCAGTATTTCCCAGTCCATCTAATTCTGCAGTATTTTCCCAGTCCATCTAATTCTGCTGCAGGCATTACACTTCTCTCTGGGGTTTATTTTCTGAACCTGAGGTTCCTGCTCTCCCAAACTGGTGGCTCTGCACTGACTCACCTCTTGGGATGCTGATTCTTATGGTCCCTCAAATCAAGTTTAGCTCCTCAGCTTTTTTTTTTACATGCTGGCTCAGTATGTAAAGTTTCTTAAGACCTAGTCTTATCTTTCAGCTCCTTTCCACCAGGTCTAAAAGCATTCCAGGAAAGAGGCCTTGCCCTTGGTAATGCCAATGCAATTTCTGTGCCTCGTGCATTGCTGGCTCTTGTAGCAACTCTTCATAGGAAAGTACACTACCACTTGTAGTAAACACTAAAGCTTCCTTCTGTCCTGTTTTGCAAGCAAAATCATAGGTGGAGTTTGTAGTGGGAAGATTTGTTGTGGATCAGAATGGCAATGTGGTGACCTGTGATCTGTTCTGGACTAATTGTAGCCTGAAGGATCCAGATCGGTGGCATGTAAAGGCACTGTGGTGCAAGACTCCTTTGACTTCACAGAAATGCTCTTTGACCTTGTTTCACCTCCACGTGAAATGGTGTGGAGGTTGGCAACTCTTGAGATTTACAGAGGTCCATAGCTTTTCCTTCCAAGCGGTATTTTCCATATGAGTTATTTTTAAAATACCTCATGCAAAATTCCTACTGTCCATCAAATAAACAATAACAATTGTGAAAACTTTAGCTTTGTCTTTTATCAGAGCAATCTTAAGTAAGGCAGTGTCTGGTTTTAATATATATACATACATTATACTTTTATATGTGTATATACGTATGTTTGGATTTCTGTGACAATTGAAACCCTTTCTTCATTCTCTTTATCCTTAAAAAATGTGGACAAACAACATAAATGTTCAGTTTCATTCCCATAAGCTTGTCATAGAACATAATTAAATTCACTTAGAAGTATCGGGCCATTCATTTTAAAAGCATCTATTTGCCGTTTTTCAGAACTGGATTTTTTCCACCCTTTCATAAGATGGCACTGAAAGTTGGGGTGGCGAGAGGGAAGAAAGAGTAGAAATAGATGTCTCTTGCTTTACCACATCATGGCAAAGTAACAGTAAGATGTTCTTGCTTTAATCCAAAATCAGCTCTATGCTCAGCATGAAAAATTTTTACTGTTGTACAAAAAAAGAAAGTTCTGATCAGAGATAAGTATTTCTGTGAAAATTGACAGTTCTTATTGACTGTTACTGCTTTTGCATATCCAAACTGTTAATACATCTGGTTTTATGTGCTGGCTTTTTGACTAGTGCAGAATAGTGTAAATAAACTGAATAAGTACATTGTTGATGATGTGCTGCAGTGTCTTGCCAAACTACAAACAGAGGAGAGCAGGAGTCTGGAAACTCAAACAGAAAACAGTTTTGTCTTACACAAAACCTTCAGATAATTAGGGAGCATGTGTGAACCTCCTTGTTTGTCTTAGGAAATGCAACTTTTGACAGAAGCCTGTGTCCCCTGGAACCAGCCTTTTACATCTGGGAGCAGAGTAGTCACTTGTAATGGACACTCCAGAGACTCCAGAAAGTGAAAGCACCTGACAAGTCATTGTTTGTCTCGCAAGTGTCAACTAAGTGTATTTTAGAGCATTTGATTTCGTCAGCAATTGTTTTCTATGTGTAACCATTTGAATCCTCGTAAGTGAACAAAACTATAATTGAACATAGAGAAATGTAGGTAGGTAATATAAATTATTAGTGTTTAGGAATAGGGTTTTGGGGAGGTATGGGGTTTTTAGTCAACAAGAGGTTGCAAAGAAAAGTCAATTTGAAGTCGACTCTGTTTACTTCATTTGTAAACTAGATGTTAACTTCAGCTGATAGAAATAGTCAGGTACTGGGTTATATCAACACTACAGGACTGTTGGAGTACCAAGTAGTCCCTAGTCAGTACAAATACTGACTGTGCAAGTAAAACAACAGGCAAGATGAAGAGGCCACTTGAATGGTGTCAAATGGGCAGTTTAGTCTGTGAGGAGAGTGGAATGCAGCTGTCAAACTCAGTCTCTGTGAACAGCTGGGCATGTCAGTAGCAAAGAAAATAGGGCCATATGATTCTTGGTTAGGGACTTCCTTTCTGGAAATTGTATAGCAACACTTTTACAAGTTACTTCTTCTGATATCCCAAGGAGTGGGAAACTTGATACCCAAAACAAAATGATAAATTCAGTCTGATTTTGAAATAGATTCCATTTTTAAAAATCTGAATAGTGCTGCTCATGAAATAACTTTACTTTTTCCTCAAATTCAGTTTTCCTTTCAGGTCAGGTGGTTGTAGACCAGTGCCTCAGTATGCTTTCCTGTTCTATAATCAGTTTGAAAATAAGTCTTGTTTATGAAGGCACAGAAAGCCATATTCCTTCCAGTTTCCTCTTCCACCTCATTCTGTTTGTCAACATTTTGGTGCATGCTTTGAACTTAGTACCTTAACTAGTGTCAAAAGCCTACATTTTGTGAAAGGCTTTATAATTTTACTGTCCACAAGGATATAAAGAAATCAGAATTTCCTCCATTCTCACTGAATTGGGAAGTACCAAGCATCTGAGATGTTTAGAAGCTGTATATTGGACGTTTTAAAAAAATCACTTAATTCACCTTCAAAATTTACTGACTGCATGTGTATTACACCAACAGAAAAAAAATATTTGGTATCTGTTTCTTTCTGGTCTGTAGCACAGTTGCCAGTTGAGATGTGGATACGCTTTTATTTTAGGCAAGCGGTCTCGAATGTCTGCATGTTAATCGTTCTAGAATTACACACTTGAAGCTCTATGGACAACATACTTTACCTGCCTCTAAAATAATCCCCAAACGGGCTTATATCTGACATAACACTAGGTGCTGCCAAATCTCTTTTTATAATCTTTAAATTTATAATGTGCAGTTTGAAAGACGTATTTCCACATTAGTGTGTTTTAGAAATTACCTGTCTGTCCTAGAGCTTCAATTAAAATAAGACACAATGGTTTCAGTTTTTTTCTGGGAACAGTTTCTGTAACCTTTTCCTGTCCTCCCTATGTACCTTTTGTTGTTGCTTGCTTCTCCCCTACCGCCATGCAAGACTCTAGAAATCAGTATCAAAGCTACTGAGCACCTTTTCATTGGCTTTGACAATTTCTGGATAGGTGAAAGTATTGTATTGTTTGAGTTACAGACCAGGACTAATAAAGATGGTTGTTACTTTGAAAATCATGCAACCTTTGTCATTAACTGTAGGATAAGTAAGAAAATTTGCATAATGCTGTCAGATGTCCAAATTAAATAAACTGTCGTAGTCTTCAAATCATATGTATGTTTTAATGGTTAATTAGTATATAACCTCTGAATTTTTAAACTGGTTCTGTTTCTTTAAACATGGTCTGATTATTTTTCACTGATTGAATTGCTTTGATGCAAATCACTAATAGGCCTCTGAAAATTTAGTCCATTGGAATTGATTTTAGTTGGAGGGGCTTTTTTGTGCATCTGTTTTCCCAGTTCCTCCATTAGCTTTGTTACCAGGAAATCTTGGCCACCAAAAGGTCACTCTGTGTGCATTAAGCAAAACAGTTTCCACTTCCTTTTTTTGCCACTCAGGAAAAAAAAAAATTGAAAAAGTGAACATAAAAAGCATAGGAAGAAGTTTATTATTTATTTCTAAACAATTTTTTTTAGCTTTAAAGAGAAAGGACAGACCCAGTTGTGTGGGCTAGTTTGTACCTTAGTAGATAAGTTTTAGTTTCTGTTTAGAGTGAGGAGTTAATCTATTATATTTTGTTCTGGACTAGGCTTCATTTTTATGGGATTTCAGTCTCAAGTTTGGAACAGTCTCAAGTTTGGTTCGGTGACAAGATACGTCATCCTCAGTGACTTGCCCTTATCTAGAACTTCATTAGTGCGCTTCTATTTTGAGTGTCTTTTCTCTTTTAGGGCTGTTTAGTTTTGAAAAGAGTGCAGACAGGTTGTTTGGCTGTGTGTTTAATATACTTTTAAAAAACCCTTCTGTTCTACTAGCCCTTTATTTTCCCTGCATGGTTTCAATTGAGCGCATGTTGTAATAGACTTTCTTGTTTTCACAAAGTATATTTTTAATCTAAAGTTCACGTGCTATTAACAAAAACAATGAGCATTATATAAAATTTTGAAAATCCTGAACTAATAATCTTTCGTTACACACACCACGTAGGTGCTGCTGCATGTAATGCCTTATTTGACATAAACCTAGCCTGTGGGGAAAGGGCAGCAGCTCATTTCCAGTTTTAAGTTGTAGGGCAAGCTGAATCAAATGTTTAAATAGATACAAAATCAGAAACACAAACCAGAGGCTGAGATTTGTATTTTTATGCCTTTTTCATTAGTTCTTACAGGATATTTGAACTTCCCAAAAAGGCCTCCAGCGAAAAATGAGGGTCAGAATATGCCATCCAAAACACACACACTTTTAACTCATAAAAATAGAGGTGGTGATTCAGATTTACTTGTGGTCTGAGTTTACAATTTTAGATAAGCTGAATGCATTGGTTGCCTGTGGTCTGTGCAAGCCTGATATATAGAGGAGGCCAGCTTTTAAATGGGAGGGTAGATCGTAATAAGCCCTTTGATTCCCCTTAAATCACTGTGAACTGGCAAAGGGCACATTTCAGTATGATCAGAAGCACATGCACTTGTTGGCTTCGCTGGCATGTGTATATTTGGGTTTTCATTGACAATAAATTAGCCAGCCGGCCTTTAAAATGCAAACTAGATAGCATGCAAACCAGCAATAGTTTGCTGGTGTTGTAGCAGCTAAAGAGAGCCTTTTAAAATCCTTTCTTTTTATAAGATAAATTGTTCAGATTAATGCAGTTGTAATTGTTGATTCTTCTAGTTTATTGAACTATATATAAAGCCATGCTGGAGTAATTGTATGGATAACAAAACTTTTCATTTAGCTATTTTCATTAACATAAGCTAAATAATTTCTTCCATTGAACTTTTTCTTAACTCAATGCAATATTTGAAATTGAAGTGGAAAACAAATTATTGTGTTGTTGTTTTAATTGAATTACTAAATTGTATGTAAACTCGAAGCACTGGCTTTGGCAGTCTATGGTGGAACATGCTAATGAAACCTGACAGGCTTAGGAATTTGTTTCTTCGTGTGCAAAAGGAAAGCTGCCAGATTTTTTTCTTCAGTATTGGCAGACATAAAGCTTTTGATTTTGTGTTGATGCTTGCAGAGCATTACTAATTATAAAAAGCAGTTGAGCAACCTTTGCGTAGTTCTGGCACTCTGTCTGACTCAAGTGTTAAATGATTGAAACAGTTCTATAGAAGAATCTGCTTTTCCAAAACTGTTACTTGTGTGGATTGTTCCTTGTAAAATTTAACAGTAGGCAAATATTTCATAGTATGAATTTAAGATAATTAATAGAAAGATCTGCCTTTGAAATAAGAATGCTGTTGACATTTATTTTGAAATGATCTCTTTAATATGTAGGCTTTTTTCCTACTTTTTTAATTCATATATTGTGCCTACTAGTTCCAGAAGGTCCCAAGTTGAAAATGTACTTTATTGTAACAGTTGGATCTTCTTTCCATAGTTCATTATTTATTTTTCTTTTTTAAAAATACAACAAAAGCTTTTCGTTTATTTGTTTGTGTAAGGCAGCAGTGTTTAAACCACTTCTGTAAAAATAAAAATATTTTAGTTTTGTAATTATTGAAACTTACATGAAATCCCTGTGGTGTTTTTTAATACTTAGTTTGTGATCAGAGATGATTTAGACTTTTTTCGTGTGTGACAGTAGGGCTTTTTCTTTACACAGCAGTATTGTATTCTCTCAGCACTCACATCAAGTCCCTTTACAAGTAAAATTGTCAGCCTGAGACAAGTATACCCACCCGTATGAGCATCGTAGATTCTTTTTTTCTATTTATGTTTCTGTGGGAGAGAAAAGGAAGATTTTTTTTTTTTAATGTCACATGAATGGCAAATCATTTAGAAGGTTGTGTATGGCAGAATGGCGGGATTGGGAATTGGGCTTGGGATGTGTGCACAGTTATATTCAAACTTCCTTGAGGACGGGAGAAGTTCGAAGCAAGCAATTTCAGTTAATACTGATCATCTGCTTATCAGGTTAAGTTACTCTCTTGTTGTAGAAAAAGCTGTGACCCTTAGGGAAAATGTTTTTATAGTTTAAATGCATTTATATAGACGAAATCTTAAAACCGTAGAAATGGTTCTATGTTTCTTTTAAAAAACTCATTAATAGAAAAACAGTAATTATAGAAATTCCTATTTCACACACTTTGGATAGTAGAACATAGCTGGATCGTTTCTCTTCTGCTTTTACACCAACACAGATGGTTGTTTTTCAGAAGTGTAGAAAAAGATTTCTTGAAGTTGGGATTAATAAATGCTCTGAAATTTTAGTAATTTTAATATTTTTCTCAATTTGCATATGAATGCTTGAAATTTTAAACTGTATAGTACAAATCAGTTTAACTCTTCAGCTCCTGGGGCTTGAATGAGATATATCTTGGTAAGTGCAAGCATTGTATGTCCTGATTAGCGCTGCAAGAATTGTGAATAAGTGTGCTAGACACTGTTAAGGATGTGGAGAAGGAGGACAAATGTCCTGGTGGTGACCATTACTTTTATCACTGCGTAATGTGCACCTGCAAGCTGTTTGAAGGGATTTTTGTTTGGGAGAATAAAGGTCAGTGATCTTTCTGTTTATTTCATCTGGCTGAACAATGTCCACCTGCTTTGCAAACTAAAAATATGGACATAAGGGCCAAGTTCAGTCCTTTCTGTCAAAGTTACAATTCAGTCTCAACTCTTAACAATATCAGCAGGGACACTCAGCTTTTACCAAGGGCAGACATTGAGAAAATGTGTAGTTTTTGTTAAAGAAAATAAAAATGATTTTTCCTCTTCAGTTTCATTCCTATTCTTAGTGTACAATTGTATGTGAAATACCAAAAGTGTTTCCAACACACTATGCTTCTGCACTTCTGTGTGAGTTCTAAGTGTACCGTTCTGAACCATATCTTCTTATTTCTCCCTCTTTGATTTAGCACTGTTAGAAGGGATGGTGATGTTTAGAAGGAAGAACTGAAGCAAAAATCTTCCTGCAAATGTATACTAAAATGAACAGGTTCACAGTCTACAAATATGCTAGGGCATTTATTCCCTGAAATATTCTTGTAGTTAAGGTGGTAAGCTTTTGTGTCTAGGTATTGTTTGACCATGGTATGTCTTATCCGTTGATAGCCAGCATTATTATTTTTTATAGAAGATAGATCTTTCTGTATAACAAAGTCTTCATGGTTCTATCTTTGATATTTAACATGCATTCAGAATGTGACTGGATTTGAGATGATCAATAAAAGCACCATACAGGTATAAAATAAATTTTAAAAATCAAATACCCTCTTTAAATCTAAGAAGTTTGCTAATAAATATTTTCAGGAGTTAAGAATGATATTGCTGACAAACTTCTTCATAAACCAACCATAGTTGCAGCACTTCTAGGACAGCACTTAGCAGATGCTAAGCATCTATTCTGGAAGCCAGACATATATTGTTCCTGCTTCACAAACAGCAGAACTGATGTGGAGGGACTGTTTTTGCTCCAAGCCTCCCGGGCATCTGTGCCAGTTGGAAGTAGAGCAGGCTTGTCCTTGACAGTCAAGGTGAACAGGGGAGAAACAAACATACTGTGCCTGTTGTTTTACTGTTATGTTGGGTTTACCTGCTGCTGGAAATTTTGCACAAAGTGGAAGGTTTACATTGTGATGCTGCCAAATTGGATGGCTCACAGACTATATAGTGGTTGTGAAATCCCCATGATGTTCCTGAGTTGACCCATAGTGGTGCAAACCCTTCTGCTTATTGAGACTGTTACAAGTTGATATATTTTTAAAAAAGGTATCAAAAATAATAATTACACCCTCATTACTTTTGCTTCTTATTCCTCCTTTTCTGTTTACTGTATTTTATTTATAGGTGTTGATTTTAAAATCAAAACAGTAGAGCTAAGAGGAAAGAAAATTAGATTACAAATCTGGTAAGTAAAACAAATGTGCAACCAGCAGTATGTTTTAATTTTATGTTCTAGCATGAATTAATATGCTTGTCTAATACTCCTATTAACTGTTATAAGCTGGTTTAGCTCTTACCCTTCTACTCCTCTCCTCCATTCCCACAAGACTTAAGCAAAACCAAATAGCTTTTAGATTTTTGTGAGGGTAAAGGAGGAGAAGGAGAGATAAAGTTAGAAGTAGGGCATGAATGTAATTACTGAAATATTAATGCATCACAGACGACTCGAGCCCCTTTTCCTAGAAGAATGACATCACCTACAGAAGAAATAGGAGTTCTACAAACAACAAAAGGTGACTGTGCTAAATAGACACTAGTGAAAGTACACTTTGTTTTCTTTATTTTTCTGGACTGATTAAAACTGACCTTCATTGTAACAGCAATTATAAAACAACTATGAAGTATTTTCTAAACTGTTTTTCTAAAACTTGGTATAGGCAGTGCTGTTTCTTTGAGGCTGTTTGAAATAACTTCAAAGTTAAGGGCATTCAAGACTTAAGTAAATTATATCCACTCTAAACAGTGTGGGAAAATGGTTCTCCGTGTTAGTGATTAATACGGTTTTTATTGTTTAGAAATTATTGAGTTTAACAGCTCCTTTGTTTTAAGGAGTAGTACAATACATAAACATTATTATGAGAGAATAAACCAGCTATGTTCTATACATTAACCTTATATACTACTATGTAGAAGCTTAGCTTTGGTTTATTAACAGTGTATGATGCATAATTGGCATTGTAGTTAAACTGTTTAAGCTGCTAACAACCCATAGAGGGGGGAAAAAGCTCTAAATATTCTTGTTGTTACACTTTTGGGATATTCTGGTGGTTTGTCGTTCTTAACTACATGGATGCAGTGAATTCAGCTTACTAACTCCTCTTGGCAGGTCACCATCAACTCTGTCTGTCACACCATGTGTCTGTCTTGCTTCCCTCTGAGTTAACTGCTGCTTCATCTTTGGTCTCATCAGTCACCTAACACTTGAATGTTAGTGGCATGTCTTCATTCATCTGTCCCTGTTTGGAAACCTATGACCACAAGACTGGCAGTTGAGCCAGCAATTGTTAGCCAGGGTCTGCTGGAGCTGACAGAGGTAACAAAAAATTCTGATGTGGAAATACTACTGTATGCCTAATATGAATGCTTGCTGTGAAATGTGGTAAGCTGATACAAAAAAATTCTCCTGTTGAATAACTACATTATAGGAGAGAAGTTTTGTTGGAAAAGAGATGTTTAAACCATTATTTTCCACATATTGAGAATATGCTAGTAGGATATAGGAAACTTAAAACTAAAAGTTGAGAGATTGCTAAATTGTGATGATTACTCCTGTGTGGAGCCCTGCTACAATAGCAAGGAAAACACAATGTAATGAGATAATATTTTAAAATATGATAAAATCGATGAACACAACATCCTCCTCCTAAGTGTCACTTCATTTCCAACTGTGGCTGTTAAAATGTTGTTCTTATACTGAATCTTTAAAACTGTCTTGGCTTACTTCCAGTTTTTTAGAAAAGCAATTAGATAAGCACTCCTTTTGCTAATTTATGCTGAATTCTGTTATGTATTTTGTTGGGCCTGTTTATAAACTCTTATTAACACAGAATCACAGAATCATTTAGGTTGGAAAAGTCCCTTAAGATTAATAAGTCCAACTTATAACCCATTGCTGCCGAGTCTACCACTGAACCATGTCCCTAAGTGTCATGTCTACATGTCTCTTAAGGTGACTCAGCCACTGCCCTGGGCAGCCTGTTCCAGTGCTTGACAGCCCTTTTGGTGAAGAGGTTTATTTTCCCAATATCCAATCTAAACCTTCCCTGGCGCAACTTGAAGCCGTTTCCTTTTGTCCAGTCACTGGTTACTTGGTAGAAGAGGCTGCCCCCAGCTGGCTACAACCTCCTTTCTGGTAGCTGTAGAGAGGGATAAGGTCTCCTTTGAGCCTCCTTTTCTCTGGGCTAAACAACCCCAGCTCCCTCAGCTCCTTATTGTATCTTCAATTGTTAGATTGAAGAGGAAAGCAATTTAGTAAGTCAAACACTTGGAAGTTAGAAATGCAGACTGCAATTGCATGGCTAATCATAAGTCAGTCTCTTTTCATACCTACACAGTGACAGAATTTAGGTTGCCTCGTACTTCCTGGTAGTTTTACATATAATTGCAGTAACTTTACTACAAATTTTTTTTTATTCAGTGAACAGATAATTTCTGATCTTTATGCTTATTTGCTTTCTTAAAATGACTAAAGTTATGTTTTGAAGCATCAGGGTTTGGATTTTTTTTTTAGTCATTTGTTGATTCTACTTTAAAAGTCAAACAAGAACAGTTTAAAGAAAGTTTAAATTTGGCGTTTTTATGGTCACTTGACCTGTTTCTCCATTGACCACTCTGTCAGCAGAATGTTTTCCGTAGAGCTCTACCACTTGAGTTTATCAAAAGATATATTAGAGTAGTACCATGTTCAATATTTCAATCAATTGGGTGTCCAAGATGTCCTTTTTAAAGCAGCTTTCACACTTGCTGCTGTTAGTAGAGTAGTATACAAAAGGACTCATCACCTGTATTCCTTTTGTAATGGGATACCATGCCCTAAGGATCACAGAGGCGTCTCCTCTCGCCTCTAGCTTTACCTGTTCCTATCTGGTCCCTGCTTCCCCTGTTTCCATGACTTTCAGTTGGGAAACAACCTTGTACTTCTTAGATTATGCAATGATAGAGCACCACTGAGGACAGAGAGTAGTGTCCATCTTTTCTGTGCTACCTGGAACAGTAGTAGTGCCCCTTGGGTTGCCAAAAGTAGTGGGATGCAGTAATTCAGGTCCTGCATCACAGTTCTTGGCTGAAACAAGTTCCTGTGTTCTATAAAAAGTAATGCGTGCGTGCAGCTCAAGCCATGGGGTAGAGTAACCAGAACTACTGGATAGTTCGAGTGTCTAAGTGAATCCAGGCATCTGTGAATCAGCACTTTTTCAGAGCTGGAAACCCAGACCAAATAATAGGAGCTCCACGTTGATGCTTTGAAGCGTAGATGTGCTGGGAGTTGCTCAGTAGGACAGTAAGGTGTCCGACTGTGCCCTCTTACATGAGTCATCTGACACAAGCAGCTGACATGACCAGCAGTCACTTCCAGCCTCCCCTCTGAAAGGACCTGGTTGCTGGAAGCAGTGGTGCCCTGCCATTGCGCTGAGTTCCCTGCTGGAACCAAAGGGGCTCTCTGCCTCTACAGGCCTAATGCCCAAGGTAGCCAGTGTCCTGGCAACAAAACAGTCTTGATTTGCTTCTGAAGGTTGTTTTAAAGTGGTGCGTTCTCAGTTCACATTCTGCCGGCTCTGTGGTCTAAGGATCAGTTGTCTTGGAAAATCCTTGTCCTGGAGTATAACAGAATGTAGTTCCTTTTGTTCAGTACCTCTGAAATAAATTATTTATTTAATGAAAGATCTTAAGTATCTTTCTGGTTTATGGGAGGAAAAAAACTCATCTTGACAAGTAGAATTAACCTCTAAAATTACTTTAAAGCATTTTTTAAAATACTGCCTGTAGGTTCCATAAAAGCATAGAGCATGTGAGTGTTAAATTAGTGTTAAATTTTTATTAAAGTTTTAAAAATATTTTCTCTTCTACTGCCACTTCACACCACCACTCATAAAAAAGTAATTTAAGTACAGAGCCAGAGACAGTTTTGAGTCTGTCCATGTGTTTGTTTCAACTGGTGTAGATAGACACAGAGAACATTTATGTAAAAGAAAAATTATCCAAACATATTTTAATCAATTGTATTTGTATTGTGTTTTATGCAGTATGACATAGAATATGACATATCAACGCTTGAAAATGGGCTTTGTGTGATTTTTTAATTTCTTTCGTTTGGTGTAATGTATGTTTGTATTTTATGTCTAATTTCTGTTTTGGAAGCAGAAAAACAATCAAGCGGTTGGATTCTATAATTGCAGAGTATAGCTGGTCAAGGAGTCATTCACTGTATGTTTCTGATTACAATTTAGAAATACTAGTATTCTTCCTTTAGAAAATTTTCTTGAAAAAATCAAAAGGCTTTTAGCATTTAAAAAAGAGATATCTGATTGTTTGGTGTTGTGTTTTTTTTCAGTTATGCTAGATCATTGTTTAAGTTGTAGCAACTTATTATTTGGATTTCTGGAGTTTGAATTAAATTCAACTGACTTAGGCTATTGCGTTGATTCTGACCAGAGCAAATAAAGAACTAGTAGCACTTAGTATCACTTATGAAGTTGATGAAGTTATGTACTGTTAGCCCAGTTAAATAGTGGTCATCTCTTCTTCCACCTTTCCATTAGTGCTTCAATAGTTATCCTTAGTAAAATATTCCAGCTGCAAGATTGTAATACATGGATGAAAGTAGTGTAGCAAACTATTGCTCCAGCACTGCACATGAAAGGAAGGCATTTGAAGTTGGATATGCTTTTAATGGCAGCTCTCCATTGAGGGTTGTGATTTTTTCCTGAATATTAGAAGGATTTACTGCACATTTGTGTGAAAAATAAGATGAAGATGGGAATTTTCCATGCAAAAGATCAACGTGTTATTCTTCTCAAACTGCAGTTTGCTTAGATAGCTTGGGGTTGCATTCTAAACTTACTTATTGCAGAAATAGTTTTTCAGTTTTCACCTTACTGTTTGACAGGAAATGCAATTTTAGGGTAATGCTAGAGATCACAAATTCAGCTTATTTTCTTCCACTTTTCAAAGGAAACAAGGATTAGAATATCACGCTTACAGTCAGAAACCTGCTGACTGGTTTCATTTCAACCTGTGGCAGCAGTAGAGGTTGTGTGAAGTGTGGAGAAGTCGATGACTTAAAGCAAGGCAGAGAAAGTCAGCCATAATCCACAGTAATTGGCACGACTGGCAGGTGTCAGTCAGTAGCCATCTGGCCATTTGTTTTAAGTAGTGGGCAACCAGGCTGTCCACGGGTGCTTTAAACTGGGCACAGCATGTGGTGTGTCCTGAATAGCCAGCAAGCAAGCCTACGAGTTGTGTGACATTTGGGTGAAGGACCTACACAAATGGGAGCACAGGATCTGAGGGTGAAGCAACCTAGGAATACCATAAACTTTTAAAGAGCCCAGGGGTGTTATAGAGTGAGGAGAAGCTGATAGTACCAGGTGGACTTGGCGGCGATACAGCACTTAGCAAACTAGGGGAAATGTGGAGTTGGAGATAGCTGGAGTGGGAGAGTTGCATAATGTTGTGTAGTTCTCTTCATTGCTTACTTAACCAGTGTGCTGATGACTGACTTCAGGGAGGGTAGGTGAACATTAGTGTGTTTATTTCCCCTCTGTTTTTATAATGTACGGACTCAGTGATCTGGTACCCTGATGGCCCCTCTGTGATGGAGTTGCTGAAGCTCCTTAGCAGTCACCTGGAGGCACAGACAGGTAACTTTGAAACACCCTCTTTATTTCTGTGTTCCGATAGAGGTACAGGAAAGAGGGAAAAGACTGGCCAGGAAAAAAAACAAAACCAAGCCCCAAACCAAACAAAAAACCAACCCACCAAAAAAACCCCAGTGACAACAAAAGCAGCTTTTCCCATTATTCTGGACAAAGCTAAAATTGTTATATTCTTCTACATGAGGTATGCCCTTCCACCTGCCATCCTAGTTAAGTCTGCTCAGAATGATGGAACCAAAGGTATCCAATCCTCAATATACTTGATCAGTAGGCTGGATTAGCAACAGATGGCAGAATTCTGAGAATTCTGTTCATAAGCACTAGAGCAATGTTATCCATATGTGGAAAATCAACGGTTCATACTAGAATTTTTAAATTTTTCGTGGACTGAACGTCCAAAGGACTTTCCATAAATAAATCTGACCATAGCCAAGAAGTAATGGAAAATAAAGTAGTTACTTGCTCTGACTAATACTTGTTATATGTATTTTCAGCTGCCAGAACTTGTATTGCTTTAATAAAAATGCCTCTTTAGTGATAAGAAAGCAACCAATTAACCATCTAAAACTGGTCTGCAATACTACTAGTGCATGACCTTATTGAGACAGGCTACCTGTTTTCACCTTCTGTAGGTTCCCAAAGGTTTGTATGAATGTAATTCTGAAGTTCTGAGAATGGGATTTGAATAACAATCAAATAAAAATGGATGCGATAGGAATTTGTTCTCTTCTGCCTCATGTTGCAATGTCATTGGCTTGTAGTGAAATATAAGTCAATATGTTTCCACAGGCTATGAAGCAGAGGTTCAAAATCTTTTTCTAGTGGACACTGCTTTACTTTGTGAATTCACTGTCACATATTTTTTGCTACCAAGTATGCTTGTGGCAATTTGAAGAGAAAGTTAAGTACTTCACTTTTAAACTTGCTTTTTTGAAATTCCTAAAGATTTCATAAAGAGTAAGATAGGTTTGTGGTAGTTTGTTCTACTGCTTGTTGTGCACAGGCCTTAAAAGAATTAAATCTTTGGGACAATTGATGTGGCATTTTGTGAACACACTTCTTTTTTTTTTTTTTTGGTAACAAGTGTTTCAGGTCTCCATTGTTAATCTCATTCCCAAATTCATTCTCCTCCTCCTCCTTTTGTCTAAAATGTGACTGTTGAAGAGGGTTCATGTTGAACTTTTGAGTCCAAACGCAAATGCACACGTTTTTCTCCATCCACTCTTAAATTTGGTCCATCTTCTGACTTGGTCTAAGTAAAATTTCAAAATTATCCGTTTAATCTGGGGGCTGAACTCAAGCAACAAATGCTTGATCACTTTGGGGTGCCTATAACTTCTTTTCCAGTTGAGATGCCAGTCACATTTTAGGACTTGGGGTATGCACCAGCTGTATTTTTACTATAACTGCCAAAAATCTTCCCTAAGCAGTCTTGATATAATTAAAAGCAGTGCACGGGTTTTCATGGTTCAGTAAAAAATTATACTTCTGTCTCATCTACTTTGGAACAGAAGCCATAGCTAGTATGGGTGACTTAGTGTCATTGCTGGATAATAATGTCCAGTGTAAATGCACCCTGTCTGAAATACCTACAGTGCTGACAGTGAGCATGGAAATGTTATTTGAACACCTCAGATAAGTAGATGCAAGTGTAAAAGCCAGGTATCTACTTTCAAACCTTGTACCAATTGGTGATTGCTTATTCTTTTCATTGACTTCTGTGACAGTAGCTTCTGAAGTAGTTTTAGAACTGTGGCTGAATTGCTGTGGTTGATCCAAAAAGACTCTGAAAGCTCAAATCAAAATGATCAATGCATTGCTTGTGTTATAGTTGGGTGTCTGGATGTATCCATTTATTTTTTTCATTTTTTTTAAGGGCTATTAAAAAAACAAACCAAAACAAGGGACCACAAAAGAAAAAACAAACTCCAGCAATGCAAAACCAGCTTTATCTGCTGGTACATTTTCATTGGACAGCTTCATTCTCAGACACATGTAGAAATGTTTGGTGGCCTTTCTTGGTGAAGTTAGTATGGGATAAATAGTTCTAATATGAAAACTTTTAATGATTGAAAGTACTGCTCCATTTTTTTCCCTGAAATTCACACATACAGGAGGAAATGTAGAGTGTCTAATGAGTGTGGGGGTGTTATTATTAAAATGTAAAAAAAATTATTCTGTACTTTGCAAATTGGTGAAATGTTTGTGCCAATGTTTGCTGCTGCTTCTTAGGGACACAGCAGGTCAGGAGAGATTCAACAGCATTACCTCAGCTTATTACAGAAGTGCCAAGGGAATTATTTTGGTGTATGATATCACCAAGAAGGAAACATTTGACGATTTACCAAAATGGATGAAAATGATTGATAAGGTATGCCTTAAGTATTTTCTTTTTACATGCTTTTTTCAAGAAGCATTTTTTTCCCTCAGAGAAATCTCTGTCAGACATTTTACAGCATTGAGTTAGGATTTTTAAACTACTTCCAGTTGATTTTCACTGGATTCTTTTAGCCAGGATTTAACATTAATTTGGTTTTGTTGCAAAATGGTTGTCCGTTCCGAATTCCTTGAACTAGAATTGTCCCAGCTAGAAGTGTCAGTGGAATTCTGTAACATTACTCATTTACCTGTGCAGTAAAGGGAGGGGGGTTATTTCCTGTCTGTGAAATGAGGTCGTTATGTTCATTCTTAGATAAACTGGAACAGCTAGTTCTCAAGTCATGTTTTAAAGATGGAATTTAAAAATTGAAGTTAAAAATTTTTGAAATAATTTTTGGGAAGAACATTTACATATAAACTGATTTGGTGTGCTTCCCCATTTAGTAGAGGAATTGCCCTTTTTTGTATTGTGTTTGCGTTACAAAATCTTACGTTTCTAAGTTTAGTTAATTAAAAATGTTTTAATTACAGTATGCTTCAGAAGATGCAGAGCTTCTATTAGTTGGAAATAAACTGGACTGTGAAGTTGATCGAGAGATTACTCGACAGCAGGGAGAGAAGGTAAGGACAGGTCTAGAAGCAAAGCTGCTGTGGCACTGCTGTTGATGGTCCATGGCTGCTCTTGTTCAGACTGTTAGTTGTAGGGAGCATATTGAGAGTGGCAAAATTCATATGATCTGGCAAAATTCATATGGCATTTACTTCTATAGAACGTGCAGTTTATATATGTTCCTGCTGGGGCAGTATGATCTAAAGAAAGTAAGCTGTAAGTAGGCTCACACTATACAGTAGTGTTGGAGATACCCCTTTCTGGGCTCTGAAAGTGAAGACTTGAATCACAAATGAAGATACCTTTACTCAGGACATGTTTGCGAGCCTTCTTTCAGTACTGTTTTTGGACAGGCAACAGCCCTGCTTGGTTACTGAGCTCACCTTTGTTTTCATATTTGTTATGTTCTCATGCAACTCCAGAAGTTGCAAGAGTTGCAAGAGTTGCAACTCCAGAGAGTACAAGAGTGACAAGCAATCAAGGTACTCATATCATTAGTGTGATAGTGACTCCTAGCACCATCTTCATCAGGACAATATCAGTATGGGCATACACAAACATTTGGAAGTGAAGTGTTTTCTGCCAGAGAGTCAAGGCTAATTCTTACATCTGTACTTCCCTTTTCTGCATTTTGAATAATAAGGTTAAGATTAACTCTTCTGAAAAGTTCTTACTTTTTGTCTGCAGCAATCTTGTGTCAGCTGAATACGTGAATTTCTCAGATTTAATTCTGGAAAAATGCAGAACACTTTCCCAATAAACCAATTTTAAGCAAAAATTAGCTGTATGTTGCAGTATTTGCTGTACCATGCAGATTCAGGATTATTATTTGAATTAGACTTTAGTCACAGATTTGGGGAAAGTTGTGTGTTTGATTTTTTTCTTAAGGTTTTATGGGGAGGATAGGTATATTTGCTATTTTTTGCAGTTTGTGCATATCTTCATGGAGTTATTTTGTTTTCTCTCCCATCAGTTTGCACAGCAAATAACCGGGATGCGGTTCTGTGAAGCAAGTGCCAAGGATAATTTTAATGTGGATGAAATATTTCTAAAACTTGTTGATGACATTCTGAAGAAGGTAAAATACTCAGGTGGTAGTTCCTCTGACCACATAAATGGTCAGTGTTTAAATAATGACTGCACATGCTTGGGAGGACGTAGAGGGCAAGTACAGACTGTCACGTGAAATTTTTGGATAACGTGTAGCGGGCATGTAGTTCACAGACTGCTGACCGATGTATTTCACTAATAAGATCCAAAAGATCCTTAAATTGAGGCTTTGGCTGACAGTGAACTCCTGAAATGAGTTCTTTGTGCTGAGTTCTGTGCAGATGACTGTTACAGGTGATTTTTCTTTTCTTTAAGATGCCACTGGATGTTATAAGAAATGAGTTGTCCAACAGTATCCTGTCCCTGCAGCCAGAGCCAGAAATCCCACCAGAACTGCCTCCTCCAAGGCCACATGTCCGTTGCTGTTGACTTGTTACTTCCTACAGAGTGAAAAATAGGAGCAGGAGGGTAAAGAAAGTATCTGTACTACTCTGCACTACAATCATTTGGCAGTTTCTCGTTGCACTTTGTTATTCAAGTCAGAGCTACACACTAACTTGTAAATATGCAAATATGCAATCCTATGTAGGATTCAACTATAACATTAATTATTACCCCTCTCCCTCACAATGATGTTTTGTTCATTGCCCCAGTGTTATAAATACTGTACAGTCGTTGGGGGTTTGCCACACATCCAGTTGAGGAGAAGAAGAAATTAAATCTATACCTATTCTTGACATAAATGTTGTAATAGTTCTTTGTTATTATAAACAGGCAGGCAGAAGCTCTTCTGGTATGAAGATAAGTATATGGTGCTTTGCTAACTATTTTAAAGACAAATTTTTTAAAAACAGAGGACTTTATGTACAAAGCTTCCATAATGGGCGTTATGTTTCCTTTTAATGTAGTGAAAACACTTTTTGGCTGTAGCATCCTCTGCTGACTGGATTTATTGAAAAGCTAAGTTTAATTTTTGGCAGTCTTCTATTTATTTTGTTTAATACTGCACCCTTTCTTTGTGTACCAAGACATCACATCTGGTGCAGATCTAAGATTGCACTTTGAAATAGCATATATAATTTTCTGCATAAACTTGGGTTACAAGAATCACTAAGTTTCAATAAAAGAAATATATTCAAGGTCTAAAAGAAAGTATAAAAAGCAATGCTGCTGTCCTAGACAAATTCTTAAAAAAAAAAAATTACGATTATACTTTTCCTGTGTTAAGGAATATATATGTGTATTTTTGTCTGGACATCTGTAGGGTTGGGGGGAAGGGAACCTAAGGTAAAATTATTTTCTTTCCTAATGGTGGAAATTATTCCCATCAAGCAAATATTGTGTTAGGATTTTGTCTGATAATTAACTTGTGAATTATATCTTTGGTATATCTTTTATTAAATGCACTGTTTAGTTTAGCTGTGGTAAATCAGTAGATACATATTTGAATAACTTGGTGTGTCCTGAATGTTGTGGTATTGAAAAACATTGTGGTCTTTCTAAACTAATGAAGTGCAAATAAAATTTTGTATTTATGAATGACAGTGGAACTGCACCTGTTATTAGAATGGCAAGAATCAAGTGATGGGTAAAAGGTAGAATCTGGAATATGGAACAACACTTGTTTTAATTTTGTTATAATTTAATTTTCTGCTTGACAGTTCCTTTAGGTGTAGTGAGAAGAGCAGCAGACGTTAGTTGTTCACCTTGATCACTGCTCTGTTGGGAGAGCAGCTGATAACCTAGCCCAGCTCATATCTTCAAAAATAGCATGTGACTGCCTGTCATGCTGTCTTAGCAGGTGGTCGCCAGACTATTAATTACACAGAAAACACAAGTATGAACCGGTCTTTTTTACACTACAGCTTTTCTACTTCACGTTCTCTGGTGCTGGAACACATTTTGTCGCTTTTGCCACTCTTCTAGCCAGAACACTGGCACTGAACAGTAAGGCATACCGCTGACTTAAACAGCTTCTCTCTGTTTTATGGGAGAAAAAAGATACAAGAAACCTTTAACATTTAAAAAAAAAACAAACCAAACAAAAAACAAACAAAACCATACCAAAAAAAGAGCCCTTATTTCACTGAGTAAGCTCTGACAGTTTGAATACAATACCATGTAGGTCTTAAGCACACCTGGATTTCTACTGGCAAATTAAGGAAAGCATGGTTGATATTTGTGTCTTCTGCCACCTTGTGCCTAAACAGTTTGCTTTTTTACATGGTAAACTTACAGTTTGCTATCATATTGGCAAGGTAAAATAAATTTCTAAAGCACTTCTACGAGTTCTGATGATACTGTGGGCAATAGCAAGGAAGGGAATCTTATGGAAAATGGATTTTAACTTGACAACTATTTTATTTTAGCTGATTTGTTTTTATTTGTACTTAGAAATTTGTGATTTTTTTTTCCTGCAGTTTTTGAATTTAATAAAAATTAAGACATTTGACTTAGATAAACTTTCTTTTTGTAGTTCTGTGCTGTTTGTATATAGGCAGATTGGAATCTCAGTCTACTGTACCAAAAATTAAAAACTATTGCATTTGAGAAGGACATATTTTTGTGAGTATTTGAATGTATTTGATCATTCTTTGGAAATCATAAAAAGTTCAGGAAACCTGTTTGCTTTGCATCCATTATACTGTGAAGAGGGTTCGGGCTCTTGATTTTATCTCTGCAGATTTTATATGAGTCAAAACCACTGCATTTATGTCCTTGCTCCACCTAGCAGACATTTGTGGTGTGATGCAAAGAGAGGTGGGAAAAGAAAGTTATTCATGCTGCTCCCTTGCCTCATAGGGAAGTTCAGCAGTCAGCCCAACCTTTGTTGACATCTGATGATGGAGTGTTTGAATGGTCTTTACAACCACTGAGAGAGATCACAGGATGGAAAGAAAAAGGGAAGGTGACCACTAGCTGCAGCTCTCAGTCTCTTCTAACCTGTGTTAGCAGATCAATGTTCTTTAGAAGCCTCAGTTAAGGGGGTCTCATTCCCTCTCTTCAGGGAGTGTGTGGGACTGTTTCCTTCTAATACATGCTTTACCACTAAATTCATCAGATGCTACTGAGGTCCTCTTCTAGTCCCTGGCAGTTTCTCCATGATGGAAAAAAATACACGGGAGTGTCTTTTGGTAAGCAGAAATCACAGAAGTGTCAGAAATAGGATAGTAACATCTCCTCCGAAATAGTGGTGGTTTCTTGACTTTCTTGAATCACAGAAATAATGAAAGATTGAAAAAATGATAGATCGTGGCCACTGAATGATGGTTTGCTGCTGATTTCAATGTAGTTAGGATTTAATCGAGTAAATTCCTGAAACTGTATTATGTAAGATTAGCACTGTGTCTTGTACCAAAACCAAAGTTTATATCTATCAAGAGACTGAAATAATATTTGATTGTGTCCATAAACTTTTAGACCTAGGCATTCAGCCAGTGGGTTGAATTAACAGATTATTTCTTCAGAAGCGAACAACAGGAACATAGAAAGACTGGAAATTTCTCTTTTGTCTACTGATCACAATATGGGAAAAAATGAAAACCACTGCCTTATCAGGATGTCTCAAATGATGCACTGTTGCTGTGTGTGCTAGAGGAATAGCGACAGTCACATCTTCCTTTCAGTAGATGTTCTGCTCCTTCAGAGCAGAGATACACAACTAATGTCAACATTTGGTACTTCTGATAAAGGAAGACCAGAAGAAGGTGGAAAAAAAGGATTGGAAGTTAAAATACCAAATCTAAACCTCCCCTGGTGCAACGTGAGGCCATGTCCTCCTGTTCTGTTGCTTGGGAAAAGAGGTTGACCCCCACCTGGCTACAACCTCCTTTCAGGTAGTTGTGGTGAGCAATAAGGTCCCTGCTGAACCTCTTCTTCTCCAGGCTAAACAACCCCTGGTCCCTCAGCCACTCCTCATAAGACCTGTACTCCATTCCCTTCACCAGCTCCATTACCCTTTTCTGGACACACTCCAGCACCTCAGTGTCTTTCTTGCTGTGAAACTGAGCACAGGATTCAAGGTGCAGCCTCACCAATGCCGAGTACAGGGGGACAATCACTGCCCTGGTCCTGCTGGCCACACTGTTCCTGTTACAGGCCAGGATGCCATTGGCCGCATTGGCCACCCCGGCACACTGATGGCTCATGTTCAGCCACTGGTGACCAGCACATCGAGGTCCTTTTCCACTGGGCAGCTTTCCAGCCACTCTTCCCCAAGCCTGTAGTATGGCATGGGCTTGTTGTGACCTGAGTTCAGGACTGGCATTTTGCCTTTTTGAACCTCATGCCACTGGCCTCAGCCTGTCAATCCAGTATGTTCAGATGCCTCCGCAGAGGCTTCCTGCCCTCCAGCAGATCAACACTCCTGCTCACCTTGGTATCATTTCCAAACTGACTGAAGGTGCACTCAATTCCCTCATCCAGATCAGCAATGAAGACATTAAACAGGACTGGCCCCAACACTGACCCTTGGCGAACTCCATTAGTGACTGGCTGCCAGCTGGATGCAGCACCATTCACCGCCACTCTGGGCCCAGCCATCCAGCCAGTTCTTAACCCAGTGAAGAGTACACCTGTCCAAGGCATGAGCAGCCAGTTTCACCAGGAGAATGCTTCAGCTTTACTGAAGTCCAGGTGTACAACATCCAGAGCCTGTCCCTCATCCTCTAGGCATGTCATCTTGTCATGGAAGGAGATTGGGTTAGTCAGGCAGGACCTGCCTTTCATACACTTATGCTGACTGTGTGATACATACACTTATGCTGTACATGCTGTGTGATGGCACTAAAGATGATCTGCTCCATGACCTTCCCTGGCACTGAGGTCAGACTGACAGGACTGTAGTTCCCTAGATCCTCCTTCTGGCCTTTCCTGTAGATTGTCTCACCTCCTGTCAACTGGGACCATCCTGGTCAGCCGGGACTGCTGATAAATGACAGAAAGTGGCTCATTGAACTCTCCTGCCAGCTACTTCAGGACCCTTGGGTGGATCCCATCAGGCCTCATAGACTTGTGTGTATCTAAGTGATGTAGCAGTTGCTGACTTTCCCTTTGGGTTGTGGGGGCTTCATTCTGGTCCCCATCCCATTCTTCCAGCTCAGGAGGCTTGGTACCCAGAAAACAAATGGCCTTACTATTAAAGACTGAGGCAAAGAAGGCATTAAGTACCTCAACCTTTTCCTCATCCTTTGTCACTGTGTTTACCCAAGCATCCACTAAAGGATTGAAATTCCCCCTAGCCCTCCTTTTGTTGTGGATGTATTTATGGAAACAGTTTTTATTATCTTCTGTGGCAGTAGCCAGATTTAGTTCTACTTGGGCTTTGGCCCTTCTAATTTTCTCCCTCTATAACCTATGACATCCTTGTAGTCCTCCTGAGTTGCCTGCCCCTTCTTTCAAAGGCCATAAACTCTCCATTTTCTTCCTGAGTTTCAGCCAAAGCTCTGTTCAGCCAGGGCAATCTTCCCTGCTGGCTTGTCTTGCAGCGCAAGAGTTGGCCTGCTCTTGTGGCTTTAAGATTTCCTTCTGGAAGGATGTCCAGCCTTCCTGGATTCCTTTACCCTTCAATACTGCCTCTCAAGAGGCTCTGTCAACCAGAGAGTAAATTAATTTAATCTGTAATTTATGTCACCACACTGAAGGGCTAAGAATTTTTGGCAGCAAAGGGCTTGCCTTAATTGGTTTGCCTTTTTATCATCGTTTGTGAAAGGGGTGTCATGAAGTGATCATTAGAGTGCTAGATTTAAGCAGGATTGGAAATTTGGTGAGTCTTTTTGACTTGGGCAAGGATTTCTGGTTAATCCAGTTAGCCGTGGAAGCCAGTAGCTGTTTTACAGTCTAGTGCTATTGTTTTTCTAAATGGGGCTGTTCTACTAGCTGTCAGTGCTAGCATCAGCTCTGGGATCCTTTTGTTCCGTGCCATTACCTTCTGCATGTCAAAATCTCACTAGTTTGGAAGATTTGTAGCAGGTACATTTCTGAGGTGGAAAGGAAAGCAAGGTACATAGGAAAAGGGGAGCAGAGCTACCAAGCTAGTAAAGAACATGAACAAAAACCTTTTCTAGACAAAGTTGCTTTCCTATACTGGGAGTTCATTCTCATGAGTTCATCTCTGCAGTCTGTGAAAGTCAAAAAGAAACTGCACCAACCAGCATGAATTCGTTCTCCCTTCTTGCATTGGCAGTTTTTCATTCAGTGGAAACAGTAGTAGCTTTGCTGAAGCAAAGAATCCTTTCCCTGTAATGGAAACGGTTCATCTGTCCTGATGGCAGATACAGTCATACTTGGGGGAGAAAAGGCATAAATACTTGGACTGTGTCTTTCAAATTACTGCCATCGTTTATAGAGATTCTTGATTGTGCCTATTGCAGCTCTTCCTTTTAAAACAGTTTAAATGGGTCAGTTGGAGATCTTAGTCCTTAACATTTTTTATTTCTTGTTGAAAGATGTAAAACCTGTAGTTTTTAAAGAGTTGACCTTGCTCTCTCCTAACTAGTTGTCAGAATGGCTGCATTAAACATAGTGTTTGTTCACCTTTCTCTTCCTTCTGGTTTCTTAGAACATTTCAAACAGTCAAATACGAAAGTGGCATAAACATGTTCGCACTAAATAATGAAAAGCTGAGATGTCAGAGTTCATATTAGGCTGAAAGAAGTTTAGAGTACTATTAGGTTTTCTGGCATGGCTTGAAATTCCTGCCAGCGCAGCGCACTGGTGGAGATTGTCCATTAGGGGTCAGTGAAGCTTCACCAGTGGAGGTGTTCCCTGCCCAGTCAGATGAAGGGTACCCTTTTCACTGCTTCCTACTGCGTAAATGTCTCTTTCGTCAAAACTCCTGCTTTTTCCAAAGCAACAACTTAAAGTATAATAGTGGTGTATAGCTGTGGGTACTAAAAATATTGCCAAAGAAATGCACAAGTGTGTTGTTTCGGTAGAAGAAGGAAATACTGAAGGATTAAAAAGACATTTTTCTTTCTGTATGCAAAGTTGTGTTTGCTTAAGTGTCTTTTCTGACAAAAAGGATATTTTTAGCTAACTTCCAGTGATCTGCATGTTAGGTGCAACCTGTTGTACTTCTTGAGGATCCCCTTCAATATCAAGTATCCAGATGGGCCTTCTTAATTTCCTAATAAATGAATCAAAATGTACCCCCAAAAAAACCAGTGTGATTTATTACTTTTCGTTCTATCAGAACTCATAATATCTTTTTTCATTCTTTTTTTTTTTGGAGCAATTTTAGAATTGTCCATAAAATTTGTTTTTTGTACTATTATGTGATTAGGTGGTCTTGAGTGAAATTATTTTTCCTTCCAACTCTGGCCAAAATATCGGTAAACTATCTCTGGTGAAGACTGCTTTTCCGTAAAATTGTAAAGGTAAACTTTATATGTTACTACCAAGTACTTCAGAGGTCTGATTCTATACATTATTCTTTGAAGATACTGTTCTATTACAGAGGATTATAGGATCAATCCCATTTAAACAAAATTTTATGTCAGTCTGGCTAAGTGCCAGCCCTTGCAAAAGAATCCAACTTCCTCTAGATCCTAACAGATAGTTATGAAATTTTTTATTTTATTTATAAGTTTGAATTTTTATTTCCTGAAGATGATTTTGGCTCTTGGAAAGGAGGAATCCTGTTTGGTGTTGGCTGTGATTTTTGCTGTCATGAGGGAATTAAGATGCTTTTTAAAATTAAAATTGTTATATTTTCCTCTAACCCAGATTCCTTATGTTCTCTAAAGCCTTCTCATGTGGCATTTAAAGATTATAAAATCTACCATGTGTGTCTCAGTGTGTTAGTACACACAGTTCTACAGACACCTTCCCTATCTGGCATAAGATTTTGGGTCCCTAAAAGCTGACTGGTACTGAAGAAAGCAATCAGGCACTTTTCTCAGGCACAGTGATGCAGATTCACAGTAGCAGTGTAAACACAGGCTTTATGGAATTGTCTAAGCTTGCCTGAAAAGAGGAAAGGAAGGCGGTAGGACGGTCAAAATGTGTTACCTGCCAAATTATGAAATTACTTTATGCTACAGGTTCCTGACTACAGTCCTCCTTGCAGGTTACTGCAGCTGCCCCTAATGGAGTCTTAGGGGCATATCAGGAGGGCATATCAGGAGGGAGACAAAATGCAAAGAGCTCTAATAACCACTGGGAGAAAGAGGAGACCAGAGCATCCATCTGCAGCCAGTGATGACCTCTGTATAAGGGCATTGCTTTCCTTGCTCCAATGCAGTTTTGATTTTTAAGAACAGAGAAATGGAAGGGGCTGCTCAAGCCTCATTAACTTAATCCCGCGTTATAGACAAACTTAAAATGGAGACTTTTTCCCTACTGCAATCCTCAAATAAGCAAGGATTTAAAGAAAATAAACTTTGTCCCCTGCTAGGCAGGAAGTCTTGATGGTAAATTTCTGCTGTCCCTGAGCTAATGAATCATAATAGCACAATGGATTTTTCTTCCAAGATTTGGTCCGATTGCCTGCATTTTTTTAGACCCATGTTGTTTATTGATATCTTCAATGTACTGTGGTAGCAATTGCTACAGCATAACAATACACTATGGGAAAAAGAGCTTCTCTTTATTTTGAATTTATTATCTGCTAATTTGTTTCATCCCCCAGCGTTCTCTTACCAGAAGAAACAGATGAACAATTGTTTCCTTTTTACCATTTCTATGGTAAAATAACTTCCCATAATTTTAAGATCTTTTATCAAATATTTCCATCAGTCATATCCTTTACAGTCTTGGCAAGCCCTGTTATCTTCAGTTCTTCCTGTTATTGAATCCATTTCATACCTTTAAACATCCTTACAGCCCTTGTCTGTACATATTTTCTTTTACCATCTCCTTTCAAGAAGGCCGGCACTGCACTGAAAAATGGGGTTTCAGCATTGCTTTACACAATAGCTTTTTATAATTTAATCAGCAATTTTACCAGAAGAGGACTTTTGTCCCATGGCATCTTAGTATCTCTAAGAACCTTCAGTGAGAGGTGTGGTTGAATGGCTTTTATAAATCTAAGTAAATTAGATGAAGTGGATCTCCCTTTTCATGCAGTCTGTGATGGCTAAATATTACAGATATTCTTCCATGACATTTTTCTACATGTCTTCTATTATTTGATTACAGTATCTGCCAGCTATCCCAAAATGATGTCACTCCAATGTCCCTTAGAGAACTCTCTTCCGTGGAATGTGTGTGGGAGGACAGACAAGATGGGTGGGTTTTGCACAAGATGTGTATAGTCACCACTCTAAGGAAAGCACAGGCAGGTTGCACTGTTTCTGTCATCTTAAGAGCAGACTGAAAGCAGTTTAAAAGCAGTGAAAATCCCCACGTTGACATATTTAGAAGTTTAAGCTTGGTTACATTTAACTTCCACTACTGGTGCTGTTCTGGATACAAATCTGAACTTAAATAACTCTCCTTTGCAGGTTTTTGTGAACTCTCTGCATCCAGACAGGGATTACTCAAAATGGCAACAAAATACATCTTAATTGAAATCAGTTTGTTTTTCTCAAAATCTCGTTGTAAGCAAAAATGGGGACAAACCTTACTTGAGAAGCCAAGAATTTATTGTTCATCTAACTGACATTTTAGTAGACTTAAATAAAATGCAATAAACATTTACTTCAATTAGTCCAGTTACTAAATTTCACAGTCCCAATTATCTTACTAAATTAATATTTCTCACTGTATTAAAAAAAAATCAATTTAAATTATTGCAGAGAAAAGCACACAAGCGCACACACACACTGAGTGGAGTGTGATGATGACTGGGTTTCTTCCTTTTTGCCAAGAGGAATACAATGTTGGCAACTTCTTCCTCCCTCTAGGTTTTACTTGGGATTATTTTTCTGTTTACTGACACTTTATTAGACCTTATTCTTTCTTCACTGGTCTGCAAGTACATTACATCTGCATTTACAATATACAGTGCATTTTACATGTGTTGGGCAATGCCTTTTGCTCTCTTTTACTCATAACTCCGGTTTTGCCCAGCTCCAAATTGTGAGTATCTTTAATTTACCGTTGGTGAGTACTTGCATCCCTAGTGTTATCCCAAGCCCCCTCTTATCAGTCCAGGACTGATTTGTCTAGACCACATCCAGTGTTCCCACTTTGAAGGCTTTTGCTGTCATACTTTGCCATTGTTCTTATATATTTGCACTGGTTGCTGTATGTTTGAGTCCCAAATACATCCTTCTACGCAGAACAGCCAGCTGCCACCACTATAAAACTATTACATCACATGACTAAAATATGCAAAATTACACAGAATGGGTATTATGTGTCTGATCATTAGAAAAAAAATGTTGTTACATCTCAGCAAGTTAACCCAAGGTTTCCAGTCAGGCTGAGCCAAGTTTAGCCAAGGAGAACCAGACAACTAGTCAAACGTCAGATTAAAGAGGCATCGCTTACAAAAAAAGATTATCAAAATAACATTGTTTTCTTCAGGTAGCTGTAGATCCTCTGTAGGGGCTTTCTTGTGAGGCACCACCAAATATAAACAGGAGAAAGTTGTGTATACTTACGCTATGGATGCTATGTCAATCTTAAAAAGTGATGTGATCCAAAATGAGTGGCAGTGTCAAACTGCGTTGGCGCTGGACATTTCCAGGGCAGAGATGGCTCTGGCCTTGCTCCAGTCTGTCCTCAGGCAGTGACTGCTGATAGCAGCTGGAATTTGTTACTTGCACTCCTGAAGAACAGCTTGTGATTTAGGGTCTTCTAGTAGAAATCCCTTTCATAAAACATGGAGTTCTATGATGTGAACCAAGGTGCAGCAAGAGGGGATGATCCTTATCTGAATTAAAATTGAATTGAATGCGGGTAGCATGCAAATGCCAGCCAGTGCTAGCATAGGCATGCCTTGTATGAGTTCAAAACTGTGGCGTTCGAGCTCTTAAGTGGCATTTTTTACTTACTGGAGCACCTTCAAGTAGCAAAGAAAGAAAGTAAGAAATTAGCGCTGGAACCAGGGAACTAGACAAAACAAGTGAAATGTGAGAGGAATGTGAGATTTCATGATAAATGCACTTAGCCAGCTAGTGAGAGATTTCTGCAAGGGCCATGATGAGATATTAAATGTAGCTGCAAGAGACCAGGGTCATCTACACTTAGATCAAGCTGAAAAATGTAAAAGCACTCTCCACAAACCTGGAAAAGCATACACTCATCATTCAATGGGAGGAAAAAAATAGAAAGTAACAATGTTGAAAGACAAGTATACTTCAAACTGAATCTCATTGTGTTAGATCCAGTCCTTATTTGTAATGTCTTGATTTCTTTTTTGACAGTTGGGGCAAGGAACACTAGGCTATGTAAAATGCCAGCTAGCATCTTGAATTACAAAAGGCAGGGAGAAAAACAAGATCTGATTCTGTGGTGAAACCGTCCGCTCAGAAAATGCTTTTCAATGCGAAAGTCTGCATGCTATTAACTGTAACCGTAAACCTGAGCTAATATAATGTTGTGTTTATTCCCACTGAGTGGGTTCCTGTGAGTCTGATCTTTTGCATCTCCTTAATCCCTGCACATGCTACTTTATGCATTTTCCTTTCTAACACTCTAGCTTTACTACCTGCTGTCTGTATGCCACATGCAATTTTGGTAAGCATGCAGGATTAGCTTTTTAGCAGTAGCTAGCACTGGCTGGCATTTGCATGCTACCCACATTCAATTCAATTACTGACTGTGCACAGGGCAGTAATAGCAGTTTCAGGAAGCTAAGGTTAATGAGTAATTTGAGTTTTATGTTTTCCTGGGTCATAAGATACTGATGGATAAAATGTATTTGTATAGGAGATATTTAAATTGTGGCAATTGTGCTAGACTGTGCTAGCAGCTCGTAAAGAAAGTTTGGGTGTCTACTGAAATTGAAAATGTCTTTGATAATGAAACCCAAAGGAGAATGGAAAAGATCTATTCTGTCCACTTCCACTTCTCTTTTCCCACCAAATGGACACAGCTTACAGTTTGGTCAGTGAGAAAAAGAGAACTTCAGTTTCTCTGCAATAAGACCAACTTTTGCTATGCATTGCAGGGCTCTAAGTAAGCATCATAAGTAAATATTAGTGTTAGAGAGACAAAAACAAAAAAGCAAAAAACAAAGAGAGGTTTGTCTGATGTAGGGGTCTAAATGAAAATTAGACATTTGCCTCCAGGTGCCTGCCCATCTCTGGATAGGTCAGAAAGCAGTCCCTGCAGTACATTAGTTATCAGCTTGATCAACAGGCATCAGGCTTGAAAATTGAATCAGTCATCTAGTTCTAATCAGCTACCATCTAGAAACTGAATTCCCATCAAATCAGTATGGACCTTTTTTGTATGCTTCAGTTTTTTGAAAAACTTTAGGAAGTCAGTGGTTTCAGAGAAAGTCTAACTTGTCCCAGCTCTGCCATGAGAGGAGGGGGTTATGCTGCAGTAATGGCTTTCTGGAAGTGGTGTGTCTTTTAAGGTCCTCATCTTCCTATTATAGCAAAATATGAGAGTAATTAAAACTAATAAGAGGAAGGATGCAAATATAAGTAGGTATGTGGGACAGTCAAAACCTCAAATCTCAAATGTTGCACACCAGGCAGTAATTCAGCTGAGGGTTAGATCTACCCTGTGTCACTTGCTTTCCATCTCTCTTTACATCTCCTCCGTCCCCTGTGAGGGGCTTCAGTGAAGATAGACCTCAGGGAGCTGGACCTGTTTCCTTCCTCCTCTGGCACACTGCAAGTGTAGCACATCTGGTCAACCTAATCTTTGATCTCCCTTAAAAGCTCTTCATTAGAAAGTATGTCTCAGCCATGGCTAGCACCTTGACCTCTCCCCTGAGTGCACGAGCCATTGTGTCCCCTTCTTGCTCATTTAACCCTGTACAAGGCTGTGTTAAGGAGGACTTGGAAGCTCAGTAACCACTTATCTGGGCTTTAACTGCTCGGTGTGCTTGGCCACTCTTACTTTGGGGAAGAGATTTAGAGGAGCATTTGAGGAGAAAACAGAGAATGGATAATGGATGGGAGTATGTCACAAGTAGATTGAATTTAGATGAGAGTGTGAAAGGGGAGAATTTAGATGGGAGAGCAAAGGAAGAAGACATGACACTAATCAAACAAATATTAATGGGGTACAAGGAGAAGTAATTGTGCTCCTTAGTATTAAACCTGTATTGTCAGCCTGTCAGAATTAGTGGGGGAGATGCCTACCTTGTCAACACTAGCTGAGCCTAGCTCCTGGTGTGCCCAAATGAACCATCAAACAGCCTCTTGCTGGTCAAAAGGGAGGCATCTAAACGCTGCACAAGCTGCACACCAGTGCTCCTCTGGCAACCCCAGTGAGCAAGCAGGGCTCAGATGCTTGGGTCGGGATCCAAGGAGCTGTCACATGAAAGTCTCATGCACATCTCCCACTACTGCAGTGGGAGCAGAAGAATTAGAGGGGGTGGGATGGAAGCAAGGAAGGCAGGAAGGAAGAAAGGGTAGCATATGAGTGAAAGCATCTTTCAACTAAAGACCACCTGTATGTACTTTGGTTGTTTCTGAAATATATATGTAGGGCTACTTTTGTGGTGGCGCAGAAAACTAGCCCTCAGCTCTTGTTGAAACTATGTTAATTACACTAGTAAAACCTCTTTTCCTAGTATTGCAATATTTGACATGACATTCCATGTGATGAGCAAGGCAGTAGAACCAAAAGGGAGATGCATTAATGTGGGTAAGTGTTTTCTACATTGGTGTCCTGGTTTCAGCTGGGATAAAGTTAATTTTCTTTCTAGTAGTTGGTACAGTGCTGTGTTTTGAATTTAGTATGAAAGTAACATGGATAACACACTGATATTTTCAATTATTGCTGAGCAACTTGGAGTAAGTCAAGGACTTTTCAGCTTCTCGTGGCCTGCCAGTGAGAAGGCTGGAGAGGCACAAGAAGTTGGGAGGAGACACATCCAGGACTGCTGACCCCAGCTGACCCAAGGGATGTCCCATGCCATATGGCATCATGCTCAGTATATAAACTGGGAGGGGAAGCTGGCTGCTCAGGAGCTGGCTTGGGTACCTGTCAGTTGGTGGTGAGCTATTGCATTGTGCAACACTTGATTTGTATATTCTGATTCTTTTATCATTACTATTATTTACTTCCTTTTCTGTTCCATTAAACTATCTTTATCAGAACCCATGGGTTTGAATCTTCCTAATCTCTCCTCTGTCCCACTGGCAGGGGGACAGTGACTGAGTGGCTGTGTGGTGCTTAGTTGCCAGCTGGGGTTAAACCACGACAATTGGATGAACCTACTTAAAGGCCATTACATTATACTTTCTTGTTCTCCCCTGTGGATGGCCGAGCACCTAAGCATATGTCAAGTTGTTTGAAAATGTTGCTGGCATTCAGAAGAGTGGTGTCCTTGACCACTCACCTCTGGTAGAGCTGTAATTAGGCAATTCCTCAAGTTCTGGATTGGATTCGTGACAGCATTTTCTCCCATCTATTTATAGTTTATGCTGATGCAACATAACAAAGGTACATATTGGCATTTCTTTGCCTTAATACCCCTTTTTTTTTTTTAATTTTCCCAAATATTACCTATATTTCACAGTCCTTCTGGTCAGATGAGTGTGATTTCTCATAATGACTAGTAGTTATTTTCTAATAATCCTAGTATTTCCATAACCAAGATGGATGTTTCTAAGGGAATGACTACATGTGTGCTTGCAGCTGTGTTCAAAACATAGTACAGCCAAAGACTGTCATGAGTGTAAGTTACACACCCAAAATTCAGTTCCAAAAACTGTTGGGGCTGCATTTTAAGACCTCATTTTAGTTCCTAGGCCTCTTCATGCAAATAAAAATTCTTGATTTTGCAGGATTAGTCAATGGCAAAACCCAGCGGGAAGATGATTTTTTCTCCCACTGAAACTGTGGGTGGAGGTCTGCGTTTGCATCCTTACTCTGTAACTATTCTCTGTTCCTGGCCAAAGCAGAAATGGTTAGGATTGTGACCCTGAGCCTACTTAAATAATCGCTTAATAAATGTTCTGGTTTTCTCATTATAGATATGAATTTCAGATCTGAGATTCAGGTGTCTCCATAGCTCTTTCCTAGGCTCTACATGATTATATTAGCTCGTGGCTCTAGTCCTGAAAGAGTGTAATTTCATCCTCACATTTCCAAAGATTGATTTCATTAACAATAAGGGGTCACATCACATTGCTAAAAAAAAAATAGTAACATACATCTGAATTTCCCACCCATGTGAGCAGTGGAAAAATGAACAGGAGTGGGAAGGAGTCATCACATCATATACTTAACTCATCTAAATCTGGATGCTTAAATTAGGTTCCTCCACCAAATGGAATCAGGACGAGTCATCTCTTTCACTGTTAGGAAAGCCAAGAGAAATTAGGTTCCTAATTTATTTATCAAAATATTTGATTGTATTTGATTATGTATCAAATACCTTAAAAAGGTGCTCTGAATATCTCGTCTTCTCCCCAGCCTCTCAACTTCTTAAGCTATTAACTTACTGAGCCTGATGAACTTTCAGAAGTACACCAGAACAACTTCTCTTGAGCTCTAGACCCACGGGACACAACAAAGAAACTTGAAGAAAGTCGAGATGGAAAAATTTTCAGAAAAAAAATTCCAGCGCTAAAGAGGAGGAGCAGCAGATATGCATCACAGCCACAACAGTAGCTACTGCTCTCAGCCCACATGAACTGTGAGAGCCTAATGAGCAAAAGTGGCCATTCACTTCATAAATATTTGGGCCAAAGGACTGAAGAAGGTCGTGTTTTGAAGAACTGACTACAGACAATTGATCATGACGGGGGTAACAAGGTATTTCTAGGAGGCAAAAGTGTGACTCCAGCAGAGCAAGGTTGGCAGGAGCTGTCATGGGAAGGGCCACTAAGCCTACGGTCCTCACAAGCGGATGCCCAGCATGCCTCGTGGGGCCGTAAGGGCTCCACTGCTGTGACAGCCATTGGCTTCAGCGGCCTAATTGTTGCAGGAACCTTTAATCTGAATCTAGCTGGATGAAAGCTGCTACACAAATAACTAGCAAACTTTGATAACAGTGTAGTTATCTTCAAAAATAGATCATCTTGGGAACCAAGGTCAAGATGTTATTGTAAGAATTGGAGCCTTTCCTAAAAGTGCTGAGGAAAACAAGAACACAAACTGAAAAACCTATTGATTCTTCCATTTTACTACTGATGACTGGCTGCATCAAACTGATCTGCTGGGAGCCATCACAGATAAATCCACAGTAAAGGAAACACTCTGTGGACCGGCAGCAGATACAACAGAAACCTTCCCAGAGGAGAAGAGAGAAGAGGTAAGGAATGTAGAACTGCCCTTGTCACTTCTCCTTTGGCAAATGACTAGCTCTCAAAAACCCTAATTAAGTTTCCATCTTTAAAATGTGATTTCCATTTGCTCCCTACGGTTTAAAAATAGTGAAAAGATTTCAGCAATTGATGACACTCTCAGTTGTACTAAATTAGAGTGTAGAGGAATTAGAAATTGCTACTGTTGGTGTCACGTAGTAATGGTCTCTCCTTTCTTCTTGCCCTTGCACCAGGTTGCTCTTCCCCACCACCACATTCCTGGGCAGCAGCCACATACTGGAGTGGCAAATCACCCGCCACTGGTGCTCAGTGGTCAGAGTAAGTTTCCTATCACTTTTGGATTCATGTAGTCTTTGAAGCCCTTCACTCAGGTTAACCCACAGGTCTGTACCTCCAATCTTTCCTCACATACACAGTCTTGTGAAAGAGGGAACAATTTTGCCTTTATGAGTGTTTTTGACCACAGCTTAACTTAACTGACTGCAGTGGAAATTCTCTAGATTTGCACCGCTGTGAACTAAACCAGGCTTGGGGGATCTGTGTGTGTGGGTTATAGACTCCTTAATTGCCTGTGGGCAGCATTGTCCTCTGACTCAGAAATATCTTTGCCTTGGGAAAAAATAATATACCCCCCCCAAAATTCTTATCTGTCTCTGCTGACAGACACAATCTCTTTAATGTTGCCCTGCATTTGTCTTAACACAATTTATTGGACAAACGGCAAAAAAGGCTGTTAGTCATTTCCACTGAAATTTGTGAGTGATAAACACATCTGTTATACTCCTGTACAGTAACTGGGCACATTTTTGATTAAATAGTCCCCTAATTCAAAAGCATCTCACCTGCTCTCAATATGACAGCAATAAAAACGTAGCTATGTGCTTTGTTTCTGGCATAGTTTCAGCTCTTCCACATTACTTAAATCGTGAGCATATATTCCAGTTAGCTTAGGCTTCAGGCTTTAAAAGCTCAAAGTGAGTAATGAAGGGAAAGCAATCTGATTAGCTGGTGGAGCTGACTAAAAGGCACCTTCATTACGAAGGAGCTTAAAAAAGGAATAAAACTATATAAAATGGATTAAAGGTATAATAATAACGATAGTATCAAACAGCATAACAACTGAAATTAATATTTAATAGATGGTACAGGCATGTTCATGGCTTTATATTCTTCTGTTTTAATGATCTTAACCACAGCTTGAGGTCCTTTGTCTTGTCTCCTTCTACTGACATCAGCTGGAAGAGACAGAGATGAAAACAAGGGTAATTTCCCCATGGTCATTGCTTGGCACTATTTCTGCTTTGCTCAGCCATGAACTGAAGTTTAAAGGATGAAGTGCTGTCAGTCAGACTGATTCTTCCCTCTAACCTGTCTTACCTGGGTTAACCACTCAGCCAGTCACCAAGGAAACGCGTAGCTCCTTTGCCCATCTTACAGCCACCCCACAGCCTCATGTTGAGAACATCACCATAATCTCATTAGGACATTGAATTTGCCATTGAAGCTTGAATTCCCCTAACAGGAGGGGAGTGGACTAATGCAATTAAACAAATTAGCGTTTTGAGCCACTGCATGGTATCTGTCCAATGCCATGAGCAAAGAGTAGCTAGTTTTCTTCCTTTCTTAAAAAAAAAAACACAAACAAACAAACAACAAAACCAAGACTCCAGTCCTCTCTCCACGTTATGTTCAGGGAAATAGTGCAGTCCCCTGTCATCTGTAAACAAATGGGAAGGTAATTACTCACTTGACCAAAAACTTGAATTGTTTCCCTTTATTTTCCCAAGTGCTCCCATCCCAGTGGTTCTGATTATTTTTATCAGTGTAATGTTTATGCTTCTAAAGGTAAAGTGGATAAACCCAGAACATTTTGTTCTTCTCTTATGGTATGTAACAGTGGTTGCCAGATAAGAACAAAACTCCTGTTGATTTCAAATCTATTCTGATATGAAGTGCTTCTTAAGTGCTATGAATAACTATTTTAAAATACACCAGATTTTCAGGAGATAATTCCGGCATATTCAGTAATTCTCTAGAAAGGCAGATTATTAAATGCCTAAGGCAGCGCTTTTCTGCCTTTTGTTGTGGGGTTTTGAGGCTAATCCAGTTCCCTCCTCCCTCCCTCACTCTGCCAAATAAACAAAGCAGCAAGAGCGAACTGTAGCGAGAATCAGGAACCATGAATCTTTGAATAATATTCTGGCATGTGAGTTTCCAAAGGCAACATATTTCTCTGGGAGTACTGGGGTGAGAGAGAGGGAGAGAGGGAAGGAAGGGAGCAGTGGTACCCTCCTGAGGATAATGCTGCCGTCTCCATTACAGCATTTCTTCCTGGGGAGGTAGAAGATGGAATGACACGGGTAGGATCTAGAAGCCTCTTATGCATTTTGATTACCAAAGAGCTTATGCCGCTGGCTGCTTGCTGCCTTCATCTTTGAATGGGAAAGGCAGGAATAACAAGTGTATTTTAGTAGATGTTATTGTGCTACCACTCATCTGCTCACAAACAAATCGCAGTCTGCCACCAGGCACTGGAATCAGAAGGAGTGAGAACATGGGTTATTACTAAATAAGGGCATTGGTTATACACTCAACTTTATGTAATACATGGATCCTACCATAAGCTGCTTACAAAATAGATATATATTATGTAGGCAGTATGCATAGTCCCAAAGGATAGCGTAATCTTAGCAGTTTTCCCTGAAAATGCAAGGGACTTCAAGACTGAGTCAGTACTGAGAATATCTGTCACAAACTTGAAAATAGAATGTAGTATAGATAATGCTGCAGTTATTTGAAAAGCGTCACGAAGCTCAGCATTTCAGTAGTCACAAACTCCCAAAATGTCAGAGCTGAGCTGGTACTGAAGAGAAGCTGAAATGTGCTGAAACAGAAAATGCAGTACTGAGGCTTACAAACAAAATGAGCTCTGCACTGTGATAGCAATAGCCATACAGTTTGGATTAAAGTATTTTGATATTTATGGTATCAGATCAGATGAGGACAAATTAAAAAAAAAAAAGAATTATGTTTTTAAATACCTTTTTAGCTCCTGATACCATTACAGGATAGAACCAGGGGTTGAATTATTTTCCTATGTAAGTTCTTGCGTAACATCACTGTAAAGTGGTCCTGGTTTGCCTATTTATTTTTTTCCTTTTATCGTGTTTGGATTTAAATGTAGCCCTAATCCTGCATATCCTCTTTGAAAAGCTTAGATCCATAATGTATTGTGTAGTATTCTTTAAAACACTTTGCTCTATAGTGTGGGGTAGCCTTCAGTTAACAATATAGATTTCAATTCTTAACCTTACATTTGATAGTTTTTATTGCATTATATTCTTCATTTAATACAATGTAAAATTTCAAATATGCATACTAATTGAGACAAATGATACCCAGCAAAAATATTAGCATTATTTAATATCCCATATCAGATAAAACATGCAGTAGCAACACATATTTATGGGCAAATTCACCAAGATACCAAAGAACAAAAAGTAAAGCATATCATCTGGGAATACTGAGTTTACAGCTTATATTTTCCTATGAATTTTCCCCAATAGTTTATGTTTTCCTCTGTTCAGAGGAACATTACCAAGCCTTTGAGACAAAGACTGAGAATCTGACCTCTAACTTTGGGGCTGATCCCTGAGGTTGCAGGACTGTTGTGATGGTACAAATATTATATGAAATGAGGGAATTCCTAGTCTATTCCTAATTTTGCATCAAACTAGTCAGTACATATTCTTGAAAATTCTTCAAGGGCAAACACCATTAATGTGCCATTTTTGAAAAAAAAAAAAAAATAAAAAAGAGATTGAAGCCATATTTTTGTATCCATCATGAAAAGTAACTTGATTTGAAGGGCTGTGAATGTGAATGGGTGTTACTTGCTCTTAAGGAGGTAAGGTAGGAAAACACTGCCAAATACCCATGATTAGGTTTTCCTGGTCACCTTGTTTCGTCCCACAGTGAGGTAATGAGTTCACTGAGCACCTGTTACCTTTTCCCCCCTCCTTCCCTGTTCTCTTTTTGATGGTATATTTCCCTGCAACGAGATTTTCCGTCACATGAGGTTTCAATAGGTAGTTTACCCAGCTCACCTCTACTACAGATCAGGCATAAAATATATACCAAAATGCAGCTTTGCATCTGCATCTCTGCCTTGACCTACTGCCAGACTTAAATAAAATGGTTTCAAACTCTGTGGGCCTACAGCATCTTTCTTACCCTGATTATATTTTATGCTTGGAAAGAAGCAGGAAGCATGGGTAGCTCCACAAAGCTGGGAGGATAAGACCTTAAAAATTATGCTGCAGGCAAGAAGGATTTGAAGAGAGGGCTAATGTGGCCCAAAGGACAAAGGAGATTTTAATACTTAAAATGAGCAGGAGTTGGAGAGGAGGGGAGGGGAGGGGAGGGAAGAGGAGAGGAGGGAAGGGTAGAGGGAAACAAATGCAGGGACATGCTTAAGGGAAAGCATCGTAAAAGAGAATCTAAATGCTGAAAATGAACCTGCCTTTTTATCCTCTTTTTGTATTTCATGCAGTCACATGAGCACAATAGCTGTTCATCTAGACCACAGGATTCATTAATAACTTTTTCATCTTTTGTGGAGTCTGTTAAAATAGTACATGGCTTTGCCTCCTGAGATAGCGAACTCTTGTCTTGAATGGAAAAAGGATGGTGTACAGAGTCCAAAATTAAAGGAACTAAAGAGAGCTTACAAACTGTGATAAACTTAAAAATAATTAGCAACAAGTACCAATTTGATACTTGGACCTTTCTTGGTCTTCAGCGGAGAACAGGAGTGTTACAAAAATAGATAAACATCTCTGAAATGTGGCAACCAAGATTTTTAGTACAAAAGTCCAAAAGAAATGAGGAGGCAACCTGTTGGGTGGCATGCAAAGACACTGCCACATCTGAATCCATTGCTCTTAACGGACAGCAAAAAGTATGAGTCTGGTGATAAGTGATGTCTGTCATCCTGTAGTGCTTTATACTATTGTTCACTGTTCCCTTTATTGCTAAAGGGAAGTGTCCCAATTTTAATATCAGTGCTATGCCTGAATAAATCCCACATGCCTGTTTCTTGGGAAAAATAACATTGATTCATGTAGAGAAGGTGACTAACAGCAAAGCAGAATACGGGGGGGGAAAAATAAAAATAATGGATCCTTAGTGTTCCTCCCTTTGCAGCAAAGGCTCTAGTTATGATGCAAATGATACAAAATTAATGTATCCATGAATTAAAAATGAGAGGTGGCATAAATGTAAACTCACTGTTGTTGAAACGGAACTGCACTGCCGTGTTTCTCATGAATTGCCACATTATGCTAGCACTCCTCAGAGCAAAGCTGCTCACCCTTAGAGGGGTGAATGGCTTCTGCACCACTGAACACAGAAAGCAGAGGGACATGCTAGTATGACAGAGGTCTGTGATATGTGGGGTGGATTTGTTAGTGGCACTTCCAGCAGGTGTTGTACACAGCCACAGTGTCTCACGGAGCCTCTGCCAGCCCCTTCCTCCTCCCTGCCCTCCATCACCTGGCTATTCTTCATCCACTTGGAAAGGGTGTGTCTCTTCATCATTTTGCAAGCATATGCAAAACTCAAATATGCTGAATACATTTTTGAAATAATTATTTGCTCATCTCTAGTCCCCAGTGTTGCATGGGTCTAAATTTAATTTACCACAAGGTTGTCTATTACATAATTTCGTTAAGGTTTTCCTAGAGTCTGTCATAGTTTTGAGCCACCAGAATGGTATTTTACTGTGAGCAGCTTTGGTGAATGAGGATGTTCACTTTATCTTCTAAATTGCAAGTAAACAGGTTGAAATTGCCAATTGTATTGTGATATTCCTTGACAAGTTCAACAATTAACAGTTTTCCATTTTTGCCAGTTATCCCTATATACTTGCCACCTTGCCATAAATTTTTGGCTCATGACAAGATGAATTGTCGAGAACCTCCAAAGTCAGATTTTATCAAAACTCTTCAGAAAATTTGAAATAAATTGTTTATTGTGCATTTCATAAGCTCTTGGTATTTGGAAGGAAGTTAGTTGTTCTATGGAAGTCTCAATGGCTTCATTTTATTATTTCAAATTAATGTCTATGCTACATCCAATGCTGAATCATCTTCTGTACTCAGAGTGGTAGCTGGTTTGTGATTTCACTTGTGTGCTGACACCCCCTCTTGGAAGTGGAAATCTTCCTACTCTTTTTTTCCCAAGCAGTCACAAGCTGTGCCACCATAGTTAATGGATTTAACCTTCTGCAGGGAAATAAGCAGCAGAGCCAGCACATGCAGGACTCCAGCTCACACTCCAGCCTGCTCTCCCAGACCATTCATATGGCCCAGCTAGATAGAGATAAGCAAACCACCCAGCTCACCAGTCCCTTCTTGGGGATGGAGGACAAAAACCCTTGCAAGGCAGCCAAGCCCATGGCAGCTCAGATAGGAGAAAGGGTGGAAAACTGAACCCCAGCTCTGTCTTCTCCCAGCTCAGGGCTGAGGGGCTATGGTCAGGGTGAGAACCTCTGCCAGCAAATGTGAAGGACATTGCCTGCATCCTGCTGTGAAGGGGGCTGGTTTGTACTCCTGCCGCAACAATAACACTCCTGGAACACCTACTCCATGGCATCCCTGCAAAAGTGCCTGTTCTTACCAAGGATTAGGATAAACTAATTTAGGAAGTCGCAGTGCCAGTGTAAGAAAGACAGCAGTGTGAAGTTGTAATCACTCCCAGATCAAGATACATATACAATAAACTGAGGGTTTGGTTTATCTTGTCTTTAATGTAAAAAGATCTTTGTGTGAATATTGGACTAATTATTGCACAGGTAAGGCATATACATTTAACATCACAAGCCTAGTCAATGCTAGCACTGTGCTGTCCTCTCACAATTTTAAATAAAGACTATTAGAGCTTTAATTCCACTGCCAGGCAAGAAATTGACAAAGAGGTATTTCATCCTTCAGAAGCTGGAGAACAGACTCCAAGCTCTCTTACAAGTTAAGATCACTAGAAAACTTTTCTTCCTCCTTATTTTGCCTGCCTTGGCAAGACACTTCAACACAATTCTGAGCTCGACTCTGCAACCTGAAATGCACTAAATCAATTAGTTATCATATGGTATCTTATTCTTTCTAAAACACCAGCATTTCTGGTAATAAATGTAATGAATATAAAGAACTACTTCAATCTAGCTTCAAAAAAGAAAAGTGCCCAAGTGTTGTAAAGATACAATAGATGTCAAATTTTTGAGCCTTTTTTGAAATTCTACTAATTCAGTGCTAAGGACACTTCTTGCGTATGCTACAGGTGTCCGCTGATCCGAAAATATTTTTCAGTGAATACTAATTCCCTGTTTTAGTGAAAATCTTTATTGTTGAATCTCTTATTACAGGTGCAGGGCAACAACACTATCCGTTCTGCTTCTGATGAGAAACAAACTGTAATACACTACAAGATAAGAAAGTAAGCAAAGCTTTCTCTTCAACTTCTGAATAGGAAGTGCTAGCATATTTATTTAAATTCAAAAATTAAAGTTGATGCCTTATTTACTGAAAGAGCATAGAACCCCGAACATACCACTAGTAGTGTTTTTGATGACTTAGGTTGTGCTGAGATTGTAGGTCTTTCCCTACAATCAGTGGTCTGTTTTCCAAACATCCCTCTGATGTATGAAAATCAATCTTACTTGCTTATACATGTCTTTATGTCAGGATAAGTCATTCCTGCTCATTGATTCTTCTTCTTCTGGGCCTTTATTTTTTGGTACTTAAGCACTGATGAGTGAGAGTTTGCATGTTCCTTAAAAATCATTGATTTTTCAACTTTTTGTGGAGCCTTCTTGGATGAGTCTAAACTGCAGGAAGTAACTATGCGCTTGCCTCGAAGGTGCTGCATAATCAAGAGCTTGATTGTCATATGGGGATGCAATGATGTGCCCCCAAATTCAGATGGGAGAGTTGGAGAGGAAATTCCATGTGGAAACATAGGAATTGTGAAGCAGACTTCAATAATCAGCTTTCCTGAGCCCTAATAGAACAGCAGATGCATTGAGGACAAAGCAACTCCTAAACCATCACAGTCAGAGTATTTGTAAGAAGCAATTGTTCGAGATTTTTCAGAGGCAAGAAGAAAACTAGGGAGCAGCTGTCTCAAAAACCAGACTTAAATCAAAAACAGCTTTGAAGGGAACTGGCACTTAAGTCAGAGGTCCTAAAGGTTTAGGATCAATTGGAGGTAGATTAATTGAAATGACTATAAAGAGATAAAATAAAGAATACGGCATGTCTGCTCATGGCATCTTAGAAGGAATTGAAGTGGGAATGAAAAAAATTTGGGATTTAGTTTCTGCTGGGAACAGCCTGCTTAGTCACGGTCAGAAAAGAAATAGTTGAAGAGGTGCTAAGGGTAGGAGGAAATAATACAGTGGGAATGGAACACTGTGGAAAAATACTGACTCTAATTGCTAAATTTGGCACAGATATATCTAGGAAGTTAATCCTACTGAATGTTTGCTATATTGGGATATTGGTTAGTTATCAGAGCTATGTGTGTGTGCAGAATATGATATTTTCTGCAGCTTTCTTCAGCCAACTGTACTATTAGAAATAGATAATTTATAATATTCCAACTGATGTTTTGCTCAGTGTAAGGTGACACTTCCCTTGCAGAATATCCAAACTAATCACACTGCCAACAAACAGTCATTTTATTAGTCTGTCTTTTCAGCTTTTAAGATGTTTCATAATTCCGTGAAGTATTTCTGGTGTTGATATTTTATCAAACTATATTTTACAGACAATATATCCAGTAATGCATATCAATTTCAATAATCAGGAACTGTGAAAAGCATCTGTCTTCAGTAAATAACAATTATACGACCCATCTTTCTTTTTCTTCATTGAATACCTGATAAATTAATGCTATCTTTCTGTGCCAGCTCCCCACTGCCTATGAAGAAAGACCCAAAATGAGCTGTTCCTGTCTTGGTGCCTGTGATTAGAGCCAGCCTTTGATTCTCAATGATTCTCACACTCAGGGACGCAAAGAAGGCCAGCAATAAAACTTCAACCCTGGACTTCCACAGGGCAAATTTTGGCCTTCTCTACCAGAAGACTGGTTCAGAGGGTACCTTGGGAAACAGCCCTTGAAAACAAAGGGGTCCAGGAGGGATGTACATGCATCGAGAAGCAAGTCTTGAATGCACAGGAGCAGGCTGTCCCAGTGTGCCGAAAAGCAAGCCGGTGGGGAAGACAGCCAGCCTGGCTGAACAGGGAGATTTTGAAGGAAATTAGGGGAAAAAAGAGAATTTACTGACTATGGAAAAAAGGGCTGGCTACTCATGAAGAGTTTAAGAACATAGTTAGGTCATGTAGAAAGAAAACTAGAGAGACAAAGGCACAATTTGAACTCAATCTAGTCACTTCTGTTAAGTATAACAAAAAGTCTTTCTACAGATACATCAGTAGCAAAAGGAGGGACAAGGAAAACCTCCATTGTTTATTGGGCGTGGGTGGGAACACAGTTCTCAAAGATGAGGAAAAGGCTGAGGTATTTAACACCTTCTTTACCTCAGTTTCCAACAGTAAGACACACTGTCCTCAGGACAACTGGCTTCCGGAGCTGTAGACAGAGACAGGAAGCCGAATAGCCCCCCTGTAATCCAGGAGGAAACAGTTTGCGACCTGCTGAGCCACTTGGATCCCCACAAGTCTATGGGACCAGATGGGATCCATCCTAGGGTGGTGAGGGAGCTGGCAGAAGAGCTCGCCAAGCCCCTCTCCATCATCTACCAACAGTCCTGGCTTACAGGGGAGGTTCCAGATGATTGGAAGTTGGCAAATGTCACACCCATCCACAAAAAGGGCTGCAAGGAGGACCTGGGAAACTACAGGCCCATCAGCCTGACCTCAGTGCCTGGCAAGGTTATGGAGCAGATCATCCTAAGTGCAATCACATGACACCTACAGGATGGACAAGGGATCAGACCCAGCCAGCACGGGTTTAGGAAGGGCAGGTCCTGTCTGACCAACCTGATCTCCTTTTATGACCAAGTGACCCGCCTGGTGGATGAGGGGAAGGCTGTGGATGTGGTCTATCTGGACTTCAGCAAAGCCTTTGACACCATCTCCCACAGCATACTCCTGGGAAAGCTGGCAGCCCACGGCTTGGATGGGGGCACTCTGTGCTGGGTCAGGAACTGGCTGAAGGGCCGGGCCCAGAGAGTGGTGGTGAACGGTGCTGCATCCAGTTGGTGGCCAGTCACTAGTGGTGTCCCCCAGGGATTAGTGTTGGGTACAGTTCTGTTTAATATCTTTATTGATAGTCTGGATGAGGGGATTGAGTGTCCCATTAGCAAATTTGCAGATGACACCAAGTTGGGGGGGAGTGTTGATCTTCTGGAAGGCAGGAAGGCTCTTCAGAGGGACCTGGACAAGCTGGAGAGATGGTCTGATTCCAACAGGATGAGGTTCAACAAGGCCAAGTGCCTAGGAAGAAATTTTTTACAGAGTGAGTAATCAGACATTGGAATGGGCTGCCCAGGGAGGTGGTGGATTCACCATCCCTGGAGGTTTTTAAGATGAGACTGGATGTGGCATTTAGTGCCATGGTCTAGTAACCACGGTGGTGTTGGATCAAGGGTTCGATTTGATTATCTCGGAGGTCTTTTCCAATATTCTATGATTCTTGACTTATTTAGTCTCTTCCTTTTGCATGTCATCAGGCATCCAGGGGTTCAAAACAGTGAAATGTTTTATGACTTTCAAAGTCTGGACTGAGCATAGTTACCAGCTCCCCCTTCCCCCCAGAAAAACACTTGGATTGAACTCCACCTGTTGCATTTAGGAGTTAACCAGGGACAAAAGAAACTGTATCAATTCTACTTTAAAAGAGAGACTTGTGGAAAGGCAATAAATGATCCCTGGAAAATGAGTGACACACAGTTCTCTGCTAGCAGATCCTAAGTACTTGTGCCTACAGTGTGGAGCAGATGATAAATTTTAAAGTGTGCATGTGGCTGTTTATTTACATGGTAGGTGGTTTGTGAGAAGGAGAAGTACAAATTTATTAATATTGGAAACCACATTTGCTTTGTTTAGTTCTAAAATAGGCAGTAACTCTAATAGCATGGCATGTGCTCCTGAGTGTTTGAGGTTCACAGGTGCCCCTTAGTATGATAGCATGATATATTAATTTTTGAGGGTTTTTTTTCCCATTGAACATGACAGTTTGCTGTCCTATGCAAAGATGGGACAGTGTGTAACAGACCAAGTCAGTGTTCAGCATTAACTTTTGTGATTCACAAGCAAACACTAGACTGAAAAAACCCTGCCTTGTGGTGCTGAGCATATAGGACTTTGCATTCTGGCTGTTTGACATTTCCTTGAACGTTGAAAGAGGAATTGTGCACACTTAGGAACACCCACCTGTAATGGGGTTGTAGATTTCAGCCTGGGCAGGGCTGGAGGAATTGGGAGAGGGGGTAGCTCTGTGCTGGGGAAGGGAAGGATGGCCTCACCTATGGGAACCACCTCCTGCCTGCGCAGAGAGACCCAAGCTCTCCCCCCAGCAAGGGTGCAAGAGCCATGTTTGCTTCCCAGCCTGAGCCTGATCCCACGCAGACACAAAGTCTTAGCACCAGCAGGAATTACTGATAGCGGTCAGCGAGCCCCAACAGCCCCTTGGTATTTGGGAGTTTGGTCTTTAATTCCTGCAGTCTGAGGAAGGCTTCAAAGTCAGACTTCTCACTTACTGCCCTGACACATGGCTACTGTGCCCTCTGCAAGAGGTGAGGTGCTGCTGTTCTCTCATCAGAGCTTTGTTTTTTGTGGACTCCAATCCCTACCAGAAATCCCTGTAGAAAGCCTTAGTGGTGACTACATGATACCTAGGGGCTCCATTGCTGGCTCTGAGTGAGCAGGTGTGGACACATACAAGGAAAAAGCTCTGCTCATCCAGGAAGCTTTATGGCCAAAATTAAGATTATCAATAGAGTTAGGAGTCTGTGGGTTTGCGTGATGGGATTTGGGGGATGACAGTTTTGGATGAATGTGCCTTAAGTCTGCCGATACTCTTCTTCTACTGCTAAAGTCCCTTATATGACCTAGTCACGTAATTATTTCCATTCCCTGATTGAAATATGGCAATTAGTAATATTGTTACTGTAGGACAGAAGCTCCAGTAAAGAACTGAGACCTTTAATAATCAGGTTTTGTACAAATAAGGAGCAAGCAGTGACAATCTAGATATAACTCCTAGGACCAGGAATAAAGCTTTAAAAAAGGTCTTTGGGGCTTTGAATTCCCCAGGGAGAGATAGCAGTTGACAGAGAGATTGCAACAAAAAAAAAAAAGGGATTTGTGAGCTTGAAGATGTCACACATTTTTTCTGTCGAAGCTATGCCTCGTTGCTGTTGTTAACGTGTCACTGTAACACCTGCTGACCCTGATTAGGATTCCTCTGGGATGGTATAATCACAGAGCACAATGTGGCCACAAAGAAATTACAGCTTATGATCTGCAACATATAAAGGGGCAATAATGATAGACTCAACCCGATTGATGCTGGTTTATCCATACATATGGCTTGCATGGGTGCATTTGTGTCTTCATTTACTATTTTGATTTAGCTCTGTAAACATCAGTGCTCCCTTATAACTCCGAGCCTGGCCATTATAAGTTGGTTGCTTTTATGGTGTCATTGAAGAAAATCTCAAATAGGGATTTGAAATAGGAGAAAATAACAGCTTAGGCTACTGTAAACTGGGCTGGCTGAGGCAGAGATTTGCATTTAGATTGAGCCTCTTCACATCTTCTCTAAGCAATTGTAAACTCTCTCGTGCCTCAGCCCTAGAAAAGAATTTAAACAGTCCTGCACTGCCAAAAATGGTGTCTTATGCTTTGTAAGATGTACGATAGCTAATCTAAGTAGTCGGGCTTAGCATTTACTTTTCATAATTATTTGTGCAAATACAACTCAGTTATCAAATGTCAGCATTAATCAGACAAAGGATATCAGCATTGCCAAAATAAATGTGTCATAAAAGTGTTATGTCTGATTATTTGTATTATTCAACCAACACCCAGACGTCCTATTATGTTAAGAGCTACACAAGCATATAAGAAACTGTTCCACCACGAGGGAGTGTATGACTAACTTACGATAAGAGAAAACAATTGGATATTACAAGCAAATAAAAAGAAAGAGAGAGGAGAATTAGGGTGGTCATGATAGTCTGTGACTGCATGTTCCTATGAGAATCATTAGCAAGTTTTAAGTAAAGGAAAAAATGGTTTGATATAAATAAATAAGTAATATGATAACAGTAATCCTTAGTGGGCATTTGCCTAACCCAATGGAGATTTCTGTGGTATGTACTTAGCTTTCATATGAGGGCCTTATTCTCATTCACACCATGCCTATTTACACCGTTCTTGTAAGGATCTCCAAATGGCATTGCTCAGACAGCAGAGGACAGAGGAACACAGCCAAAATACTACAGCTGGCCTCATACCACACAAATCTGCCATCTGCACCCAGCCATGCACGTGCCCAGGGAGGGTTACAGGGGCTGCATTTCTTTGTTATTAGATGCTTTGTACTGCCAACACAATGTAAAGGGATCTTGGTGTGACTGCACATTTGCCTCCATCTAACGTGTTCTGCTGCAGCATGTTTTCAGTGCCACAGCCCAATTTTGTTTGAGCATTAATGTAAATAAATCACTTTATTAAGATGCATAGTTGAACTGGAGCTGCCTGGGACAGCAAACATTACTGTATGTTTCAACGAGAGGAAGATGAACAGAACACAAAGGTACATGTTTAGAGAGGTATCTACTCTCCAGTCTCCTTTCTGATCTGAGGTCACCCTGCCATGTCATGGGCCTTTAATTATTCTGAGTCTCTATTTATCAAGGGCACCTCCTCAGAAGACAGGATGAGTTTTAGTCCTCGTTGCCTGTAGGAGGCTTTGGTCAGTGATGCACAGTGATATAACAAGACATCTTAAACATAAAGCATTTAGCAGTTGAAACAAAGTATTTAGTGGGGAAAAAAGATAAGATTTTTTAAAAATATATTCATTCATGTATTTGTAAAGTAAAATTTACAAGGCAACCACAGGAAACTGGGCTCCATCAGGCACTCAAGTGTCTCAGATTAATTCTCCCAGACAATTCCCAGCCTTTTGTGAATGTGCTCCTTTTTTCACTTTCCTAATTCTTTTTCCCTCCAGTGCAAAGAAGCCTGGCACTGTCCCTCAGCTATTGTTTGTAGAAAAGTGGCTTATCTTGAGCCATACTTTTCCTTTCATTTTCCTTTTGAATTGAACCGTTCTGTTCATGGGGCAAAGTCAAAACAGGGTACTCATAAATTATCACAGAGCGGTTCCCCTTTCATCACAGACATAAACACATTGAAAATCTAGTAGGTGAAGCTGGAATTCCCATATATTCTTGGAATTTATAGCCAAAACCAAGTGAGAATGTGGGTTTAGTAGCACAAAACAACCTTTCTGACATCTCTCATGTAGGACAACATCCATAATAGTGTTTCCATAATAATTACTATTTCTCACTCTGAAATACAGTACTTGTGAAGGAGAATTACTTGAACTGACCAGCAGTGTATTGCCAAAAAAAAAAACAAACAAACAAACAAAAAAAAAACAAACAAAAAAAAACCCCACTAAAAAACAAAACCAAAAAAACAAAACTAAAAAAAAAAAACACCAAACAACAACAAACAAACAAACAAAACCAAAACAAACAAACCCAGAGCAAACCAAACCAAACAAACCCAGAGCAAACCGACTAGGAGCACCACAGCTTGGTAGGAAACACTGATAATGTGTGATGGCCTGACACAAATGCTATATCATTAAAATGTAACAGTAGAATATATTTCATAAGCCATTCTTCTAAATCAACTCAGCCACTTCACATTGCTTCTGGTTATCTCACCCAATCAAGTAAATTACTAATGCTGCCCACGGAGAGAGAATGAGGGGGCTTACATCTGTCAGCGGGTTTGTTGTGTTTTCCTCTCCTCAGAGTATGTTCTATAATTTTTAAAGGGCTTGGCCCAACTAAGTCCTCCCGGTAGCTCTAGTAGATGTACCTATCGGCGGCAGCAAGTGCAATCTTTACCACAAAAGGTACTTTGCCGTGTGACCTGGAAGGCACATCTGGATGCGGGAACCGAACTGTCCGGCAGCAGTGCCAACGGGTGGAAAATGTGAGCACTAACAGAAGCTGAATTTGTCAATAGATTAAAAAAAAACCCACCCAACAACAGCATCACGTCGCCCGCTGGCTGCCCCGGAGCAGGGCTTTCATCGCCTGCCCACTCGCGGAAGGACCACACCGCCCTGCCGAGGAGATCTGTCCCTCCGCCGGAGACAGGGAGGGACTCTGTCCCCACCCCTCTCTGCTGCCGCCCTAAGCCCCAGCTTTCTCCCGGGGGCTGGAGCCGCCCTGGACTCCCGCCCCCCCGGCAGGCCGCTCATCAGGGCGCTCTCCCGACTGGCGCTGCACACGCCGGCTGCCCGGGGCGGTGCCGTCGAGCTGCTCCCACTTCCTGGAGACCTGTAAATACAGCTCTGATTTGAATGTTATTTTTTTCACCTCTGCAGCCTTTACAAAGTAAGGACTACCTGTTGCATACTCATGCGGCAGCGCCGGTGCTGCCTATTCAGTAGGAATCGTTTACTGGGAGAAGGAGGCCAGGGATATCCGAGCGGTCCCGTCCCTTCCCCGGGCAACGTGGCCTGGCACCGGCCCCGGACTGGCACTGCCAGCGCCAGCCGCGTGGTCTCGCCCTGGCCACCCGCCCCGTGGTGCGCGGTGCCCTCAGGCTCCAGAAGTTCCTGGGGCTTTTGCCTTTCGGCGAAATGCCTTGATCCTAGCTGAGCGGAGCGGGGGACAGAGCGCTTCAGGTTGCTGCCCTCCCAAAATCCCCGGGACTGTCCTCCCCAGGGCACGGTGCAGTCTCTACCATTCAGACGTGGGTGATCTGAGCCTCCCAAGGACTTCAGGAGCTAAGCACGCATTCACCGCCTTCGTCTGACAGATAAGGCAGCCACCGCGGCTTCTCCAAGGTCCCGCTGTGCCCGAGCGGAGGAATCGGAAACATCCCGACTAGAGCTGCTCTGCTCTCCCCATTAGGCTGTGCCTCTTTCCCACGCCTGAGCCTCTCCTCCCTTTCATTTACTCTCCAGGTGCTTTGCAAATGTAAGGGCTGTAATTTCATGTCCCCCTGCTCCAAAAGGACAGGTCCACGCCTCTTGTAGTTTAGCCACAGCCAGGAACTTGCTGATTCCGTCGGATACACAGCTCTGCCTCTCGGTGAACCTGTGTCTGCCTTGAGTAGAGAGATAATGCAGTGGGTGTTGTTTTGTTGCTGCCAGTCCCTGGAGAGAGCGTTTTCATGAAGTCTTAGCTCGGGGAAAAGAAATAATAAACGGGCAACACTATACAGTTCATGGCTGGGAAATTAAAATTTCTCCCCAAATGAGGCTCTCTGATAGGAAACGTCGGGCAGAGGCGCCCCTATAATAAAGCGTGCGAGGAAAGTAGTTTGCCGGGCGGGAGGAGAGCAGCCTGGCTGGCTGACAGAGGGGGCGGATCCTGCGCACAGGCGGGCAGAGCCGCGCCGGAGCGGCCCCGGCAGCCGCGGGGCTATTTCAGGAGCCGGGCGGAGGCGGTGGCTGGAGCTGGAGCCAGGGCTGGGGGCAGCGATGGGGTTAGCGGCGCCGGTGGGCTGAGCGGGGGGCTTGCAAGTGGAGGCGGAGGCAGCCGGGAAAACACGCCTTTGCCTCGGATCGAAGGGAAAAGGATCTATTTTTTGGGCTGCATCACAACTTGAGCAGCATCAAGCTGAGCCGGGCAGAGAGGGAAGCGGGAGGGGAAGGAGAGGGAGGAGGAGACGGCTGCCACCGGGGGATTGGGGCTCGATTTATTGAAACAAATCAGTGCTCGGGAGCGAGCGGCGAAAAGGAGGAGGAGAAGAAGGAGGAGGAGGAGGTGGTGGGGGTGGGGGGGCAGGAAGAGGGAGATCGAGAAAGAAAAGTGTGAGGGCTGTGGCTGGGAGAAACAGAAGTGATGAGAGAGCGAGCGGGGAGGCTGGAGGAGGCTGCCCGTCCTGCCGCTGTGCCCCGCAGGGACCGCCGCTCCTGCCGCCGCCGGGCGCCCCCGCGGCCGTCGCTGCCGCCCCGCCGCCCCCGGCCCGCGACATGGAGGCGCTGAATGGCCCCGGACCAGGGCCCGGCGACGCGCTGCGGCCACCGCCGCCTTCTCCCGGCCACCACCACCCGCACGCCGAGAAGAAGCGGCCGCACCGCGCCCCGTCGCCCGCCAGACCCTTCCTCAAGGACCTGCACGCCCGCGCCGCCGCCAAGCCGCCGCCCGCGCCCCCCAAGTCCCCCGGCCTCCCGGCCCGGGCGCCCCCTTCGCCGCACCCGGGCGCCCACCCCCCGGCCGCGGGGCTGCTGGCAGCGCCGGGCCGCCTCTCCCGCCGCCCCGCCGCCCCGGGGAGCAAGGCGGCCGCCGCCGGCACCGCCGTCGGCAGGGCGGGCGCCAAGGCCGCCCCCTGCGCCAAGCGGGCGGCCCGCGGTCCGGAGCCGGGCCCCGGCGGCCGAGGCGCGGGGCGGCAGCCCGGCGGCGAGGCGGCCCCGCCGCCCGGCAAGGGCAGGAAGGCGAAGCGGGGCGCCGCGTCGGGCAGCGGCCATGCGGTGGCAGCGGCGCTGGCCCGCGTCGGCCACACGGACAGCAGCTCCGACCTCTCCGACTGCCCCTCCGAGCCCCTCTCCGACGAGCAGCGCCTGGCCCCGGCCGCCAGCAGCGACGCCGAGTCCGGCACCGGCTCCAGCGACCGCGAGCGGGAGCCGCCCGCCGCGCATCCCGCCGCGCATCCCGCCGCCGAGCCGCCCCGCGCTGGCCCCGGCCCCGGGCGCGGAGCTCCGCCGGCCCCTGGCTCCCGTGGAGATGCGCTGCCTGCGGCCCTGGGCGGGGGGCGAACCCCCAGCCGCGCGGAACCGCCGCCGGCGGGCCCGGAGGAGCTGCAGCGGGAGGTGGAGGAGCTGCGCTCGGAGAACGAGTACCTCAAGGTGAGCATCGCCCGCGGACCCGCGGTGGGGAAGGGAAGGGGGCGGTAGAGGCGCGACCCCCTCCTGCCCGGTAATGCAAGGACCGCGCTGGGGGTAGCAGGTGGATTAACGCTTCCTGGAGTCACCTTCTGTGGGACCCCCCGCCCCCGCCAGGCCAAATGCCTAATTTCACCCGCGGGAGAGAGACAGGGGCAGGGAGAGCCAGCTGGGCTCCTCACCTCCCCCTCCCCCCGCGAAGCGGGACAGCGGCACGGCTTAGGGGCAAATAAGAGACTTAAACGTATGATCGCGGCTCCCTGCATAGCCCGATTTGTGGGGACTGGATGAACGTCAGTCCGGTGCAACATGTACCATGGTAATGTTACGTTTGGTTAACGTGGTGGTAGCTCAGCAAACCCTGACTGTTTCTAAAGCACTGCAAACACTCTACTGGTTAGCAGGACTTTGCTTTCCAGGAACTGTTTTCCTCAGTATGACCCTTTAAGAAAAACCAAAACAACCGGTTCCCTCACTTGATGTGGAAAGGATGACAGCATTGTGCGCTTTGTTTATTGTGTTACTTTATCACTGGAAAGTGAACCCATTCACCGTGAAGTACTAATAGAATTACAAGAGCAGCAATAAAAAAGTGTCACTGCATCCTCGTACAGGTAGAAAAATACATCTGTATACATCCATGCTTGGAGAAACAGAAAAGTTCAATTCAGGCATGCTCTGAGCTGGATTGACCTGTGGGAACCTTTAGTGGGACTGTATTTATAATCTGATCTTTTGGCACAGCAAAGAAGCTACATCCATAAAGATCTATAAATAAGATAAACTGAGATAATCACGTAACCACAGCCACTGTACCATTTGACTGCCTCTGGTGAGAACAATCTTTGTTCCCTGATTTTGGAAACACCCTGTTGTCAAGCAAAATAACCGTGAAAATCCACATGAGTTTTACTTGAAGGACTGGAGTTTGGTGTATAACCTTGTGAGAGAAGAGTGGTAAAGATGCAAACTAGGCTTGTTAAGGGGTTTTGGCTAAGGGACAAGAAATGATGTTCAGCATAGCAAAAGGGTAACAGCAGGGGTGCTGCAAGGTTTTTTGCTGGGTCTGGTGCTGCTTAGTGAACTGGAAAAAGGAACGAGCAATGATACAGCAAAATCTTCAGATGACATTAAGTTTTTCTAGCTTAAGTCAAGCTCAGCAAAGACCAGACAGAACTTAATCATAAACTTAACTTCTGTGGAATGAAAAAATGAAGACAGAGAATGGGAAATAAATCTTGATGTTCAAAATCTGATGCACTTGGAGGGAAGAAGGACTGAGTATGCATTTTTCTGTTTAAGTGTGTTGCATTAACTCATGAGCATCACGAAAAAAGGAGCAATGAGAACCTGCAGGCAAAAATTATGTTAGATTTCAGTGGGAACTGAAGAGAGAATAATGAAGAAAATCTGATAGTGTTTTATAGATCTGTAGCTGTTACACGGGTCAGTGAGTGTACCTGAAATACTGTGGGCACTGCTGGTCATCTAGAAAAGGATAGTAGAGAACTAGACCAATAAAAATTATTGGCTCTTAGCAAAGCTTTTATAGCAATCATTGGATGAGAAACTGTGGAGTGTGGTAGGGAAATGTAATAGTCTATAAAAAGATGAGCAGCACAGAGAACCTTTATCATAAGCTTCTGTTTTGCTTGACAGCCCAGAAGTAAGAGGAGATGTAATGAAACTGGAATTGCACTGCCATTAGAAGTCATGGAGTCCGGAAACATCTCTTTGAATTATGGGATTTGCAAAAGTGTAATACTTAAACTTTAACACATTACAAAGTATGTGTTAAGCCTTCTTGCTTTATACTGAAAGTGATTTTTAACTACAGGAAACTGAAAAAAGAGTCTTTCTGAATTCTCTAGGACTGAGCACTGTTAAAGTGTCCCACCTGGGGGACTCTGTGATCATGAGACCTGGTTGACATTGGCAAATCCTAGGTAAAGAACTTTATTCTGTGTCATTCCAAGTTTTTCACTCTGTGCAACAGTGTCTTCAGGTCTTTCACCTTGATATCTTCACCATCTATAGCAACTGTGTCCCAACCCTTTTTTGATTTGGGCTATGGCTTTTTCAGGCTACAATTTTTTCTGAGACCAGTAGGATAATACAGACTGCTTTCTTCCAGTGGGCAGTACCTGGAAAGCTATGAGCTCAGACTATTGCCTCTTCTGAGGGAAATGAGTACACTGTCTGCTCTCCTTGGCCCCTTGGGTGCAGGAGGTCTTAGTAGTTTTGCTTCTCTCAAAATGGTTGGAGAGGTGTAAAAATTATCAGGAGAATTCTCAAACCTCATTTTCCTTTCCTAGGAAAACCTATAAAAAACTTTTGCAAATTAAAACCACAGCACTGCCTGAGTTGTTTACTTGTGAGTTTGTTCCGTGTGTTTTTCACATTGGAGTGAGCTGCAGTTTCTCCAGAGGGGGCTAAGGGATAACCGGGATGCTGTCTATGTAAATAGACAAATGATTAGATAAATCCCATAAGAAACTGTTAATTTTCTGAGCATGGCCATATGCCAAATTTTGTAGCTTTCACTCCTCCTTATCCCTCCCTGCAGCTAGAGTGCAGTAGTAAGTGCACAGAATAAAGTCTGTTCCAGAGAAATTTAATTTTCACATGATAAGGTCTTTCCTATATCTTTTATATGTAACACAGGTTGTAGAAAAAATTATATATATACACACACACATAAACCTACTGCTAAAGATTACTGGAGAATAAAGGGTTCCCAGAATGAAAAAAAAACCAAAGCGAACACAATCATTTGTTTTTATTTCTACTCGCTAAGTCCTAGAAAGTCTCCCAGGATGCTCCACGGAAGCCTTTGCAGAGCAAACTCTTGTTGCTGCAAACCTCTCGGACTTCATATACCACGAGCCAGATTTCAACCTGATATCTATTTTCCATTTTATGTATTTCCAGGACTGTCATTATTCTAGATGACACTTTTTTTCCAGCAATAGCTAACTAGCTGTAAAGCTAAACTTGTAGGTAAAGTGACTGAGGAGAAGTATTTACATTGAGAAGTCTCTCTTCTACTGCCTCTTTGAAATTTCATCAGTGATTTCAGTTTCAAGTATTTTTTGTGTAACTTTATTTCTGCTACCTATGGGGGAAGACTATAATACTATAGCAGCATTTAAAAGGTATCACTTATCTGCTGATGTTGAAGAGAGAAATTTTGTTGTGGTGCCTCACTCTGTAGAGCCAGGAGGTCATTGATAACTGCTAGTGTGGTAGGTAAAGTTTTAGTTATTGCTAGTCAGTCCTCTTAGGAGCAAAATACTGCCCACACAAGTGATTGCTTTTCAAGATTACTTTGAAGTGTCCAGCACATGGAGAAGTGTCATGCAGTATGCAAATCCTTGGAAAACTTGAAAAGAAGGTCTTTGTGGTATAGAGCCCTCTAAAGGATGAGGGATCTTGAGGAAGAGGGCCCAAATTTTAGCAATTAAACATGTTTTTGCTTTGTCTCAGCCAAACTTTAATTTAGGCTGTTTTAATTAAATAAACATGCCAGCAGAAACTGGTGTTTTAGTCACAACACACGCCCCTTTTCTCTTTACAGCAGCCTCCTACGTGAGGCATGACACTCCCTACAGCCCTTACAATGAAACTGGTGCTTGCCATGCTTTGCTTTACCTGGCTTTCTCTTTGTTCTTGTGTTGGAGTAAGTTCAATATGCCAGAAATGCTGCCACAAAATGCATGCCACAAAAATCCATTCTCAACTATCTTGGATTTTTTAGATAACAGTCTTTTTATCCTGTTTTGTCTTTCTTCTTTCTGTATTCATTTGTATCTTTGACATATTCTGGATATAAGTTGAATAAGGGACCACCTCAGACCCCTTTTTCCACTCTGATACACTCAACGACATTCATGTTTGTTTAAAATCACAACGTGTGTCTTATGAGGTTACATTGTATTTCTTGACTCTCTTGAAACTGTAACTCTTTGAGCGTAGGCTTGAGCTGAACTCATAAGTAATCCCATGATTTCTCTTATTAACCTGCAGGGACTTATGGATGTCAAAGGGTTTTGCAGAGCAAAAGTGATGCAAAGTGATGGGACCAATTTTTTTGTGTTTGGTGACGATTACCAGGGCTAGAAAAATAAAGCTTTTATCTCCCATCTCCACTTGACATGCTGCCTTTCCCACCTGGTGACTGGCAGTCTCAAAGAGAAGGTGATAATCCTGCCTGGGGCACAAAAGCTGCATGGCTGGGCTCGGCCAGAGGGATGGTCAGCTGTCGGAGGGAGATGTCACTTTGGGGAAGAACAGCGAGGCCATGTGCATTGTTAGCCCCAGCTGTGTCCCTGTCAGCCCCTACTCTGCCTGGAGGGGATTAGCTGTGTGATGCACCAGGCAATAGTTTGCCTTGGTGGCCCCTATAGATGCTGTCAGTGTTGCACCAGCCAGATGAGTGCTCAAACGGCTTCATCAGCCCCAGCCGAGGAAGTGTGTTGAAACAATACTGTAGCTGATGCTTGAATGAAGCAGAAAAGCTGCCAGATGCTCCTCTCACTCTCAGATCCCACAGACTTAAACCAGCCCTGAAGTCAACAGGTGCTCACGGTGCTACAATTTTTTAATTCTCATCTTGTTTTGTGCACAAGCTTCAAACAACGTCAGATTGGTGCGTGACTTGTAAAGCAGCTTGATTTGAGAGCTATATAATAACATCAGGGGCCCAGGGACTTCATGTTCATTAACATATTTTGCAAGAGGCAAAAATTATGGTTGTTGCTTTCTTCCCAATCAAAGCCTTTTAGAGCATATTCATTCCTACTGCAGTTCTGCTGTAAAGTGATATGGGGGATGTGTTTATTCCTTAGCAGCAGCATCTCCTACGTACAGACAGTTTGAGATATTTAAAATACAAAACCAGAGATTATGTAAAATCACAGTTCATGAATCTTGGATTTATCAAGGACTTTCTAGAAGCTCTGGATTCACCAGTGCAACAGCAGCTACCCAAATAATTTCCACGCTTCCTCCCTTCTTCACTCTCCCCTCATTTCATTAAATGTATATTAAATAATATTCTATTTAGAAAATAGTCCTGACGTAATCTATACATATGACTTTTGGCTAAATTAATAAAGACATTCATTACATAGACAATTGAATTTCATCCTTCATTTGCATTTTCTTGAATACTATACAGTTTATTGATTTTGTGTGTTTTCATCTTCCTAGTTTGCAGATATTTCTGAGTTACTATAAAACTTCTGGACACTGATGTGTTCTAATTCACTGGAGCCTAAATACTTTGCTAATATGCATAACTGTAAACACATAGTAATGAATCCAGTATCCATGTGTATTTTTTATGCTATTTTTTTGCACATCTTTTCTCCCTAATAATAATTTAATTTTTTTTCAACTAATTGTTAGGTTCCACTATTTAGTTTCTATTCATGCTCTTGAGCTAAGAGCTTTTTCTATTTTAGTGAGTAATTCAGCTCAGTGAGGGTAGATCAGCAGGCTGACCTAAATGCAACTGGTGCTGATGCCCCTACCTCTGCCTTTATATGCAGTTTAGGGGACTTACTTTGGAGTGCATTTAGTCTAACTACTTGAACAAAACATCGCCATTGTGCATATATTTCACAGTTGTCCAGAGGACTCAAATAATGGAGCAAATTTGGTGCACCCTTGGAGTGTATGTCTGTCTTTATTTCATTTTGGAAGGAATCTGTTTCTTGCATGCTCTGCGGGCAGAATGAGAGTGCAGTTGGTGGAGATGATTGGAAAATTTACTTTCAAACCTGGATCATAACCAGACTGGCCGGTAGACACAGCCCATTAGTTGTGCAAGTATTCCTGGTCATTTCAGTGGGAATGACTCAGATGACAATGGGTTACTTAGAGTAATAGCTACGTGGCCTGCCTCTTTTTCTTTCTCTCTCTCTCTCTTTTTTTTTTCCTTCCCAAGAATCATAAACAAGGCATATTCCTATAATTTATCTATAATTATACTTCATTATAAATTAAATCAATAATAAACAAGCATGTCATCAGTAAAGGTATTAATGAGATAATGGCTTCTCTTCTGACAGGCAAGTCTTCAATTTGCACAGTTCAGATGAGAAATGACACATCAGTATGTATTTGGGCTACACAGTGATGGAAACTGCACACAGGCTTTCCTCTTTCAGTCAGTTCACCTTGGTAGGTGACCCTAGGCTTGGTAGACTGACAAGGAAATAGGGAATCCTAATTTTGTTGCTTTTGCAACGAAGTCTGGAGGAATCTTGCAAAAATCAACTGCTTAAGCATGCCCCTGTGTTCAGGGCCATGAATCTCAGGTGGGTTATTCCTATCACACTCCAAATAGCTGGTGATTAGGAAGTCATTTGGGCCAAGCACCTGAAATCATAAGCAGTTAGACTCAGGAGCTGGTACAACTTGGGTTTCTATTGCAAATTTGAGAAGAGCTGCCAGTTAGAAAATTATATTCTTTCCCACACTTCCTTTTGTTTTTTTCTGATGATCAGGGTGACATAAGGAAAGAAAAGCAGTTTATTTTTTAGAAAAAAATCTATTCTTTCTTCCAGGACTCTCTGCCTGGTGCTGTTCTTATTGAAAGTAATCGCATAATTACCACTAAATTAAAAGGGATGAAGAGGAGGCTCTCAGCCCTTACAGGAATCTACAGCAGAGTGAAGCTTCTGGTGCCAGCACTTAACCTTCCAATTTCAATTGCCACTTTGGGGTGCTGGAGCAGGTCCTCCCTGTTTAAGAAAGGGAGCAGGCTCTCCATTTTTAGATGAACAAAGAGGGATGGCTGCTTTCTTACCTGTTTGTTGTAATTACTTTTAAGTGCCTGTTCTGATCTCTTTCTTCAGTTTTACAATATTAAAATCCACAATATGAAGCTCAATGCTTCCTGAGAGAGAGCTTTAATTCTCACTCATGATAATAATAGTAATAAGAACAATACATTTTAATGAAGTCAAGGATTTGGGTTATCTGGTATTTCCATCTGCCTTGCAGCCAGAGCATCCTCTTTTGCAAACTATTACATTTGGTGTTTTTAAGGTTTTGGCTTTGCTGCATTTACCTTTGATTTCGCAAATGATTGACATGTTTTCCTTCAAAGTAGCAGATCTGCCAGTTTAGTAACTAGGACCATCATAGTTTCAGTTATAATTTTCCCCTCCACGGGTCTTTAATTTAGGTTCCTTCATTTTCTGTGCATGGATCGCTGTAGAAGAGGAGCTTAAACTGTTCTGGCTTTCCAGGTCCAATTGTAACAGTTCTGACTCCAGAGATGGTAACATAAGGTTTCGGTGTCTAAGGCAGAATCACAAGTTTTTTCCAAGGAGAATAAGCTGTTACGAACCCTTTTCACTGCTTTTGTGGCCTGTATTGAAAACAAGATTATGTCTTCATTGTAACTAAATGTTAAACTGAGTAAAAGGTTATTCCAGTAGCCATAATTGTGTGCTGATTGATGTACAAAATCTGAGCCAGATTTTCCAGAGGTGACATGTTCCTATATATATATATATATATATGTGTATATATATATATATATAAAGATATAAAAATAGGACTTCATGCTGCTACTCAAAAAGATTTAATCTGTTTGATTTAATCTGGGTGTTTTTCTCACTGGGCTGGACAGACTATATACGTTCAAGCCCCAAGCACTGCAGTAACATAGCAGAAAATGGGCTGACGCTGCATGCAGCCTGTACAGTGAGGTTTCTGCTCCTTATTCAGTCAAAATTGTTTGTGCCCTTGTGTTTGTGTGTATGGTGCCTTGTTTTAAAGCTCCTCAAAGGGTGCTGTATGTCTAAATACAAGGGGCTGGGACACAGTCTGAGTTCTATGTGAAAGGTTTCAGAGCAGAAAAAAATTAAGTGTGGAAAAGAAGTTCGATTTGGTCAAAAAATATCTGAGAGGAGAACTGTGTGAGGTTTTAAAGTACAGTTCCTTCATTGTATCATAAATTTTAGTCTATCTGCAAAATTACACTAGAGAAAACAAACTGGTATTTATAACCAAAACCAGAGGCAAGCATAGCAAAAAAAAAAAAAAAAATAAAAAATTAGTAACTTATCAGAGTTGTGCTGATAAGGGAGATTGAGAAAACTTTGATTTTCCAGGAGGTTAAAGACTGTCCTATCTCCTGAAACATTGCTCATGCCAATGCTCACAACTCTTTGGGGAACTTCTTTGGTGGGAGGAAAGACACTGGATTCAAGTCTCCAACCAACAGACATAGTGACTTTTAAGGCTGGGAGAACTCTTATGCCCACAGAGGGAATCTGGGAATATTCAGTTTCAATGGGATGATTGTTTCAGGGATTGGGTTGTTTAAAATTATGTTAGTTATACTTTCCAAATTTGGTTGCAATAAATGCTTTGAAATCAAATATTGTTTATTATTCGTCTCTAAAAACCAACCAGATTTACTAATTACAAAACCTGATAAAGATAAGAAGGAAGTTTGAGATAAGCAATAACATTATAATTGCAGGCCACTTTATACATGAAAGCCATTGCTTAGTTCTTAAACATAAGCATCAGATTGTAAACCAGATCCCATTAATTTGGTGATGACAGTTGTTTTTCTTTATTATGGATTTGTGTTCCAGAATTTTAATTTACAACCAAATTACTAATCTAACATTAGCATTCTGAAGATGATATTAAAAAGTTAATTGAGCCCAAATCTAGTGGAGGTAAATTCAACGCCTGAGTCTGCAGACATCCCTAAGAAATAACTCTGATCCTGTTCATCCCAGAGGGCTGTACTGATATGAGTACCTTAGCCAAAATACCTACTTTATAAACTGGCAATGCAAAAGTGTTCTCCTTTTCTTATGTTCAAAAGCCACTGCTACTCTCTAATCAGTTTCTAAAACCTCGACGTTTTCTTCTGTGTCTCTGTCTTCACTGGGTAAACTTTAACTCTTGAAAGTATCTATATATGTGAAGCATAGTGATGTGTGTTCATAGAAAAGAAAAGTAGATCTTGTCCCCAGTTCACTCAAGTATGCATTGCTACATATTTCTTTTTTAAAATATGCATCATTTATCAAAACTTCACCAGTCTGTTGTCTGTAAACTGGCCAGAGTATTTGGCTGTGTCCTGAGGAGGAGTAGATAGGGCCTTGACCTTAAATTGCTTTGAAAGAATCCTGCTGGGTTGGGTCTGCAGAGCTCATTTGCTTCCTTGCTGTCTGCTGTTTGTGCTTAATTAATATATTTGAAACTTCTAAGGATGTCATGGCTGCAAGGGTAACCGTGGTGACTATGTTTACACTATTCCTTCTCAGACAGTGTATGGTGTGAGCATGATCCAGAACCCTTCAGCTTATCCATCCACACAAATATCCTGCTCCTGCACCTGACCCAGGGAGACTGTGGGACAGGATGCCCCTGCAGCAGAAATCTGAATATATTGAGAATGTACAGTGATATAGTGGGCCTGTGAGAAAACCTCTCTGTCCTTTCAGAGCATCTAGGCAGAACTGTGTAGAGTCCCAGGTGGGCTGTACTGGTGGAGTAAAGCCTCGCTGGTGAACCCAGAGTTGTAATTTTGGAAATAACTGTCCTTGTGCGTACCCAAAATTTGGCTTATGCTGTCTCAACTTACTGAAATTAAACCAAAGCTGTATAAATACTGGAGGTTTTATATATGCATGGGATTTTGGTAAGAATGGTTCTGTAATTCTAACTTAACTATGCTAACAAGGCTAAAGAAGTTCTACCTATCTTTCTTTGGTCAGGACTTCTGAGAGACAATATCTGCCCTGCATTTGTTACCAAAGCTCCGGTGAAGCAAGATTAATACATCAGTCTAGTTAGGGCATGGTAAGGGGGAATGGTTGAGAGAACTGCCAGGAGAGTGTAGCAGATTTGTTCATGGAGGGACTGGCCAGGGATGGTTCAGTCAGGAGGAGAGGGGTTTTTTCAAGGGTACTAACTTCATAGCAGTGCCCTCTCCACCTGAGACAAGTATGAAATATTCTCTTTCCACCTTTGGTATTTCAAGTGTGAAATGCTCTCCAGACAACCTCGGTATTTTGAGTGTCATTTACATATCTGAAGTGAGGTGACAATGCAGCTAACCCCAGTGCAAGTTCTCCTGGAATTTTATTTAACCTGTTTTTTCCACAGAAAGTTTGGTCTTTATAGCAAATGAAATTTTAAAGAAATCAATATAAATACAAGTCATCAAATAAAAAAATTAATAGTTCATTTCAAATATTCTTGTCCCGACTCTTTTTCTTGATTTTTCCCTCCGACTTTGTTCAAAGATTGTAGAGTCATATTTTTTCTCTCATGCAGTAGTTTAATACCTTGTACCCCTGTGCTTGGAAGACTTTATAGCAGTTCAAGCTCTGGAGCTTCAGTCACGCACAGATTAAACAAATGGGAATGATGGAGCTTATCCTGTTCAGCCGCAAATCTTTAAATCTGACTTTAGCGTGCATGTGCCACTCATGGTATAATGTGGAATTGGGGCAGTTCATGATGCCCAGAAAAGAATGACCAAGTTATTCCCATGGGCACAGATTTTGTTTTGTCCCCGTGGTCCTGTTATTGAAATGTGTGTGCACACAACAAAAACCCAGTTTCTCCTGCACACAGCCTGTGTCATGAAGCCTGTGCATAGTGCTAGGCTCAGGTGGGACAGCATTTTCATATGGAGCAGTTCAGTACATAGTATAAAGATTTATTAAATTTTTCAAGGGACAATTTCATTTTTGAGAAATGCTGGTTGTTAAAAAGGCACATCTCACAGAAATGCTGAGGTACTTGGTTAAGTAGGTTTACTGTAGTCTCAATAAAGCAAGGAAACAGTTCAAATAGTGTTAAAGTATTATGTACTTTTAATTTTAAGTGGAGAGGGTAAAATGAAGGTGTTACCTGTATCAGGAGACAGATAAGGTCTGCTTTTTATTATTAAAGCAATTGTAAGAGATATGACAAGTATTCATTGATTTAGTTCAGCTTAATTAGTCAATGTTGGGTTAAAACTTCTGTTCCTGTGGCTTCTGGAGCTGCATGTTGCAATCTGTATCCCTCCATTAGTATGGTATCCTAGCGAGCATGTTTCCTATTTTGCTCCCATGGGTGAGATTTAGAGGTATGATGGAGCACTGTTTTGACTTCTCACAGGATGAGCTGGATGAACTTCGGGCTGAAATGGAAGAAATGCGTGACAGCTATTTAGAGGAAGATGTTTACCAGCTGCAGGAGCTCCGGCGAGAGCTGGACCGGGCAAACAAGAATTGCCGCATTCTGCAATATCGTCTCAGGAAAGCAGAACAGAAAAGCTTGAAAGTTGCACAAACAGGCCATGTGGATGGAGAGCTCATTAGGAGCCTGGAACAAGATTTAAAGGTGGGTTGAGCGATTCATATACACAGCAAAAGAGAGCAGACTGTGATGTGGCTCTTTGCAATGGAAGTGAGGGTGACACATGAAACAAGCAGTACTTCTCCAAGTGCCAGGACCAATTTCCTTCTGCTGTGGTGGAGAACAAATATTAAACTTATCATCATAAAAAGATGTGTCACTGAGTAGAAAAACATGTGTTTAGATTCAAAATAAAAGAAAGTCAAGTTACATTTAAGCCTTTGAAAAATTTAAAGGATCTTTTTTTTACTGAAAACCTTAGCTTTTCAATACTGTATAAACAAAACCTGATCCCTTTTTCCAATCCATGCTGTTTCCTTCCTTTTCACTTCTTACTTATGCCAAGTAACTTAAAAAAAAATTAGTCAAAGCTGCATTTCTTAGTGTCTTATGAGTTACTTGTAACATTAACAGACTTATAATATTTTAGTAAGACAGAGAGAGAATCAAAATGCTCTTTCCATAAAAGCACAAATCCCTGTAAAAATAATATTCATAAACAGCTTTTATATTTTTCAGAAGTGTTTCCTTCAAGACCAAATTAGGTATAGTCATCATGTTTGTCTAGTTTCATCTTTCTTAATATTGCTATCTTGTAGCTGCTTTTAAAATACGTTCTGTAGAGAGGGACTGCTTGCCACTGGAATTATTAAGCATTTTGTACTTAAAAATGCAAAACATAAAATCTTCAGAAATTGGAACAATTTGTTGTCAGCAGTGGAAATGAAAGTAACACATCAAGTCATCAAACCTTTTAAAATATGAGACCTAATTTTGTCTTTTATGATAAAAAAACAAATTATAACCTTATATAATTGTATATATGTTGTAATTCCATAATTCATCGTTTTGCATGATGTATCACCTTTCCAAAAGTTTTTGGAGTATATGTCTATCCTTGTTAGGCTGGACTCAGAAAACCTAAGCTATCATATATTTCTGTGCTTTCATATCACTCTTGCCTAGTTGTGATTGCTGTTAGAGCAACAAATTTGGGTGGATGACTGTTGCATGGATGTTGCTTTGATCGATGACCTGTCAGCTTTGCAGCACAATTCCTATCTTTTGCTTTATCTACGTGATATGCTGGAACTTTGATGGGCAGGTTTGGTATCTGCTTGTTTCCTCCCAGTGTTCTGACATTGTCTTAGCATAATGTGGAGATGGGTAATCAAACGTATTTTCATTCTGGATTTCTTTATTAGAAATGAATATTCATTTTGGAACTTGGAAGACTCAGAGGCTTTCATCAACAGTGTCATAATTGAATTAAAAATCTCTTGGCTTTCTAGGGCTGTAATATGCTTTTGCTGTAAGAGACATACTGTAGCTGTTGCTCCCCATGGATGATCTTCATGCATTTGTGCTCTTCTGATCAGGTAGCCAAAGATGTTTCTGTCAGACTGCACCACGAGCTGGAGAGTGTGGAGGAGAAGCGTGTGAAAGCAGAAGATGAAAATGAAGTCCTTCGGCAGCAAATCATTGAGGTGGAAGTATCCAAGCAGACGCTGCAAAATGAGCTGGACAAGTTAAAAGAGGTAAGCAATTGTCAGGAAAGGCATGCAGAGCAATGTTGGTGGGTTAGATGGGAAATTTGATGCACAGGTTTCTTAGACTAGATCTGACATGAAATACTTTCCAATATTGCTTGTACAATTGCTCACAAGGTCTCTTTTGTTGCATGTCTCAAATGCAGTGATAGTTTACAAGCAATAGAGATGTGGATGATGTGGCTTTTGTCTGTGCCTTCTCACAGGGCTTCTGTCCCATTTTAAATTGCCTTCTTAAAACCTCTCTTCCTACTAGAGCAAAACCCTTTGATTTGACTCCAGCTAGCTCTGGCTCTCCTTTGCACAGACTAGGACTTCCACCTACTTGAAAGTCAAATGAGGTGTGCATGACTTGTCTCTGAGAGGATGGTTCAGATAGGCAAGCCGCCGTTTTGGCTGGTACTCTTCAGTGGTGACAGTGGGAGCCACCAGCATGAGCTAGGCAGCAGGAATGTGGTCTGTTATGTATAAATAACATTGCACTTCAGGCACAGAAATGCTGCCTCTTGAGAAAAGGGATCCTTTCAACTGGAGCTGACACATAGTCATACTGGGTGAAGTGATGATCCTTGGAATCAAGTGAGCTGAGGAGCAGGGGACAGTAAAGGAAAGCCAAATACTAAGCATGGCTCTTTACTGGAGCCCACATCCCAATGTGTAGCAGTATTTCTGTTCTCTTAACAGTACAGCAGATTGACATCTCACAGCCTCTGCTCTGTTTTAAACCAGATTGAGATAGAGCATTTAAACATAATGAGGTAAGGCATTTATCCTCTGAGCCCCGGTCAGATTTAGAGGGCTGGTGCAATTATGTGTTATTTTAATCTTTCAAACATTGCTTGCGAGTCAACTGGCACAAAGCCTGGCTCAGTTTTATAAGGACAACACCTATTTAATTTCTCTTGCGTTTGAGTTATCAGTGGTCCAGTGCAAGAATTTAGGAGCATTTTGTACCTAACAGAACAGATCATCAACTGGTGTAAATATCAGGGTTGCTTAGATTACTTATGAGCCTGACACAAAGGATAAAGTCTGCATGATGTTTTAGCTATTCTTCTTTCTCAATATTATTTGTGAATGCTGTGCTTAATGGACAATACTATGTTACAGGGTCTGCAATCTATACTCCGTACAAAAATACCATCTCACTGACAGTCCTGAACATATTGCTTGTTGTTGATTAACATGCAGGTCCACTTAGTACTGCTTGGTCATCTTTGAGATTAAGCAGTTTGAGAAATTAAACTGTGGGTGACCAGTGGGGAAAAAAAGAGGTCCATCAGTGCTGAAGTCTCAAGGTAGCTCTAACCAGGCTGAATTTGCCTTGCTGCTTAGATGGCTACAGTCTAGCCACGCTGGAAAGCTCCATTGACTCTGCTGCTTCTCTGCTGCACTGAGAAGCAAAGCGAATGCACCCTTACTTTCGAAGTGGGCTTTGCACCCTAAGAGGCAACAGCTGGAGGGGAGCTAGGGAAAGGGAAAGATAGCAGGTAGAATGATGGGATGCATTCTTCTGAGCTGGAGATACAGCAGGGCATAAAATGGATCATAAGATGTAGTAGTAGTAGCAGTAGAGATAATTTGGTTTCTCATGCCATGAGTTGTGGTTTCTCCGGCAGTCGGAATTTCACAAGGTCACAGTAGGTGAGAAGATGGAGGTTTGAGTCCTTGACAGGTCATACTGGGACAGATGAGCCAAAAGCTGAAGAAACACAGCAATGTGTGTGTCAGATAAGTATGTGTTGGCAATGTTGTCGACATTGCTAAAAAAAAAGAAACTAGTCTTGACTCAAGATGCGTTCAAATAACTACCAGAAGCAATACCTTCTTAGAAACATTTAATATGTACAAAGCTCTAAAGGAGCGTATTACAGACATGCCAGAGGGAAAGCTAGTGCTTTATATATCAGGAGAAAAGTGACCCAAAGGCCATGTAGATTCTTCCCAATCCACGCTGACTATGCATCTTGTCTATCTAAAAGCTGACAGTTAGAAGGAGCATTTTTCCTAACCAGTCCTAGAGCACTGCCTGAGGCCCAGTTAGACAGTATTCACTCTCTGATATAGCTTACTGCAAACATATGCTCATTTCCTGTAATATCCTTGACTATTCTCAGCCCTTTTCCTTTATCATCCTCTGATCAACAAAAAGGTTTTCTCACATCCATGTTCATGTTTATTACTTAATTCAGTGCTGGTTTCTGCTTTGGTCTGCTGTACAATTCCCTCAGGTTCAGTTTCTCACTGCAGTAGATGGCATGTATGTTAATTACCTTTAACGTGTTTTGCATGCTGAAATGTCTTTAGTAATTGTACACATCTCTGAAAACCACTCTTTTTTAAAACCACCTTTAGTTTTTACCATAATCTCTTGAAGAATTTCAAACGTTTATCATGTTTAGTGCTGTTGCATGTTTTTTATCCCAGTACCTGTTTTCATCTCCTGTGATACTTTTAACAGGATTTCTTTGGTGTAAAATGCATACAGACTCATTCTATCTAAATAAAATTCTTATTTCCTTAAGAAAGAAGCCTTACAGGTTTAACTGGGAAATTATTTTTTGCCTCCTACTGACCATGTAATTTCAAGCTGTTGTAATAAATAGGTATAAGATAGACTTTCCTCTTTGTCACTAAATAATATTTCTCAGTGGGTCTTACCTTTGCAAATAATCCTTCACAGTCTCCCCTCCCCTCTCTCTCCTGCTGCTAAAGCACTTCCCTCCCCAGTCCCAGATGCTTCTGGATTCCCATTTCATGACATACTTGCAGAAGTTTATCAAAATCTATCAAAACCACATCTAGACTCTTGTTTTGTTCTGGTATCTGCAAATACTCCCCATCATCAAAATATTCTGATTTTCACTGAATGTTTCTTTAAGGAGCTGTCACATAATCAGTGAGTCACTTACAGGTTTTTTAGGGTAATGCCACCTGTTTCCCTTTGTTTTTTTCCTTTTTTTTTTTTTTGTAAGAGTGCTCTATTCCTTCAGCCTTTTGCTGCATTTCCTGTGTTTTGAGCTAAGATATGAATTGCTAAGGATGTTTAATGAATGCTTGTGGATTTTATCCAATTCTGATGTCTTCCAGTTAGACATCATTCTTCTCTGAACGTCTTCATCAGTATCCTGGCATTCACTTTGCTTACTCATGCCACTCTACTTCCTTTTTTTTCAGTCCTGTTAGCCAAAAGATTATATGGTGCTTTCTTTTCTATAATACTTCATATGGGTTTTTTTAAGATATTATTTGTTTATCACGGTGTAGGTTCATCATCTGCTACTCTTTCCTGAAATACTTCCACTGATTCTTTTGAAGCTGCTTCTTTCACTGGGTAATAATGTTTTCTCACTGAATATTTTTTAACTTTACTGACTGTTCTAGGTTTTTCTGTTTCAGTCAAACTGCTGCAGCACTGTGGTTCATTGAATTTTTTCATGATTACATTCACCTACTTTTTCACTTTTCCTTTTTCATATCTTCCCTTTCTTTTTCTTTTTTTTTTCCCTATGAACTTTTCGACTGGTTTGGGGCTGCCGTCTGATACTTTTTTTGCAGCATTCTCCATCAGAGCTCCAGAGTTTTCCTACTGCTGTGAACACTTCTTTGTAGCATATCCTGGAATGTCTCTGAGAATGATCCCTTCTAGGAATTCGCTAGGATTTTCTGTGACTTACGAAAGCTGCTTCTTCCTTACAACTTTAGAAGCAAAGGCAGTGTGCCCTCACAGATTCAATAAGTACACATATCCCTGCCAAGGCTTGCTTGCTTTTTTTCTCTTTTTGTCTGGGTTATTAACATTGCCATTTGAGTCAATAGGCTGCCAGGAGAGAAAAAAAAATTACTCCATCACTAACAAATTACCTCAGCAACATCTCTGCAACTGTCATTTCCCCCTTCCTAATATCCTAATGCATCTCCTGAGAAATACTGGTGTATGTTAAGAATTTCTCTCTGTCAACCAACTAGCAAGCATTCAGAACACTTTTTTCCAAAATTTCTTTTCCTTTGCACCAATGCAAAATCCTTAGCAACTCTCTTCTGAGCATCTACAAACCGGAAGTTTTCTCAAAGGCTTGACAGTAGCAAGTGGATTTTTTTTGAGAACTGAACATCTCCACTCAACATCTAACTCATCCAAAACATCATTTCCTTGGAGCCACCAGGGCATCTTTAGGGAACTTCTTCCTTATATTTTCTCTGGAAAGATATTTCCCAAATAGATGATCTATTTTTAGTGTAAGTGTAAACAGCTATGAAGTCATGCTTGGCAAGTGTTGAGTGCCCTTATGTACAATGGTCATTAACTGCCCTGTAAGCAATATCTCTCAGAGTAATCCTTTCTCTAAAAACTCTGTACCTTGGGAAGAACAGACCATTTTTGCTACTTATTGTAGAAAATGCACTGAGATGGCACATGAGACAGCAGCAGGACCTGCTCCTGTTCCCCATGGGGAGAATGAGTCAGCTGCTTATTTGCAGCTGCTAATTGTGTGTTTTCTCATGTCCTTTGTCTGGGTTTGGCATTAGCCAGGGTAGAGAGAAGAGGCAGAGCTGTGGCAGTACTGACACTGCTGGGGAAGTGTAGCCCTGCCAGACCAGACAAAGAGAGGGGAGGAATAAGGTCAGGAGTAGCAGCTGCTGAAAGATTTGATGTAAGTACTGTGAAATGGTTTAGCAAGAAAAGAGTGAGAACTGTGTAACTGGGAAAAAAGGGGCATTTATTTCTTGCGTGTTTGCTGTACCGAGCAGGTGACAGCCTCTCTTATTGCCACTGAAAGCAAAAGGACTGGAGGGGGAGCAACTGGAGGTGTTGTTTTCTGTCTTGCAAGGACCTCTGGCGTAGCAGCCACCTCCCATGTGACACTGAGATTTTCTTGGTCGGCTCCTAACTTCAGTTGACATCATTTGTGCTTTGAGGCCTCCGGATTGTTGGGACCACTAGAGACACAAGTGCTGTTCTCTGGGCATGTTCACTCAGGAAATCACTTCTAGTTGATGGAGAATGATGGCTGCAGCTCACATTCACTGGTGTTTTTACAAAGAAGGATAGACACAAAATGGGAAGTCAAGTAATACTGTTCCCGTTCATTTCTGCATGAGAGGAGAGAAGTACAAATCCACTGTCCATTAGTAATGTGTCCAACACATGTCTCCAGGACACAGACTGAGATGAAAACCAGTGCATAACTATAAATGGGCTTTCCCAGGTTACCTGTGGGCTTTTTAGGGCAGTGGCATCCCTAAAGGCTCTTTCATCCAAGGCTTACTTGCTAATGGGGATGCTGTGATGCCCAAGCTTACTCTCTCCTCCTCCCGTGCAGCATTTGATTTTCAAGGCACAGTTCAAGAACTGCTGCTTTTAACAGTCAAAGAAAATTTTTTGTTAAAATATCTGTTCGTTTTAACAGAGTGAAAAGGTGCATTCAGAAGCTTATAAAACTGATAGAGTTATAGAAGATGAAATGTCTTTCAAGCATATTATTTAGAGACAAATTTTGCTTCTCAGTGCATGTGCACTACTCTGTTTAACATCACTAGAGGTGGAGAGCATTTTGCCGAGGGAAGAAATCAGCTCTATAAACATAATATAGCAAAATGAAATCTGGAGGCTACTCCTTGGAGCTGAGTGTGACAGTCTGATTTTCATTGCTATGAACCTTATAAGTAGGGCATAATATATGCCACATGAGTGTAAAGTGTGATTATTCCAATCTGAAATCACATTTTCTCTTTTTTCTCTTATATAAATATACAGATATGGTGTGAAGTGATACACAAATGGTGAAGAAATTATTTTTAGTGAAAACACACTTGTTTGTATAAAACATTACCCATATTTTCATTAGCTAGGACTTCATACATGTTTATTAATGTATCCCATAATGTTTTTCAGTCATTTGTCAAATGAAGTTTACTCACTGAAGTAGGGCTATACTGTGAGAAATCTTTGATTTTTGTGATGTATGACTTTTTTTAGCTACCAATGAGTTTACATGATGGAAAGTTTATGAAAAACAGGGCAAGATTCAAGTAACATTAAAAAGACTAAGCAAGAACACCATGTTGACTCAATAACCCTTCTTAGAACTTAGTGCTTGTGACAGTTATAAGTAATGAAGTCTTGTGCAATAATCATAACTTACCCCATTAACTGCATGAAAGTTTTACCGCAGCACCATTTTGTCTCCAGTATCTTTTTTTTACTGTGATAAATAATGAATTGGTACCTAAACCACAGTGAATGATTTATACTTGTTATGGCATTTCAGGAGCTGTACAGATAGTGAAATGGCCTGTCCCTTATTGGTACCAACAAACAGGGTGAAGTGAACACATGGGAATGGATCTGGCTGGACTAGAAAAATGTAATAATTAGGAAGCAAACTCAGTAACATGATTTTTTTCTTTTTCAAAGTAATTATATTATACATCTTCTAATACACTGCCCACTTTGTTTTTTAGAAATATAAAAATATCTTTGGACAAAATAACACCTGAAATTTTCAAAATGTTTTGAAAATTTGTTATGCTTATAAAGGTCTCTTACGCTTATAAATGCCCCTCCTCAAACAGTATCTGCCTCTGAATTCATGATTTACCAAATAAATTGCCACCAAGCTTTGGCTAGTCTTTTATTTTCTAGGTATTTGCTATTTTTCCACACTTGCCAGCAATCTACTAACACTACTTCCAAATCCAATTATAATTTTTGAAGTGAGTGATTTTGAGATAAAGTAATAGTGATTCTGCTGATCACGTCCAGAATTTTGTCACATTCAAAACCCTCTGTTCTTCTGTTACTCTGCCTGAGCAGATCACCTCATCCCAGACACAGGCTTCAGCTAACTCACCCCGTTCATTACTCCCAAATATTTTTAAAGACCACACCTAGCTTTAGCATATGGAGAATTATGTTTAAGTGATGGCAGCTACAGCAGGAAAAATGACCTACCATAGCTGCATGATCGTCCAGGTACTGGTTAGTTATAAGGATACCTTCTTTTTCTGGTAACTGAAATTCCTTTATGCTCCATTGATCATGCATTTTTCTTACTACATAGCAGAAGTCTTTTGGTAGCTAAAAGATTGCTACTTTTTCAATAGCAGAGACTGGTGTGGAGATAACCTCCACAAAGCTCCAACTGTGTATCAGTCTCCCCATCCTCCACCCAGTTACCAAAAATAATCCTGCTGTCTGTCACATGGGCTTTCAGCAGTGACAGTGCAAACAAACTGTAGCCTCTGTGACATTTTCATTTGAAAAATATTAATTTATTTTTCACTCCATCCCTTAATTTATCCGTAACATAATTAAAGGTTTTCTTCAGCAAACCCTTGCAAAATATTGGTAGCAAATCCTTCAAGAGTTGTTCTGGGGCAAAAAAATAATTGTATGCTCTCCATATTCTAAATCATGTTTCAGCTGGGGCATAAGTCCCAGGTGAAGACAGTACTCTTTGCTTTTCTTGCCAAGGTGTGGGCAAGACTGTTTCAGGACAAGCAAACTTTTGCCGCATACTGCTGTTCTGTGAACAGAAGCTGTGATTTAAAGCTGGAATATCCACAGCTAAATGTACATTGAAGCTGATTAGGAATATCCCGTATCATTCCACTCTGGTGAAATTCAGATCAGCCACCATCTGGTAACAATTCATGGGGGAAGCATCATGCTGTATGCAGTGTTTGGGGTGGAGGTGGGTACCAGGGCACTGCAGTTTTGGAGATATCTCATCCCTGCCCTTCCTGCTTTCCATCCAGGGCTCAGAGGAGCCAGCACAGATCCTAAGTGAATATAGCCTTGAGCATATGAGGGAGCTCCAGCTGAAGGAGAAAGGGTATATAAACCTGTAAAAAAGCTCCCTTTGTTTGGTGCTCAGTGCAAGCTGACATCACCATCAAACCCAGTGCCACCACTGCTGGGAGGCACAGCTTCACTGCCACCCTTTGGCTGGCTCACGGTGAGCAGGCACCAACTGTTTTCGTCTCACATCGCCGGTAATTTCATCCCAGCATCTGGAGCTCTGGGTAGCGGGACGGAAAAGAGGAAGAGACAGTCTGTCAGGGTGAGAAGAGGAGCTTTGTGAGATGCATAGTTTCTTAACAAATTCTCCAGATTGCCTGTGGTTTTTGTTATGATGACGCTGCACGTAGGAATATGTGTTGCACTGGCGCATTGGCAGCCATGGGGACGGCGCTGTCCAGAAATGCTTAGGAAGGTGAAAAAAATCCAGAGCTATAGATTTTTGTCCTTCTTTGAAAGGGTTAATTGATTATATCTCTTCTGAAATTAATTATTTACACTTGCTTCTCTAGCTCTATTTTTAAAAGGAGAATGTAACTTATTGCACAGATAACTTATGAATTATTAACATCGCACTACTCAAACTGTCAGAGGATGAATGAGGGGGAAAGATCTGACCCTCTTGGCAAGTTTTGCTTTGCCACATGCTGTGGCACTGGACTTTCCCCCTTCCCTACGCCTGGCACTGTGCAGGTAAGCCTGGCTCCACTGTCCAAAGCCTTACTGGCTGAAAGACAGCCCAACTTGGCAGTGCGCCACACGTTGCCTGGATCTGTCAAGAAGTTCTCTGTTCCCCTGGAAGGGAAAAATTGAGTCAGTTGGTGCAAGCAGGTCAGGAAAAGGGTTTAAGTGGCAAAGAGGTGGAATTAAGCAGTTGTTAGTCTTCAAGCAAATCAGCACATTTTGCTGCTCCCTGCTGCTTCCTTGTGCCACAGATGAAGATACTTTCACCCATCCTGCTCTTTTCAAAAACCCAATCCATGCCAAACCAGTGGCATGTGCAGTACTTCAGCCCCTTTCTCATCCCCATAGGAGTGATCCCAACACTCCCATTGGTATTCTCAGCAGTTATATCAGCGGGGAGCTCACTGCAAGGTCAGAATGCTTTTCCACCCCATTCCTACACTCAGCCTGCTGAAAAATGCCTGGGAAGGAGACAGTATATGTTCTGTGGGAGGAAGCATGGCAAAGCCTTTGCTTGATTTAGGTTTAGGTTTGATGTACCTTGATGTGAGAAAGCCTGAAGTTCCTTTTAGTACCCATAATGGTGGTTCATTCATTCTAGAAAAATGACACAATCTGCCCCAATGGGTACATTATTTCTGATTTCTGTGTTTATTTTTCTTTTTACTGTATATTTTGTCAGATGGAAGCTCAAGCACAAATTAATATAAACATTACAAGATATTCTTTCTTATCTGAGTATGAAAATTTTAGGTCTTGCTCCAGTTATAGTAGCCAGAGCTGGGGAGGGTAAATGGTGCTGATATTTAGAGACATCAACATGATGTCTACGTGGGCAGAAGAAGTACAACGATCCATCTGAGACTGCCAGATGTACGTATTAGTCTATTTAAGGCCTCTTTCTCAGGGATCACTCCAAAATAGTTACAGTCCAATCTCTATAGCGTGCTCTCTACAGTCAGCTGTACAGAGAGAAAGTGGGTCTTGTGCAGAGATTGGTGAAGGCAGCTCTCCTCATTCTTGCTGTATGCAGAGTTCAGGACAAATTCCCATCCCTGAGTTCAGTGGTATCAAAACCAGCAGACTTCGAAGGGATGAAGGAGGGAATAAAGTAATTAAATTATAAGATAAAACAGTTCTAAGGCAAATGCAAATCTGAAAACCTTTAAGTTGCTTTTGTCTTTAATGTTTTTAATCACATAGAATATATTTTTCTATAAAAAGTAGTTGAGGAATTTTTTTTGTTCATTTCTCCTTTCAGTTTTCAAGAGTCTGGTCCTTCCTAGAATCATAGAATAGCTTGAGTTGTGAGGGACCTTTAAAGGTCACCTAGTCCAACCCACTTGCAATGAACAGGGACATCTTCAACTGGATCAGGTTGTTCAGAGCCCCAGTCTGACCCTGAATGTTTCCAGCGATGGGACATCTACCACCTCTCTGGGAAAGCTGTTCCAGTGTTTTACCACCCTCATCATAAAAAAATTCTTCCTTATGTCCAATCTAAGTCTACCCTCTATTAGATTAAAACCTTTATACCTTGTCCTATTGCAACAGACCTTACTAAAAAGTGTGTCCCTGTTGTTCTTCTAAGACCTCTTTAATTTTGAAAGACTGCCATAAGGTCTCCCCAGAGTCTTTTCTTCTCCAGGATGAACAACTCCAACTTTCTCAGCCTGTCTTTATAGGATAGGGTCTCCGGCCCTCTGATCATCTTCGGAGCTCTCCTCTGGACTCTCTCTAACTGATCCATGTCTTTTCTGTGCTGAGGATCACAGAGTGGGGTCTCACCAGACTGGAGTAGAGAGGCAGAATCACTTCCCTCAGCCTGTTGGTCATGTTTTTTTTGGAATATGGTTGTCTTTCTGGACCACAAGTGCACATTGCCAACTCATGTCCAGCCTCTCATCCACCAGCACCCCCAAGTCCTTCTCGGCAGGGCTGCTCTCGATCTGTTCATCCCCCAGCCTGTGTTGATACCAGGGGTTGCCCCGACCCAGGTGCAGCATCTTGCACTTGGTCATGTGGAACCTTGAGATGTTCACATGGGCCCACTTCTCAAGCTTGTCCAGGTCCCTCTGGATAGCATCCCATCCTTCAGGTATGTCAACTGCGCTGCTCAGCCTCCTGTTGTCTGCAAACTTTCTGAGGGTGCACTCAATCCCTCCACCTATGTCATTGATAAAGACATTAAACAGTACTGGTCCCAGTGCAGACCCCTGAGCGATCTCACTTGTCACTGATGTCCATTTGGGCATTGAGCCATTGACCGCTACCCTTTGGATGTGACCATCCAACCAATTCCTCATCCACCAAACAGTCCACCCATCAAATAAATATCTCTCCAATTCAGAGAGAAGGATGTTGTGGAGGACCATGTCAAGTCCTGAGAGAAGTGCAGATAGAAAACATAAGAAGTTCTTCCTTTGTGTTCTGATGTAGTCACTTCATCCAGCCACCAGGTTGATGAGGCAGGACTCACCCTTGGTGAAGCCGTGCTGGCTGTCTCAAATTACCTTCCTGTACGTCGTGTGACTTAGCACAGCTTCTAGGAGGATCTGTTCCATGATCTTCCTGGGCACAGAGGTGAGGCTGACAGGTTGACAGTTCCTAGGGCCCTCCTTTCCAAAGGAATACTTCTGCTTTTTCATTGCCATGCTTATGATGACTTTGTTAATTTGTTGATTATTCCCAAACCAGAAGATGTAGTGCTTGTTGCCACAGGTATCATAAACTGTGGGCAATTATAGGGAAAGGTTCCCACAACAGTTTGGGGACAAACTGAAATGCAGATTCTACATTACTTATAAGGATGTGAAATGGTGGAAATCCCTTGTGGGAAGGAGCTCACTGTTGTAAGCTATGTTGTAAACTATGTATAATAGTTGTATAAGGACAGCTCTCATGTTCTCCACTGTTCTGGTCAGCTGTCAGGGTATGTGACTATAGTTTCTGGAATACCTTCAGAAGGGAAAGGAAAAAGACATTAAGGTTTTAGTTTCCTTTAAAAAAAGAAAAAAAAAAAAGCTGAGTTAGAATGTATCTTTGAAAAGCCCAGCACACCCCAGTCCTCCCTTTTGGTGTCCTGCATCTCCTCAGACGGCTAAAGAGATCAGCTTTCCTCCCTCCCCTTCTACAGGTCCCTCTTTGGTGGGATTCTCACATTTTCTGCTCGTGCCTTTCCTTCTTCACCTTAGGCTTTTCCTCTGCATATTGCAGATGTGCATGCTAAATTGAACACACAATTCTCTAGTATATGCAAACCAGCCCTTGAGATTAGGGGCAGCTGGGATGGGCAGGACTTCAGACACACCTTGGCACAGGGAGCTGAGCTTCACCATTTGGAAAGTTATTTTACAGCTGCTGCCAGAATTTTTTGCTCCCTTAGGCCAGGGCTTCAGGCAAGCGCAAAAATCTTCAAACAGGAAGTATTTTCTTCTATTTATGGTTCCACCTGCTCTCAATTTCCTTGAAAATACTGCAAGAACATTCCCTTGATGGGAAAATTGGTTACTTCCATTCTGGTCTTGACTGCAATAGGTGCAAAAACCAAACAAAATGGAAAACAATATGTCAGTGAATATAAAGTCAGGGTGGTTTTGATTGTACAGTGTTGATTTCTCTCGGGTAAAGTTTTGTGCCTGTTCTGTTTTGTTTGAGTGGATAGTCCACCAGTTCACACAGCCATAGAGGAGACTGTAATTCAAGTAACACAAATTAAGAGATATCTCTTTCTTCTCTTGGCCACAGCTGTTGCAAGAATAAACATAGGTACCAAATTGTGTATTCTTTGGGGGTAAAATGTAAAAAATGGAAAGCGCTCCTGTGGTTCTTCACAGGAAGACAAACCATCGCCACTCCTGCAGCTGCCTGTCATTGAACATAGTTTTGTGTTATTGGGCTTCTGGAAGAAAGAGGTACATCACAAGAACTGCTGTCTTTCTGAGTGGGTGTGAATAAACACTGTAGAGAACTTTTGTATTGTTGTTTCCTTGCTACAAGACGATCAGGAGAAAATTTGGCAGTAATTTTCTTAGTCGAAGGGAAGGAAGAGGGAGCCTTTGGAGGACAAGCAATGCTTGCATCGACATTTCACACACGCTTCATGTATTCACGGATGCTTTCCTTAGAAGTAACAGCAAGAGAAAGACTATGGATAGAATACCCCACAGGTATCCACAATATCATGCTGCACAAGAACTACAATACCTCTTCAAAGAGTCTGGTATTTACAGAAAGACCTTTGCAACGTTACTACATGATTTTTCATAGTGAACACAAATCAAGAGAGAGGGAAAAAGAAAGCTTTTCTGCACATTATCTTCAGTTTCCTAAACCAACCAGCATGTAATTATCAGTGTATAAAAACTGAAAGTGTGTTCTAGGATTCACTGAGACCAGTTACTAATAAAGGCATTTTCACAACTGAACCTGACAGTCTGTTAACTGGTTTTAAATGTGAATGTTGTTTGGATCCTGGCACCTTTACTCCAGGTCATCAGCTGACATAATTGAAGGGAACAGGAGCACTAATTAGGATGCAAAGATTGTCGTTCTTGTTATATTACAATCTGGTCTTTAAAATTGAAGCCATCTTTTCATCCCTTTCCTGGTCTGCAACTGATTTGGCTCCTCCCTTGGCTGCTCTAGCTCTTGCTTTGAGGTCCTGGAGTTGAGTTTTACTTGGCAGCTCAGAGAGGAGAAGGGGGAGAATATGAGATTTCCTCTTGGACAGTCGTGAGAGGAAATAGTTCAGATAAATCGCCCACCACCAAAGGCTCATTTTACTCCTGTCTCAGAAGGAGAACTGCTGGGTGAGGAGGATGTGGCAGTAACCACTTGGAGCTTTGTGATGAGGAATGAGGAATAGGAAGCCTGGAGATACTGCTGATTTAGCTTTAATTTTTTATTCAGGGGCTTCTTGTGTTGCAACTACTCATAGCTGATTATCCATAATCAAGACATTTCAAACAAAGCCATTAACAGAAATATTACTAGTCTCCCTATGAATTTCTTCATAAAGGTTTAAAATCTTAAACCAGATTGGCAGGTTGACATTTCCAAGAATTGTTTTTGCCATGTAAAACTGCTAGCATAAAAAAGACTAGGAATCATTAAGGATTTATTAAGTTTCCATTTTCTCCATTAAAGTACCGACTATTATTTTCAAATGAAAGATTTACCGTAATGAAATCATTAGTGACTGTGCATTTAGTTGTGTTTTTTTTGACAGCACTCCTAGCTATCATAGCCAGGCAGTCAGACTCTGCCTGTATAACATGCATGGCAGTGACAAGCTATCTTTTCCTCTTTGATAGTTTGATAGGAGATGGAGAATTTGACGAGAAGTGAGCAGATGTCACAGAATGATCGTAGTTACCTACGGTTCTTTTTTTTTTTTTTTAAGCTCGTGGGGTATTAGCTCTTTGGCTTTTTACTTTATTTTCTTTCTTTAATTGCAAATTTTTATTTTTTTTTTAATGACTGAGTGTGTGTTACAAAAGCAGCCTTGGGGAGTGAGATGAAGAAGAAATGCAAAGTAAAATATCACATTACTGCCCAAGTAGGGAAAAATATGTCCATGTTAAGCTTTAGAGGAGTTTAGCATTCAGTTCATGGGAATTATGAAATATGGAAGAAACTGATGACAACACTTATATATTTACAAGGGATTGGAGGTAGGGGAATTGGATCCTTGGAGGAGTCAAAGGTCTGATTGTTGTCTGTCTGCAGTTTTTAAAGAGAAGATGGCTCTGTGGTGAAGGCAAACCAAGCCTTCACATGTAACAGTGACAATCTCCAGAAGCAGACTGCTGAACTAAGAGATTTTTTTCTGTCTCAAATTGTTTATTATTCTTAAAGACCTAATGAATCCTTCAGACTAAGATGTATGCATCAAAGCACTTGCTATTTTGGTTTGATATTCAACACCAAACAAGTGCATGAGGTTTAATAAAGTATTTTGGTTGTAGCCAGATAAAATATCAAGGTCTTGTATCTTGTAACTGTGGATAGTCCCAAGAGCTGGCTTTAAAACCCTCCGATTAGAGTCTTGTGCCTACTCCTGCCCATACAGTGTGGCATCCAGCAACCACACAGTCCCTTTTCCCCATATGTTGTACCATTTTGTCAACTCCAGACTGTCAGCTCAGCATTGTGACAACAGGTAACAAACTAAAATCTGGACTAGATGAGGTTGAGCATTCGAATTTTTAAAGGGGATTTCTGTTCTTGAAAATGGTACTTAAAGCAGCGTCTGGGGCTTCCTGTTTGATCAAGCAGACCTTGAAGGTAAATAAATCTTTTTAGTGTACTTTTCGATTACCAGTCCTGAAATCTCAGCATGGAGTAAGGCTTGTTCGTAAACAAGAGTAAGAAAAGGTTCTGCTGAACAGACTGTATTCCTTGGCACAGATTGACTGTTCTCTGCTGTAATCAGTGGAGGTAGCACCTTACAATTACACATCTGAGGGCACCGGCCAATCCACCACCTTCTGCCTTCGGTAGCAGATAATTCTTTCGTTTGCCAGGAGGAATGGAAGAGATGTCTCATTTCCTTTCTTTCCTGAGTATCAGGGGGAACTACATGTACAAATATTCCTCTTGCAGTTGCCTGATCCTCCGTGTGGCTGGTGCCTGGGGCAGATGCATGGTGCTTCCCTACTTACAGATATATCAGCTGCATGTTACTGTCCCTCTTCTACTCTTCTTTGGAGCATTTGCTAGATGAGAGACACTGGACCCAAGAGCTCAAAATGAAAATTTACCTGTGACAGTGAAAGTATGTCTTAATTGTCAGAAGATTTAATAGTGTTTTGAGGTTGTGTGCATCCTCTGTATTTTGTCTCACAATTGTCAGCAAAGTTTTCATGAAAGGGAACCAGGAGAGGAAAGGAGATTTTAATGCCCAGATTTTTAGAAAGTAATGTTACAAAGGGTGGGATTGTGGAAACAGAACAGCTCTTTCAGATATAAAACATGATAAGTTGTGTCAGCATAATGATGCTCAGTAGAAGCAAGTGAGTAGCAGAAGAGGAATGTAATTTCAATTACACCATAAATTCATTTTTGGCTGGCACAAACAGCTATCAGAAGGCAGACAAAATTTCCTTCCTCATCTTAATGAAATACAAGCACTCTGGTTTTAATTTGTAATTGGCATTTCTTCTTTAATGCAACAGAGGTTGGAAGACACTGCCCCTCTCTTTTTTTATGGAATTTATTTGCCTGGAAACATTCCTCTGTTTGTATTATTAATTCCCTTACATTTTTACTATGTGAATTTCCTGTGATGATCTCATGATGTTTATAGCATTTCTTGCAATGGTGTAAGCAGATACTGATGCCTTGTTTTCATATTTGGGTGTGGCAAGGAATAGCCACATGTAAACTGCTGAGCCACATCCAGGAAGCCCTGTCTAATATCAGCTTGAGACTCGTTTCAGGCTCAAGGTAGATTCACTGCTAATGCTGTCGAGCTTAAGGACTGTCTCCACCGAGTTCCAGTAGTGAGAAAAGATAAATTAAGAAAGAAGAAACTGCATGCTAAAAATAAATTTGAAGTACCATTGGTTAGTATTACAGATGCAGGAAAGAAAACAGTCCTTGAGAAAAGAATTCATGAATGTGCAGTGCTGTTGTGTATGTAAGAATTCTGAGTAGTCTTACACAAATTTTTAGCCAATATAACTGCTTAAAGTACAAGTAGCTCTTTCATACTCACAAAAATGAAAGAAGATGCTTCAGAGTGTTTGCTGACATTTATTAATGTGTTTAGGACTATCAAAATGTTTTCAGTCAAAGACCCTTATTGTATTTCACAAAAGTTAATAAATTACATCGTGGAATTCTCTATGTGATTTACTACAGGTTTATTGATGGGAGAAAGCAAGGCACAGGATTATTTAAAACATACACTACTTTTTGTTTGTTTGTTTATTCCTGATCTCTTGAGGAAGGATAGCCAGTGGTCTTCAAGGCCCAACCACTATGCAACGAATTCTTATTCTTTAACTGGAACTAGAGTAGTTTGTTCAGGCATATGTTTGAAAGCAGCTTGATATTTATTTTGTTTCTCAGATTAGGATTGTAGTACATGTGTGTGCCTAAAGAGCTTCTGCCTGAACTGAGTATCCTTTCATTGGCTGCCCTCCAAATCACAGCTTTTAACAGCAATCTTTAAACCCTCATCATTTCTTCTCGGTGTTTACTGTAGAAAAATTGTTTCTGCTGCTGACTTTCCTCCCCTAGTCTAAGACAAAGTGACTTTTATACTGGCACAGAGGGTTGCCAGAGGCAGAAGCTATTACAGAAAAACTTGTTGGGTAGACAGCATAAACAAGTCACCAGTCTGTGAATCTTGCTGCTACATGATTGTCACTGAAGGGCAAGGATTTAGGGAGACTCAAAGGAGACTAGGCATGCATCTGTATGAAGTGAGTAACCAGACCTGTCATACAAGTGCAAATATTACCACAAGTTTTAGGAATGAAGGCAACACTGGATTCAGGGTTTAAGTACGCATCAAATTTGGAGATTTACGTGGGGTCCCATTAGCTTGAAGGGATTTCCTGCAGAAGCTTCTTCTGTCAGACACTGTCAATGATCATCCCCAACTTGCTTCCCAAAGGGAACATGCAGGTGTCTCTCAGTCTGATATGCATAACCTTGCTAAAAACATACTCATTGATATTGAGAAGCTTCACAGCCATAAATCCCTAACAGAAGGGATTGCATCTGAATCAACCCTAGACTGAAACTCCAGCTTCATGTTCTTCCTTCATCTGAGCTGTTAGAAATCCTCATTCAAATGTCAAATGTCCATTTCTGTAATGTGTTTTGGCATTTTATTTTCTTATTCTCAATATAGCTTCCAGGCATGGCTGGCTTTTCCTAGTTGATGTTTATCTTTTCCTCAGGAACTTTAATTAAAAATAGTCCATCCTAATAATGCAGTGGTTTGTGTGAATTTTCTCTGGCAAAATAAATTACAGTGGGATATATCATCTTGCTGCTTACTTATGGAAGTTTTTTTAATGGAAACTGCTAGATGAACATCTAGTCAGTAATTCAACTGAAAGGTCTTTACTTTTAATGTTTTTTTCCCAATGGCAAATGAAGGAAGGAAAATGTTACAGAGTTTCTAGGAAATCTGAGAGTCCAGTTTTTAGATGGTGCATGGTTTTAATAAGCCTTTTTAGCAAGGTTTACTCTACATCATGGATGTATGAGCCTTATCCTGACTGTAGTAAAATAGGATTTAGTGCTGCTCTGTACCTTCCCAGCAAAGTTGAAGCAAACAGGATTTGTGTGGGTAGGTATGTGAGAGGAATAGCTGCATCACCTGCAGTCACTAGTGGGCTGCAGCATCACTGAGGGGATTTGGGCTCTTTGGTTTGTGCAAGGGAAGAGCTGCTGTTCAATGCCAGACTTAGGCCCACCTCCTTCTCCAGGACATGTAGGGAGGGATATGGTGTGGCAGAGCTCAGCACAGACTGTTTGGCATCACTTTTTGTGCTGGGATTGGAGAAAATAAATATAGTGAGGGATCAAGCTCCATGCAGAGATACGTGTAGTTCTTTTCTTTGTTCACTGTAACATGTTAAAAAATGTCCTCCAAGTTTTCATATCCTTTGGACAGGAGTTATATAAAATCTAGTGGTCCCCTTTTCACAGGCCATCTTTGTGGGTCCTTGAACATTTCATAGGGTAGGTGATGGCATGAATGATCTGGAAGTCAAAGTCTGCCCAAGAAGGAAGTGTGTACTTCCTATTGCATGAATATGGTTGAATAAAGTCAGACAAGGGGGTTTGATCACTGATTTTCAAAGAACCTTGTTTGTCAGGTTAGTGGTGAGATGCAATTCCATTGTTCTTCAGGATTTTGGTATGCTTCATATGTGTACTTCTGACTCATGTTCTTTCTGTTCAGTGGGAATTCAATTGGTAGATGAAAAGGGTGATATGGGGAGTTCTTTACCAAAAAGTTGAGAAAGGCAGAAAAACTAAAGATTTGAACTTTCTTGAAGGCTATTCCTTGGAGCCAATATTCAAGGATATAGAATAGCAGGGAATTACTGATATCAACACCAAGGATCTTTTGATCGACCGCACAGATTCCAGCTCTGTGTAGAGAAATTGCATATGGTCTTCTCTAGGTGAATACTGAGATATGTATTAGATGTACACAGAAACTCCAGTGAGAACTGTCTGGAGCTGTTAACAAACTTCACTTTCTGGCATGCCCATCCAATAGACCTTTGCAAACAGACAGAGTATTCATCTGAGGATGCAGAGATATGTATTCCAGCAATTCTGTTATCGTCTGCAGTGGATGCTAAACAAGAAATTCTTGAACAACTGGAGGTGGGAGGTCTTCAACATTTTCCATCGTAAATGTTAATGTATGTAGCAGACAGAAGGAGTATTATATAAAAAGTTAAGGCTTTCACATTTTTCTGGTTCTGACCTATGGCAAGGAGGCCAATATTTGCATTATTTCCATGGTATTCTTTTTCATAAGGGAGGGTTGAAAGCAAAGACTAAAGATTTCAACTTGAAGCCATTTGTTCCTCTGAAAGTCTGATTTAAAGTAAAAACCTGTTTAAAAATAGAAAGGGGTGAAATCAAGATCTGTCGAACTAGGAATATTTTTTTATTATAAATAAAACCTTCAGTTAGAGACAGGTATGTCCAAATTTTTCTGGAACACTTTTTCTATAAGAGACACCATTATAAAATGTTAGGTTTCATCACCTTGCTTGTAAGCGTATTACTATAATTTTATGTGACCCCAAAATATCCCAAATACTTCACAGAAAAGGCAGAAGACAGCTTCTCTGTCAAAAAGACTCTACAGTTTAAAAATGAGTTTTACATTAACAGTTTTAACAGCTAATGAATAATTTTCTGAACCATTTGCTGTAGTATATCTGAAATTTTAGCAATGATAAACCCTCTAATGTTTTCCTGAGACATGCAGTGAAGCATAAATATAATGTAGAAGATTTATGCTGGGAAGACAACCTTGTTTATGGGCATGCACTGAAAGAGATTGTAATAAGGTCTTACTCAAAGCTCCTGCATAGATTTAGACCGTGGGCAGGTCTCCTACATATGCGTGAGTCAGGGGAACATGTTGCCAACTGTGAGAAGGCAAGCAATGTTTTAATCTCTTCGCTTCCAGTTTTCTCCTGTAACATGGCTGCAGCACTGTTCTCCCTAAAAACTCTCTTTCTTAATTTGGTGATGATAAAGAACCTCTGTAAACCAAGAAGTTTGCTGACCACTGGCACAGTGGTAATGAGATCTAAAAAAACTCCCTGGCTTTTGTCCTTTATTCAGTTGCTTTTTACATTCTGGTAGAGGTTGTTGCAGCCATTTTCCAGAAAGCTGTGCATATAACAAATGAACTAAGATCAGCAGCTGTGGTTCAAATAACTTGTTCTGCTGTTTCCCAAATATATGGCTAATTCAAGGATGTCCTTGTCCCAAAAGAGCAAAAACAAGCAAATCCAAGTTAGTAGCACCTACAGCACTTGTGAAAGCAGAAGGAGCATTTTGCTTCAGCCAGCTGAATAACATGGCATGAATGTCATGGTGCTGCCCTTCCTTATGTGCCATGAGACACCACACTCACTTGGATGGAATGACCCACTATATGCTCCCAACTGTCACTTGCCTCCTGAATTCTCCCAGCTACCTGAGACAGGGGTTTACCAAGGTGTGCTCATACCTTGGTATGGCAACTCTGTTATTTTAAGTTTGCTTCTCTTCATTCTTGATGTTTTGTACTTTTTATGTGGATACAGTGTTTAAAAATGTGGGTGGATTGAAGTTTTAACTGTGATTCTGCATACGGCTGCTAAAGTGTACTCCTGCCATGGTGATGTCGAGGGGTGTATGTGCTGCTAATGGCCAGTCTTGGGGCACCTTTTGGTAGCAGAGCTGCCTCTGAGGAGCAGTCAGAGATAAGTCACCATTATGTAGTCACTGTACACAGAGGTAGAGAAAATTCCTTTAGTTATATCTCCATTCACACTTGGTACTCTGTATTGAAAGCTTAATTTCAGGCCAGAATGTCCTTGTGATTCCTCATGTTCTGACTATAGTGGTGAATTACATGAAGAGGGATTCAGTTAGTCTTTCGAAGTTGTGTATTTTCTTAACCCATTGGAACAATTCTTGATTCACAGTCCCTCTGTAAGCTGACATTCATGACTTCAAGTAACCTTAGGAGACTGTGTTGGATTCCTGCTTAGAACATCAGGAACTTCAGAATGGGATTTCCAGTTTTGGAAACAGGTATATGATTCCCATTCATTTTATGCAATAGTGACCTCAGTCCTTTTTCTCTGAGTGAATTTTCATTCTTGGAATTCATTCTGTGCTCAGTGTGAGCACAGAATAGGTTAACCTGACTGTAGCCCATTAATGTCAAAAAGAGATGCTTAAGTGAAATTAAACACGACTAGTAAAGACTGTAATCAATAAGTAAAAGCATCTATGCTGTCTTATTCAGCCTTATAAATAAAATATGCAGATATATGGTGTGTAGAACATACAGCCATTGTGTACTTTATGACCTTGTGGACACATGCATGGAGATATATATAAGAAATTACAAGTAGAAAAAGAAAATAAGTGTAAGGACTGCCAAGTTGCACCATCTTTCTCCCTAAAATTATTTTTTTGTCCACTTTAAGAAAGTGGATCTAGAAAATATGGCATTTCATCTTCAAAAAGTGTCAAACTGCCGATTGGATAGGTTTTATACTATTTGCTTCCCCCTGCATCCCATAACAAGCCCTATACCCCTTTAGATAGTAACCTCCATCTTTCCCATGGAAGTCCAGAAGGAAAGTTTCTTCCCCTCAGCTCTTCCTGGGTTTCCCTCCAGGGACAATAGCTCCTTTGTCATGCTCTGATTTCAGTGATTAGGTTGCTTGGGTTCCTCCCCCCAGTATTGCTTTGATCCTTTTCAGGTCCTTAAGCTCATTTTGATAAAGCCTTTAGTCAGAACACCCTTATTTTTTGTTCTTTAATTTTTTCTCATTTTTTGAAGTGTAGCTTTTTTATAACAATAGCCTCGGTATTCCTGGGTCAGTCAGTCTTGGACCAAATAAAATCAGCCATCTGGTAGTGGATACCAGTAGGTAACTAGGCTGCCTAGAGTCCTCCCACCGTGTCACATTGTCATCAATTACACCCAAGTAGTAGGTTCATCATTCAATGAAGAAAAAAACAAACAAACAAATTATCACACTTTTAATGTTCTCAGAAGGAAAGTCTTAGTATAGAGCTGTTGACACCTACTCTGAGTTACTGTGGAGGTTTTAGGCCTTTATCGTCCTCTACTAGATTGTAAAACCAGAAATATATGTCCTGTTTGACGAACACATGGCCCTGGAGCGCTTACTTTTCTTAGAAGAGCAGGAAAATCTGCTTTATCAGTTCACTCCCAAAAATCATCCTTTTGATAAAAGCGTAGCATCATGCTCTGGCCATTCCAGCACCGCTACTGCATAAGTAGCATGTTTGAAGCTTCCAGTATCGCAGCTGTTCACGCCTTCAGCTGCATTTTCAGTACTTGGAGAGACAATAAGGAGGAAAAAATGTCTGTGTAGGAAGGACAATTTTCCAGATCTGTTCAGACTTTGTATTCTGTTGGAATAATGAGAAACAGATGAATGCTAACAACAGAGGGTTTGTAGTCTCCTTTCAGTGAAGCAGCCTTGCTTGGAGCTATTGTCCACAGTGCCTTTAGAGACCAGTGGACATACTTAAAATGCTTAACAAGAATCACTCAAGCTTTACCATCAGAAGAGAAGTTTGTGCCAGTTTGGTCGCCCTCAGCGTTTGCAGTCTGTATATCATCTGTTGCTTGATTAAAGAAAAATTTTACCTACTGTTAACTTTATGCAGTGCTTTAGCATAGGTAGCACACTGTACAAACCAGAGATGACCAGCTGCTCCCTCTTAATTCAAAGGTCTGATCCTGCTATGTGGGACTGCACTTATTAAACATAAAATATTAAAAGAAATGTAGCTCTTTTACCACCTTGATTTGTACATTTTGGTATTATTTAGTGTTGCTGTTGATCTCCGAGGGCTGGTTTACATCCCAAAGATGTTGGGTTAGTATTAGCTCAAGGCTTGTTATGCCTCTTTTCATTATATGTCACAGATAGCTGAAAGGCTGATGGGAATGGCATCAGGATAAAGAAAGAGTAGCCACATGTAGTTACGAGAAGTATGTTCTTTCAAGACCTTCATGGCAGCAGGATGTGTCAGTCCTTTTTCAATAAGTCTCTCACTCCCTAAGCCTGGCAAACTGAACTTCAGTTTAAATATCAGAAAATGCCGCTGCTGACAAAGCTCCTTAGCAAAGTGCTCATTTGGGGTAAATGCTTGTCTCACCAAAGTCAACATATGAGTCCAAATGTGAGTCCAAATGCAGCTTTCTCCATTTACTACCTGGCATAAAGAAAACAGGCTCAGCTGAGATTAAAATTCATATCAAAACGTGGTTGGAGAGATACTATCAAGTTCTACCTGCCCATCCAAAGAAACAGCCTTCCCTGTGACTTCACCTGTGAGGTCTGAGTTGGTCTGAGCTTGCTGATTTGAGACAACAATCAAAAGGAGTGCGGATACAAAAATATCCAATCATGTATAATCAGATGTCATTTTAAAATTTTGTATACTCGGGGGTTTTATATTATAGTATATTCTTTTTTGTTAAAAGTGCCTTGGTATTACCTAGCTGCTCAGATTTAAGATTGTAATGACACTGCTTGAAAAGGCAGAAAAAAAAATCTGAAGGAAAGTCCTGAAAGGACCACAAAATTTCATATTTGAAATTAGTCTACAGCTGGTAAGAGTAAGGAGGAGACTTCCTAGCTGGGAAGACTATCCCTATTAACTTATCATCAGGCTTTTTACCCTCTTCTGGGAAGCAGCTGGTGATGTCTGCAGTAGAGACATGATACAGGAAGATGGATGGACAGCTCAATTAGTCTCTATATCCTCTTCTTACATTTCTGCTAAATGGTGTTCACATTTAGAGGCATTCAAGGACAGTCTGCTGTCCTGAAAGGGATGCATTCCTTTGAGAGACATAAATTTGGTAAGGCAGACCATCCCAGTTTATGCATTTGTGTTAAGCTTTTACCAACAGTGAGACCTTTTTTTTTTTGTAATTTGTGTTTAGCATCTTTTTCATTTGTTATGGAAGAATGGAAGAATGATCCCATATGAAGAATTCAGTATTGGTCATTCATTTCACAGCTAGCCATGTGTTTTTTTTTTCAATAATGAGTATAATTATCACCGGTGGGGCTTGGTTGTGGTGGGACTTCACAGCTTGGATAAGTTGCACCTTTTCTCTCTGGGCATGGTACATTTTTATTTTTCTGTTTACTAAGATAACTATAGTTATCATTATTGCTTTTTAAAAAAATTCTGACAGTACTAGCATTAAAATTAGATTACATTATTTTAAAATAATAAGGTCATCAGTAGAAAAACTCTTTGGGAAAAAGGAAATGTCAGAATAAATAGCTAATTTTCACAAAGAAGACAGACAGATGGTTTGCTCATTAGCAATAGGCTCCTGAAATGCCCTCTCCTGCTTTCCTTTATTCTGTAGCTGAGCACCCTACTGTTTCATAGATCAGTGTCTGAGGAGCCAATTGCTTGTCCTTAGAAACTTTAAATTGAATCCTGTGATTGCACAGTATTCAGGAGAGCATGGAGTGCGCTGGTGACCTTCTGTTAGATGGTTGGGGATTAATCAATCATCTCTCAGGCAGAAAACCCCTGGGAATCCAGGGAGAGCTTTGAGGGCTCAGGCCAGCATGGGACTAATGTCAGACTTTGGTCTGCAGATAAGATGGAAGAGTGTTTTGCTGTTCTTGTGATGTGGAGATTACAGACAGAGAGCCCCAGGATTGTGCATTTCCCTACCAAATGATGTGATTGACTAACACAGTCTCTTGCTTTTCCAGAAGTGGCTTGGAAGAACTGGTAGGACATGGAACAGTGAATTTAGTTATGGACTGGATCAACAGCAGCTGGGGCAAACTTTAGCCTTGTTAGTTGTTAAATCAGGATATCTTGAGTTGTAAAGGACCCATAAGGATCATCAAGTCCAACTCCCAGGTCCTAACAGAACTACCTAAATCTAAACCATATGACTGAGAGTGTCATCCAGATGCTCCTTGAACTCTGACAGGCTTGGTACCATGATTACTTCCCTGGGAAGTCTGTTCCAGTGGCTAACCTCCATCTCAGTGAAGAACCTTTTCCTAAGGTCCAATATGAACTTCCCCTGATGCAGCACGATTCCACTGTTGGTTGTCGTGTTACTTCCAAATATAAGTCTGGTTTAAGTGTTTATTGTCTTACTGCCAAATAGTTCTCACTGCTGTCATGCCACTCTCTTCACTTACACAATTCCCCAGTTGCTCTTGCTTTTATCACTATGTTGGCCTTACAACTCTTCGTGGAGTCTTCCCTACTGTGGGTTTCCAAACCACACAACTTTTATTTCCTGGGCTAGACCTTCACTGTGTACCCGTTTCCAGATGAAGGAAAGAACCTTTTTTTTTGGGGGGGAGGGGTGTCCTAACATTTGCAGCCTGTCCCACTGGAATTTAGACTCTACAAGTTATTGGGGAAGCCACTGCTAGTAACTAATGGAAGTGATCTGTAAAATCCTCCACCAAAAGCAGCCTTTATGGTCTCATGTCCAGAAGTGGAGGTCAACAGGGATGCACAGGGTTCCCAGTAAGAACACACTGCTGTCCCCCTGTAGCATGCCTGTTTCTCTGCTTGAGCCTTCATACCAGTGGCAGCTTCTTTTACTGAACTCAACACACTCTTTTTGAAGGTCCTTGTCTTTTGTCAGTGCTTAAAACAAGGAGAGGTGAACAGCTCTGCACACCACAGCTGAGAAGTAGCTCCTCAGAGTTACAAAGCTGTCTGTTGTGTTTTGTGATGAACTTCTTATCTATACTGCTTTTTTTTTACTTTTTCTCTTCTCTCTGATTTAATGCTTTACATTCAAGAAGACAGCAGCAACAAATTAGATAGAGGAGCAGAACTGGACACACTGATAATAAAGGTGTAAACCTGGCACATTCCCAGTTTAACAGAGCTTTGAACAAACTTCATCTCTGTTGGCAGCAGCTACATGTACCGTACCTGGCTTATGCCAGGTTGCACCTGTTAACACCAAGGCTGAATTTGGCACATTTCCAGGACAGCTGCCATAACATGAAATGACATACGTGCTTGCAGTGTGGTGGAACATCAAATGGAATCGAGGAATAAATTAGGACTGCCATTTGTGTAACTGTTAAATTGTCTAAGGTATATCTATTTCCAATACCTGTGTGCTTTTTAATTCCTGTCAAATTATACACAGATTTTGTCCCAGGATAATAAAGACAAAATTTTTCTAAACACAATATAAGATAATGACGTGACGGCTCATCTTTTAATTTCCATTGCCTGTTGAGTAATCAAGTGACCTTAACTGTAGCTCTTATTCTGCATTTAATATGCAGACCTTTTCAAAAACCAGATTTAAAGATTAATCCTTGCAAGATCTAATCCTTGCAACAATCCTGGGAGGCTCATACATGAACAAACTGCAGTCTAGAAGTTAAGCAATACAGAAATTGGTGTTAAACTAGAACTCAGCATTCTTATTTACCATATCCGTGCTTGCATCTGCTGCTTTGGGGAGCTGTAGAAAAATCAAAATTTTGACCTCTCTTGCAGAATAATCTGCTTGTTCCTCTCCAAAGTGGGTGTAGTCCCATGACATTTTTCTTCCTTTCTCTATGTGTCTGTCTGCCTGACCTCTGCAGTTGAACTTTGGGATTCTGCTGACTGTGCAGCCCCTTCAAGGCTCTATGAGGAAGTCTACATAGTTTAGGTGTTGTTTGCATCATAAATATTGAACTGTGGGAAAAGAGAGAAAAATCAATATCACTTTTCTTCATTTAGCAGCTTTTGACAACGGAGCGCAAAGATCCAGGCACATTTGCACAAACATCCAAGCATAATGAGTTTAAAACTTATGATTTTGAGAAATTTGCATCAGCAGTGTGGGCTATGGGGCACTTAGTTGCCAGTTATCCTTTTTTGTTTGGAGTATGTCAGTGCGTAGCTAATGTGTCATGTGGGAGAGGACAAAGAGACTTCAATGGAGTCTGAAACTTCAGTTAATCTCTCTGTGGTGACACACTGACAGATAGGAAATCAACAGTGACAACATAAGGAAACAAAATGGTAAAATTAAAAAATCACCAGAAGAGCTGAAATTACCACCCCATCTCTAATCTGGGAGCAGGCATCTGACTGTATGCTACCAAGCTAGTATCCTAAGAAACCCCTCAAAACTGCAGTTTTCTGCATTAAGGTTATTCTCTTTTCATTTTAAAAAGACTGAAATAGCCAAGGAAAAATGTAAGAGCTAGCAATGATGTTAAAAACTGTAACCCCTTAGGAAATATTACTGCACTGTTGTACCCAGAATATTGATTCTGAAAAGGACTGGTTGGGTTTTAGGTTCTGTTTTCATGATCAGTATTTGACAAAAAAAGGCTTTTGAGTCAAAAGGTTTGAATAGAAACATTCAGACTACAAAAACCTATATGCATTTGCATTCTTTGTTAAAATCCAGCCAAAAGGAAAATACTGCTTCTGAAGATTATTCCTGCATTAGGCCCTGTGTAGTTTCTTGCTGTGAAATATATCCAGAAGTGCTGTTTGGTGCTGGGAATGTGTTAATGCAACAGCAGTGGTGGGGACATTGCTCCCTCCACGCAGCATGCAGGGACACCTGCCATTGCTGCTAATCTGCAATGCTTTTGGTATTAAAGCCTTATTATTCTTAGGAAAATCAGAGTCCCCTGGCACCTATAGGGAATATATTTACAGAAAAAATTAGGAGGAAGAGCAGCTGGAGGAGCAGTTCAGAGGAAAGCTTGTCAATGCTGCTTTTTAAAATACTTAGTGGCACTACAATCAGCTGGTAGCCTGGAGTATTTTCAGCAGACTATTTGCAGACAGAAATTGCAAAGTTTTAAAAGTCTCTTCCATTCCCTCAGCTCTTACTCTGATCTTAGCTCTATAGTGTTGGTTAGCGAGCATCCTTCCCTCACAGGTTTATTGTGTGACCGAATATTTCAGTTTAAAGTCTTGATGAATACATCCAGCATTCCTTGTGAGAACTGAACAGTCTTACAAGTGAGTTTGTGGAGAGGCTTGCTGGTTAAATTCACACTTTTTATGAAAAGCCACATAGAAGTTAGAGGGCAGAGGAAAGAAAGAAGCGCCTAAAGAGAAGAAAAGCAGGGCCAGAGGAGAGCATGTCATTCAGGAGCTGTGTGAAATCTGACAAGTGTGCATAAATATTGGGTCTGCCCATAATAGGACTGTGATTCTGCAGTTCCTACTGAAGTGAGGGCAGTGGGATGCCTTGCACGATGAATAATGATCCACTCACATCAATATGTGCAGCACAACTTTGGAGCATGAATAGCTGTGAACACTACAGATTTACTTTGCTTTGCAGAAATAAAAATGGTTATTGAATTTTGGTTGTGGTGGTTTGGAGTTTTTGAGTTTTATTTAGATACTATTTTTCTCTTATTTTTTGGGGTAGAAATCTTTTAATTTTATGTCTCAGTAGTAGCTGAATGGTGTTCCAAAAGTTTTATTTTTAAAGAGAATCCCTGCTGAATAATTTGGAAGGAAGGTAGAGCCTACTTAGTTCATCTTGCAGTGTCTGCAAGGCACTGGTGGAATCATAGCAACAAGTGATACTGAGTGTGCATAATGTTGTACAGAGTCGAGTGGCAGTAAATGAGGTTAAAAAAACAGAAGTATTTTCCTTAAGCACCAGTCAGAATCAATCATCTGCTATTCCTAAAGTGTGAGTAGTTTTGTTATCTGAAAAGCGAAAGGAGATTTCAGGTAACTGCAGGCCTTCTAAGAAGATAGTTAAGGTTACAACCTTAGAATTTAAGGTTACAACAAGCTTTCATTTTTGTTTTTGCTATAAGAATAGACTATTTGACTTAAACCTGCCATTTTTATGTTGACAGTTAGGGAAATGAATATGCAAAATTTGAAGGGGATTCATCCAAATAAGTTTCAGTTCCGAGTCATTAACAGTAATAATCTCAGTTAGAGTTTTATTTTGCTTAATTCTAGATCTGCTTTTGCTTCAAGTTTCTTTGTCTCCTTCTGGGGCACAAACTGCTTTCTCCAGTTTTCCCATGTAAATGAAAACACCTTAGAAATTCATACTTCAGTTATACACAAAATAAGGAGAAAACAATTAAGACAGATTAGGAAATGGGGTGTCATTCAAGGCATTTGGAGTGACCAGGAAAAGCTTTTCCTGCATTGACATCAGTAAGCCAAGTAGCATGAAGGCATGTGTGTGTAAGGGAGAGGGAGAGGAAAAGCGCTGTGTGCCTGGCTGCAATGATGCTGAAATGGTGGTGAAGCACCACTAAAAGGTGTGTGTTCATGTATGTGTGCACGTCTGTGTGAGAGAGCAATGAGCATGTGGGGTGAAGTTTTCTAAGCTTCACTTAGATCCTTTTTTTTTTTTATAACTTCATGTCTCTTTAGTGAATTTGCAGATGTGCAAGTGTTGAACAGTCAATATTTTTCAGACTATTTACATACATTGCAAACTTTATCCTGGTTTATTTCCTACCTTTTTCTATTTTTTTTATTTTTTTCAAAGCAATGCTGTGGGTCTCTGAGGGCTTTCACCCCTCACTAGCTCATCCCAGTAAGTGAAGTCTGATGCCCTCATCCTACACTGTGTGGTAACCACGATGGGCTCTGAAAAAGTCTCAATATACCCATTCAAAGCTCCTTTGGTTATAAGAACAAGATGACTGCACCTCCTGCTTTGCATTTAGAGGCAAAACACTGCAAAAAGTGGGAGAGAATCAAAGTCTGGAGAGGGAGAGCTGGGCTTTTCCATGCCTTATAGAATTACTGAGAGAAAAAGTGGGTGCTTCTCCATTTCTGTTTACCTAAGAGCTCCTTTTAGGGCTCCTGAGAGCCTGACAAGGTAGGGTAGTGAAGGAAGGGAAAGTAGTTTTGAAAGTGATGCTTGCTTGAGATGAGCTGGTAATTGCCTGTGGTTTTATTTGCTCTCCCTGTCCCAATGTTTTAAGTGTCAAGACTGCCAGGATCTTAGAAAACAGCTAGCAAAGAGATCTGAGGACTTCAGATTTCTTAACAAAGCAGAAAATCATCACACTGAGATTTCTAAGAGCAGAATAGAAATGCATATTTTATCGAGATCCTCCATAAAAACTATGATCACATGAAATCTACACTGCTAATGAGCAGGCTCATTGGAAGATCCATCCACAAGCAGTTTTACTCCCTTTATTTTTTGGTCAGTGAGCAGAGCACATACCCAGGCAGCGACCTCAGGATGTCTGCTTTAGGGCCACCAGAAATTCAAATTGTGTGTTTCTTTTGCTGTGGAAATCCTTAAGGCAGCTATCTGTACCCTTACTTTAAGCACTGACACTGCAGCACTCTTTGAGATAGGGTGGGCCCTCAGTAGTCATTAATCTTCTGCACCCAGGCTGGGATAAAGCCTATTCTGCTATTTGTTGCCATGTTTCAATTCAAAAGCTCTTCCACTGATGTAGCCCAGACATTTCCATTTTGTTATTCCTGGGAGAGTAACAGCTCTTTTTGAATCCCTGCATTGACCAGTGGTAGAGAAAGAATATTTAGGTTGCTGGCTTGAGTTTTTTTCCTTTTTCTTTCCCCTTTTGTTTTGCTTTGCTAGTCAGGGAAAAGAGGTGAAAGTTTATAAAGTTCCTTGCCAAATCTCCACTTGCTTTTTCTTCAGGCTTTGCAGAATAATCCTAAATTTGTATTCATAGAATTGCAAAATATTCTGAGTTGGAAGGGACCCACAAGGATCGTTGAGTCCAACCTTAGCCTGCACAGGACCATCCCCAATAGTCACACCATGTGCATGAGAGTATCACCCAAATGCTTCTTAATCTCTGTCAGGCTTGGGGGGGTGGGGAGAAAGAAAAAAAGAGTGGAAACTAAAAGGGAAAAAGAAAAAAATTGGGAAAGGAGGGGGAGGGGGAAAGGGGGAAAACAAAGGGGAAAAAAAAGCAAGAAAAAATGGGGAGAAAAAGATGTTCCCTGTGAGACTCGGTATGGCTTCAGGATGTGACCTGATCACATCCTGTCATCAGGCATCCCAGCTGCTTTACTGTTAATCACAGCAGAACAGTAATTGTGGATTAATGATGTCCACTCTCCTAAAAACTCCCATTTCAGTGGAGGCAGTGAGAGTCTTACACTGCCTGATGCCTTAGTCCAAGCACTAAAGTTAATGCTTTTTAAAAAGCATTAAAAATGTGGACATTGGTATGATTTTGGCACGGAAATATATTCTACTCTGCTATCTGGTATTTAGCTATTTGTATATGGTTAAATCTCTTTACTTCATATGCTGATTTATAGTTAAAAAAATAAGTGTCTGCTTTACATTTTGGTCAAGAAGTATAATAAAAGGGTACTTCCCCTGATTATTTTCTCAGCCTGCAGTCCTGCTCCTGGCAGAAGCAAGCCATTGCTGCTTTGCTCTTTCTAAATGCTTTGCAAAGCTTTCCACATATGAAGAAGTTCTTAGGAGTAGGCAAATCAAATACAAAGCACAAGAGTATGTTCCTGCTCTGATGTACTTCAGCATGAGAAATACATAGAGATTAGAGGGACTTTGGAGTTTCTGTCTAAAAATGACTTTTCAGAAGCTGATTCTCAAATCATCTTCAGAAAGCTCTTTACCTAGGGCAGCAACAACAAGTTCTGCAAAGGGATCCATAATCTCTTCCCGTGTGTTTTGGTGCATAGTTGAGGACACACTGACTGGCATTATCTTTCAGGAACTTGGAAAGTTGACAGTGCTGCTCATATTTTATTCTATATTTGGGATTGGATGTTCAGCAACACAATTCAGATATCTGGAATGAGATTTTAACTCTTCATCAATGAACTGTATATATTCTCGGCGAAATACACATTTTACACCAGGTATATAAAATAACAAAGGTTATTTTATAAAGGCTACATTATATTATAAAGGCTATATTACATTATAAAGGCTATATAATTTTATAGCCTTTGAGAGAAAGCCATCAAACCCAATAGCTGTCAGTCTTTTTTGTTATCTTAATAATCATCATAATAAAAATACTGTGTACAATGTGACTAGGTTTACAGATTCATTCCCTCAAAAGGAGAGGAATGGTAGAAGTTTCCCAAGCCCCCTAACACAGTGCAGACAGGGTCCCTTTCTGCTTGCTGCCTTGACTCAGTGTTGGTCATGGCTGTGGTGACCTTCCTGCACTGCTCTGGTAGGTCCTTCACTTTCTGGAGGGTACAAGGCTTCTTACGCACAAGCAGCTCCTGAAACCAGTCCTAGTTGTTTGACTGCAGCTCTCTCAACACAAGGATATGCCAATGGAGTATGTTATTTGGCATAATGATTATTGTTTTGTTTGGGTTTTTCTTTAGTGCATCCATGTTACTATTTTAGGCTTCTCGTGCTTGTTTTGATATTAGCAAGAGAGGCAGAGAGAACAGTGGGATAAGTTCCCGAATAAGTGTGGAAACTAATCCTTTTTCTGATTTAAGGGAATATAAATGGCTCATCCTTTTTTCCCTTCTATATTGAAAAAATAAACAGACAAACATTGTGCTTCATAACAAATCTATATCAAAGCAAAGTATAGGAGTTAGGCCCCAAACAGGATGCATCTAGAGAAAGATGAGTACAACAAAGTAGAAACCACAAAATCCTCCTTTGGGCAAGTGCTGAGCATCTTTGCCTCCTCAGAAACCAGCTCTCTGAAGCAGTGAGGCAGTGCAATGGGGAAGCTTGGGGCAGTCAGCTCCTTGGTCAAGGGGTGGAACAGCTGTCTGTCCTTCCCGGGAGCTGTAGAGCAGACCGAGAGGCATTTTCTCACCCCATGCTTTCACCCATCTCTCTAGGAGCTGCTCTCAGAGGTCGGAGACTTTTGAGGCCTTTGAGACCCTTTCCCGGGTCTCCCTTCCCCGCATAAAATCCAGTAATGCACATAGTGTCTTCCCTTTTGTGCTTTTGCCCTCCAAGTCAGAGCATTCCTCTGTATCCAGAGACAGTGACCACGAATCCCAGCAAGGAGCTGAGGCAGCTCATTTCAGGCTTCAAAGCAGCAGTAGCGTGAGAGAGTGCAGCTGCTGCACACTTACAGAGTCACCTCAGCTCGCCACAAACAATCAGAAGGGATTCCTAGACAATCACAGTCCAGACCCAGGAGCAGGCAAAATAGTTAAGGATATCCCAAATATCTGCTCAGACTGGGGTCTCCTCAGAAACATGCCTCGCACTGGAATATTTTGCTGTTAGCATCTGTGGAACCTTTTTAGTTTTTCTGTGCATTTTTAATGTTTTAATGTTTAAAGCACTGTGTTACCACTTGGGCTTTTCATACTGCTTTCTAAGCACATCTTTGATACATCATGTAGAGTTTTTCATTTGATATTTATAGGGTTGATGCTGAAATGTCTTTGTAGACTGGTTCCTTTGCTAAGGAAATGCAGATTTTGAAATCGTATTCTCTCCTAAGGGTTTCTTTGCCTTCTGGTCATTTCCAGCTGCAGTTTGGCTCATAGGTAGCTGAGCACTTTTCTTCCATGAGGAGAATTCTTGCTTCACAGAATGTATTTGCAGAGTGGGTGGACATTGCACTGGCATATTTGCAGGAGTTCTATCCCCTTCTCATCACCTGTGCCTGCCCTGGCTTCACTGTTTCTTAATTACAGTTGCTACACTCTGGCTTGAATTTCATTTCTATAATTGATGGCCTTGTAGCAGAACTAACTTCATTTGTGCTTGAACTGTGACTCCTATGGCCTGCTGAATATGGATGTCTTGAGAGTGACCCATTGCTTGACAGTAAATAGTTGTGTGCATTGAATGATGTATAGGAAAGTGTGTCACATGTAGAAGCTATCTGAGGTTCAAACATGTCACCAGCTACCAAACTGTGAATTTGCTGTCTTCTTGCTCTATTTTTATAAACCACTTTTTCAGAGTGCAGCATCCTTAAAATTGTGAAATAATAGATAGGCAACCGAGGATTATGGACTATCTGGGACATGTTCATTGGGGATCATTGCAGTTGGCCTTTAATCTCTCTGCTTCTTTAGAATTTCATTTAATACTTTATAGAAACAGCAAGTTGCTCTAATCCAGAGGAGATTGAATATGCTTGTACTTGTAGTTGTCTGCTCAAGGAAAATTTTTCTTTCCATCCCCAATATGAGGAACAATCCTGTGGCTGTTGATCTATTAGTGTGGAAAGCACAGATGTTGCAGTTCTCTGAATATCCTTCTCTGCAGAACGACTTCAAAAAATATTCTTCTTTCCAGATACTGTGAGATTGCCCCTTTACATCTATACATGAAACACTGCAGAGATTGCAGAGCTGTGTTTTCTCCCTCTCCCAGTTCTGTAAACGGTTACAGTAACCTCCTGACCTAATATGGGCTTGGAACTTTGCTCAGCTCCCTTCTTCGCCTTTACCAGCACTGTCGAAATCATGTCTAATTCTGCTTTGTCCCATCACTGTCAAACTCTCCAGTTTGTTCCTCCAGTGATCTGAAGGTTATCCTGATAATGGGACTGCCAGCTATGTAGTATTGCTTTCTAAAAGGTCTTGGTGGCAGACTCTGCCTCTGCAATTGGACAGCAGGTGTCTATTCCCTGTGCATATACTCCCTTCTCAGTCTTCTTCTGGAAGAAAAACAGTATTTATGCCTGTAATAGACTGTGCTACAGGAAATGCCGGGCTGGGTGTGCAGTGATCAGCAATAAATACTCTCATATTGTCTTCCTTTGGGAATGCAAACTCCCAGTCCCCTCTCTGAGCACTGCCTGGCCTGCAATTCCATTCCATAAAGCTAACCTTAGCTAGCTGCTCCCCAGCTGAGAGGCCTATGACATGACAGCAGTGTGTTTGCTGCAGTCTCTCAGAAAAGGCTGGGTTTTAGAGAGTATTTTCATGGAGAAGAGAAGGGAAGGGCAGTTGACCTCTATTTTAAGCCAGTTTTAGCATTGGTGATGCAGATGATACCAAGCAGTGCAAGGTAGATGGTGGATGGCAGGACAGGTATGTTGAGGGCTGCTTTTTCTAGCAATTGTCTGGTTTGCCCAGGGTGCTGCAGTAAGAGTCATAACAATAGAAAAAATACAGATTTAAAAAGGTTGTACGAGTTGTTTCGTCTTCTCAGGGAGCTTTGCAACCCATGTTTTGCCCAGAGAGGTGGCAAAGAGAGCCTCAGCCAGCACTGCTGGCTGCAGTGCTGGACGCTTGCCCTCTCGGAGAAGAACACTGTTTCTCTCTCGGTGTGCTGAAGTGTTGCCTGGGGTATGAGCACCAGGCATGTATCATTCCATAAGGTTTTGTGGCCCAGGATGAGGACTATTCCGGTTGGCAAACTGTTTCAGGGCAGGTCTGCTTCTGTGTGTACACAGTACATTTTTCACAGGCTGTCTGCTAAGATATGACACTAACGAGGTAATTAGAGGGCTCTGGTGGTGTCAGCGCAGCACATACCACTCGGATTAAGCCCTGCTCTTCAACAGGCTCTTTCCCAAAGGGATGGAGGCTGACATGGCTCCCAGCCCATTTGCAGGGAGCAGGAGGGGGCTGGTGCTTGATGACTGTGGCTAGCTGATGTAGGGGAATTTGGGGTCCTGCTCCTGCCTCCTGCACTGGTAGGGAGGAGGGGTCGGCTGGTCCCAGCCACAGTTACCATGGGCATTACGGGCGTAATAGGGTGGGAGATGGAGCAGCAGAGGCCTGGCAGCACTCCCTTGCTGTGTTCAGCGTGGCTACTTCTCCTCCCTGGCAGGATTGTGAGGAATGTGGTGGCAGTGGCTGGAAGCAAGGTGGTGCCTGGGCAGAGGGTTAGCACATGTGTCTGTGGTGTGGGGTTAAGGAACGGGAGCAGTGTGTGAAACTCACATTTAATACCTGCACAAATGGACAAGTGATGAGCTTGGAGGGATGTGTTTGCTCCTGGCACATCAGCGTCTCAGCACTAGTGTAGCAGGAGGGGAAGAAGCAATGTCGTCTGCAATGATCTACCTTGTTTTTTTCTGGTTTTCTTCACCTGAAATAGGACCCCCCCAAAAAAAGGAAAGTCTAATCTCAGGGTATTATCATTTTCTTTATGTTTTGTGACAAATGTGATGTAATTTGGGTATTTTATGTCTTAATAAAATGGGGCAGGGACTTTTAAAATATATTTTAATGAACTTAAGAAGTCATTAAGAAAAGTGGGCAGAATTCTATAAAACAGTGATACACGTATTAGTGGTTACGATTTCAGCTCTCTGTTGCAGTATTTAATTTATTATATTGATAACAATTATTACATCACTGGGCTATATCCTTTCCCAATTATTACTAAGTAATTATTATATTAATAAGAATTATTATATTGGTTTAGGTCACCATGTCAGACTCCACTGACCAAATATTGAGTGAAATGGTGTGCAGTGAGCTGAACACAGAGCCAGCCCAGCTGTCTCCTATCCTCCTGAGAGCTGCTGTCTAACCTTCCAGGGCTTCAGACAGCAGGTGCAACCCTGCTGTTTCCCTCCCTGCAGCACGGTCGCAGACCTGTCACACCACATTATTTGTAAACAACAAGCCAGCTAATATCACGACAGTGATATCAGTCCACATGCAAAGGGCATCAGGAAGCCACGGGAGACAAACAGTGCGGTGTATTCGTAGTTAGAGGCAAAAGAAAGAGGCTCCTCCAAAGCCCCTATTCATAAGCTTAGCACAATAGAGTAATGCAGTGTTAGGGAAATTTAAGCTGGTGCTGAAAGCTAGTGTGCTTTGCTGCTTTTTTACTCAAGGGATAGCTTTTATCCTGAACTGTAATGCTTATGATATTTCAAACATAGCTTGCTTTGCTAGGTCATGTGAATGATGAATATCACAGTATTTAGGGGTTTCAGGTAAATGAAACATACGTGGGAATGAATGGAGATATAGATCACTTGCGTCAAGCCCAGCTTTATCAGGGCTTGGTGAGATATCTTTTTCAACGGCCTACAGCAATTGAAAAGCAATTAGAATGTCATTGTATTTTCCAGTTCCATTAACCATCCCATAGATACATACAAGAGCTCACAAAAAAAAAGCTGGCACCGTACTTTCACTGCACAGCCATTGTAATAGAGATGCATGGGATGGCAGCAAAGCAAAACTTCGTTTGAATACCTGGGATTTAGAAGCACTTCAGGCCTTAAGAAAGAATGGGAAGCCACCCTGTCCTACCTAAAAAAGGGATGTTGCTACAGAAATGGGAAATGCTTCCTTTTCACCAAGTGGGCAGGTAACGGTACCAAACAGCTGCAGTGTGATAGCTGAAATCTGCCCCTCCTAAAAAAAACAGGTGCTGGTCAAGTTCTTTCAGGGTTCTTTTCTTAGAAGGGTTTATTCATCAGTGATTTAAGAGTGCCAGAGCTGTGCACAAAGTGTTTTTTCTTTGTCCACTGGACTGGACAAGCAAGGATAGTCTGAAGCAGTAAGATGAAGGGGAATCATGCACCCCCTCAATATTAGGGTCTGGCAAGTCCAAAGCTGCAAGAAATTGAGAGGGAAACTGCCTGTGGTGACCAGCAGGGCTGCATTTGTGTGGAGGGAGTTTATTGGAGAAGGAACACAGAGATTCCTAGCTTTTTGCATCCCCTGCTATAATCTTCTTAGGCAGTCCTGCACAGTGCCTGGAAAATGCTTGCAGTGAAGCGTTCCTGAGCAGTGATTAGTGGTGCAGTTAACAAACACTGGTTTACATCACTTGGGGATAAATCCACCTTCTAACCATCTGTTAACAAGAGGATCTGGTTTTCTTCCGATTCACATAGATGCCAAGCAGAATTACCTTCATTTAAATCACTGGTGTTTCTTGGAGAGTAACCACTATGAAAGAATTGGTCCATTGGCAAGATCTCCCAATGAGTCACATTCTGTGGGACAGAGATTATGTCTCTCTGGATGTTTTGTTCATTCTTGAACATGAGAGGGCTCAACAGCTAGCAAGAATTTGGCTCTTATTATGAAAAGCCAATGGGCAGTTCTGAAGACGTTAACCTTGCAGTTATTGGTAATCTGCAAGCAGTCTGCTTTACCTGCTGCTGGATTTGGTCACTTGTGCATATTTTTTTTTTAAATATGTCAGATCCCTCACAGGCCGTATTTTCTAATGAATGCAAATGAAAATTGCTATTATCCATTTCAAAGCAATCGGTAGCAAGCCATCATTGGCACGGAACATTATTTATACAGCTCATAAGCCCCAGTGATGCTTGTGCATAATTCCTCACACGTCACAGTGATAGAAATTGCCTTCAGGGCTGGACTTTCCAAGCCAGCCTCTCTGTTTTTAAGTTGCAGACGTTGTCACTTCAGTGACTGACTACTTGATTTTGCAGATTCACTTTGATGCGCATCTGACAGCAAGCCCACGCTTGCCTGCAGGTGCCAGACTGTGCCCAAAATTACTTGCTCCTCTCAGCAGCAGTGAATAAAGTGACAGGTCGGCAGCTCTTAGGGCCTCTTAGTTCCCTCATTTTCAAAGTCCTTCTCTAGTGACACATGTTCACAGCTCAGTTCTCATCCTACTCAGCGCTTGCTTCAGCATGAAAACTTGGGGCCTATCATGTGTTTACATGTAGGATTGCTCTTAACTCAAACTTTATTTCCATGTTTTGCTCAACCTCTAATTCCAGTGCGTTGACTTCTGCTTGCTGGAGTGGGTAGTCTTGCTTTCACTGCTCAGTTTACAGGACTCTTCTTTGACCAGTTAAAAATGGAATTCACGAAAAGTCACAAAACACCTCTTCCTGTCCATGCTAGGCTCCTAGGGAAAGTGAAAATAATTGCGGTTTTCCTGTTGTTAATACTGTAGTTGCTACATCCAATAATCTTTTGGGAAGTTTAACTTTTAAAACACTGGGCCCTCAGATATTAGCTCTCCTTGGTAGCCAAGAGGTAGAGGTAGAAAATGTCTGGTAAATGACCGCTTCCCTAAGAAACTGTTTTAACCAAAGGACTAAAAAAATCTTGCTTAACCGTCACTGAAACACTTTTTGGTAGATGGCAAACCCCGGTTGGTCTCTTGAGTATAAAAAGTAGTGTAGAAATGTTCCTTCTAGCATTAATTCATATCAGCTTCTGATGCCAATCTCCTGTACATCAAAGAGAAATGATCATTTATTGGACCATTTTGCATTTTAAATAATTTAGGCTTGAAGTGTGTTCCACCTACTTCTTTTTGCAGCAGCAACCTCTGCCCTTAGTCCAGCTAAAATAGCAGCTGTATTGGTTGCTGTTGCATACACATATGCAGCCTGGTCCCACAGTGGTGAAATGGAGATCTTGCCTTGCTTTCGTGTTGGGTTAGGGGGTTTGGGCCAAGGAGTCCCTTGTTGCCATGCTTGTGTTTCTAGCCCTCCACTGACACATGGGAGGGAAGTTTCTCCCTGTAATCCACTGTAACTCCCAGAGGTAAATAGTCCATTCTTTTTCTTATAGCATTCTTTTTCTTACACTGAGAACAGACTCAGCCTAAGGTTGAGTCTCTGCCTTGTGGAAATACAAACCAGTCTCCCACTTGAGCACTGATCACAAGGTTGTTCTTACGGAAATCCGAATGGGACAGTGTGAAAATGCTTAAAGCAAGGCCTTATCTAGTGCACTATGTTACGGACTTGTTAGTCTGGATCTGTGAAATTCATTATTTCAGTGAGGAGTAGAGCTTACAGTTTCCAAAGCCAGATCACTACCTACCTATTTCTCAACCATGTCATCTACCTAAATTTTAATTCCCTTCCCCTTATTTATCCTGTATAACACAGTAAAGGCTTTATTACTTTCTCTTGCATACCATAGCCCATGTCTTTATATCCCCTAGCTTCTACAGCTGGATGTGTCTAAGTGTAGTCTTTTGCCTATACCTAACAGGGAGAGGTTTTTAGCATTTCGCACAAGGTTTTTCACTTCTAGCAGGATTAGTAGCTGTTTGCTACAACTGTACATGGAGTTATCTTACAAATTAAATGCAGTATCCAAACAACCTCATTTCTCTCAAGCTGCTCTTGTTTGAAGTCACATGAAAAAGAAGTGAGTGTGAGGACCAGGGCTATGCCCCATATCTCTTCAGCCATAGCCATGCATCTTGCATGCCAGGGCATGATGCTGCTGACTAGTAATTGCTTTCAGTTACACATCTGCTTTCAGAGTAACACCACGTTAAAAAAAAAAGAAAAATCAAGAAAAAAAAAAGAGAAAACAGTAACTGTTTATCCTGGCTAAGCTTGTGTAACAGGTTCTCATATGATGATTTTAGTGTTCAAAGTCTTTTTTTATTAAACTGTTTCAGTATCCAGAATAAGACATTTCTCTTACTCAGCTTCATTAGTTATAGGAAATCACTGGATTAAAGCAGAGAGCAGATGAGCAAAAATAAACTGTAGTATGTCTTGGGCATATGGTGCTGTGTATGAATGGATTTTAAAAAACTTAACTATGTATAACAAAGAGCAGAAGGAGAGATTTGTCTTTGTGCGCAATAATTATAATGCGCAGTAGCTGCATATCTTAACAGTCAGAAACCACAAAGCCAGGAAAAGCTTTTGGTTAGGATTTGCATGGGGGGGTGTGCTGGTCCCCGAGCTCACATCGTGTTTTCTGTCATTTGATGATGAGACTGGGCTTAGCTAATTAACAGGATGCGTCTCCCTCCTTTCCCTTCCTATTCACTGGGCTCATGTTTTGCACTATTGGGTTAGTGTGGATAACAGAGACTGGGATATAGCCCACTGGGCTAAATTTTTACCAAATACCTGTTGATCCCTTCTGATGCCTCAACCTGGAAAGTGCCAAATTTATGCCTTTTCTAAACAGACCCACCTCACACTGGTTTGAACATGGGTCCTGAAACACAAGTCAGTGCAAACACTGGCAATGTCCTGATGGTGCTCCACCTCCCACTTCTCAGGAAAACCATGCTTTTCCATTTGGGTGCTGAGAAGTTTCTGAAAACGAAGCAGTGGTGATGACATCATTTCCATGTCTTAAAAAACTTGCTTACAAAGGGATATAAAGATTTGCAAAGCCAATCAAATCTGATTTATAAAGTAAATTCAGAAATACCCAGAGAGTTACCTGGTCTTTATCTGGGCTCCTCAGTATATTTGCTAGCACAGATTAGCCAATTATGTTACACCACATAGCTTAAACATGAATGTCCTTGCCTATTTTTTGGGAGGGGGTTGCTTTTCTCTGAGGTTTCCACAATGTGTTTCACATCCACTGTGAGTAAGATTCTTGGACTTCTGCCCCAGATTAATCAAACATGAATCATTGCCCCATGCAAAAAGGAAGTTTTGCCAAAAAACTGAGGTGGTCCATAGAAGAAAAGCGAGAGGTAGGGAGTGTCCTCGCTCTGTGAAGTTTTAACTAATTTTATTCCTTGTTTTGGTGGGAAATTTTGTACATTGAAAAATTTACTGACAAGGACCTGATCATCTTGTTTTTTTAAACAATTACTATGAAAAATGAAATCCCCAGCTGCTCAGGAGAATATTATTTCTTTCTCCTAAATTAATTGTATAGTGGTGAGCCCTGCCAAACTTGCAGGCTTTGTGTTTAGCTTGTCAATAACTCAGCATTACTTCTGTTGCAGAGTTCCCTGAAGAGAAGAGGCAGCAGAGAAATTCACAAAGAAAAAAAGACATTTACCCAGGTATGGTTTTCATGAACATGCACCTTTGAGCAAAATCACATGCTAAAACTCAAAATTTCTTTTTATGAGTTTTGACAGAGCCATCAGGCATATTAACTAGAGTGCAATTAGGCCTTAATCTACTGAGACCTCCCAGAGATAACGTAGAAGCAATTTAGGACACAAGCGTGGTCTCTAAACTGTGCAGTTTCTTGGGCTCATTGTTCTTGTATCCATAGATTCAGGCTGCAGGTTTTCTACAAGAAGAGAAAATCACCTTTCCTCACAAAGTAATTGGATCACAGCTTAGGGACTAACTAAATTTATACACAGTGCCAAAGATTTTGTGCTAATGAGTGTCTTGGCAGGGAATGCAGTTCGCACACTGCAACGACACCGCACAAGCTCTCATGTCGCAGCCCAGAGTCTGATCTCTCTGGTGTCAGGGGAGCAGAACATGAACTTGTGCTCCCTGATCTGAGGTACAACACAGAGCCTAAGCTACCCACTCAGTCTCCCTTTGGACACTGGTTTTATTGGAATCACGTAGGTTGATCCTTCTCAGGAAAGCGGTCTGCCCGGTTTCCTCTGCTTTTTATGCTGACCATAGGAGTTAAAGCTTTTCCCAGCACCCGTACAGTTACTGTTTATAGCCAGAGAGATGGGGATAGTATTTCACCTCTCTGGGAAAGGAGCCAAGAGTGACATCGTGCCTTCATTAGAGAAAGGATGCACTTCCCCTGCTGCCCCCTTGGCAGGATTAGCGTATGCAGCCAAGACCAATGGGTTGTCTAGCCTTAAAATCCATTGATTTATAATAATAACCATAATTAGTAACTACAATACATTGAACTTGAAGGCGTAGGACAGGAAGCTGAGTGAGCAGAGCAGGGGATTGTGGTGGCCGAGAGGCTTCAGCCTGCTTTCCTGGGACATGGCAGACTGAGTGTCCCCGCCAAGGTGATACAAACATGGCTTAATCAGACCTTAAAATGGGGCACTGGGCTTTCTTCCTGCAGTGCCTGCTATGGGGAATTATTTAAGTTGTCAGTCAGGTCAGAGAGTTTATTTTTTCTTCAAGTCTGTAAAATACATGGATGAAATATATACACGTGTCTGCACACATACAGATTACAGATGAAGTTATGTGAAGGCACATTTGTGCCCACTGGGGTTTGTGGGCAGCACTGTCTTTCCTCATTCCTGGAAATACATTGCTGTGCAAAGGGAATGGATTCTTGTGCTTGTTTCCTCTGCCCAAGTCCAGGCATTAAGAGTAGTTGTAGTTTGCCTTGGGAAGCCTTAAAAAGGACTTCACAAAATTAACTGAGTAACCAAGGATGAGCTCAGCACCACTTGCAATGTGGGGAAGCGGTCCCAGAAGCCACACGGGGAGAAAAACTTTTATGCTGTACACACACGCATAGTAACTCATGCAAGGAAAGGATTTGGGCTTGGAAATGAAAACAGTTGCATCAGCACTCTGCAAGGTGGCCACTCAGTTCAGAATTGGCCCTACCCAATTCTTTAGGGTAGGAAAGACTGAGAAACAATCATATACTGACATGGCCCAGCCTACAGGTGCATGTCCTAGCTATCTCCCAACTCTAGGGTGTTACCTAGAACCTTCTTCAAACCCAGGTATCCATTCAGAGATGTATTCTGGTGGAGATCAGAGTGCACCACAGCAAGTGCCCAACCTGGCCAAACAACCGCTGGGTGCTGTGGGATGGCCCAAAAGGGTTGGTACAGGTATAGCCCAGTAGGATCAAAATGCTGCTCTTGAGGGACAACCATCCTAAATACACAGAGTTATTTCAAATACCCATTATATGTTTTGTGAGTGAGAAGCAACCACAAACTTAGATTCTGTGCATCCACATGCTTACAGATATGTATAGAATATGGCAAGACTGGTGTTTTTACTTACTGAGAACTCATCATGAAAATTAGCTGGAACATTGCACGCACTGCAGGGCACATCAAGTAAATAATACACGAGACTGATTGTCTTGAAGTCATGTAAAAACAGAATTCATGGTAGCACTTACTCACCTCTAGCAGTATTGAAGAAAAAAGTTTTTATTCAGCAGAATTGCAAAACGGAGCCTCTTGGAAAATACCAGGCACCAGGCAAAACACAAAGAAAAGTGGTTCTCCAGCGCAAGGTAGGAGTGCTGGCACTCAGCCAGATGCTTGGGTGCTGGTCATACTGCCCTGTCGTCAGATTTGCAACCCCAAAACTGCTTTCCCATCTTCTGCCTGGCAGTTCCCTTGAGCTGGTGGTGGTGGTAGAGGAGATGGTGTTGGCCTCTTTTTAGCTTTGTGTCTTCTTGGCAGAAAAGAAATATCATATAGAGGAATTTTTGATCAGCTCTTCATTCTCATGCCATCATTTACATTGCATAATGAAGTTAATTTATTTCCTGTACGTTTCATTTCTTTATCTCCACATTCTGCATTTGTCTAAATTAGCCTGCAGACTCTGTAGGGAGGGATCTTGTTTTTTTCTTTCTGGTTTTTTTCCCCATTAACATTCTTCTGAAGGACCATGCAGAGCCATGGTGCATTTGCATGCAAATAATCACTATCAGTAATCATTAACTCCCATTTATCCTTAATGATCTCTTAAAGTCATGATGAGCACCATGACTGATGGAACGTTTTTACACTACTGTTCCTTCTTTTCTTTTTATATGATTTGTCCTATGTACACCTTTTAGGAAAGCATCCGCATACTGGATGTTTAATACAGTCAGGAGGCCACAGTCCAGATTCAGCCTCTGGGATTTAAGCCTCTAGTTTCTCCAAAAAGATGGAAAGGCTATTTTTTTTTTTAATGTTTTTCCCTTTATTTTCATCCATGATATAACTTATCTTATGAACTATTATGAACTTGTGTCATGAACTGTTCTTAATTTTGGTGATTTGGCCTCTCCTTAGTTTGCCTTATATGTCAAAACTCTGCTTGTCTGTGTGGGTGTCTCACCCTCTCACTGTTTCTACTTGGTTTCAACTGATCAAGAAATCACTGATATTTCTGTACACAAAGTTTCTGAGGGACAGATGCATGAAGGTTGGAGTCCTACCCTTCTGGCATGCTTAGATCTGGCTGATAAATCTCTCCTAACCATTCTTTTCCTTTGGAAAAAAACTGTCCGGGGAATGGGATTTTCAATAGTCATGTTCCCTGGGAGGGAAGCGGGGAAGATCTAGAGCTTTCTCACCTTTCCAGATGGGATCCATATTTAGTAGGCAAGATTAACATCCATCAGCTCTGTTGTTTTGTGTGAGGCTTGTATTTGCTTAAAGAAAAAACTTGTTTCTTTCAGCACTTGCAAAAAACAAAACTTACAAATTTGATCCTTTTATTCCCCCCCCCCCCAAGAAAAAGAATTTGCTAAGACAAAACCTTGCAATAAAGTAATGCCGTTAAAGAAGTTAACAGTAGCTTTGTCCTGCTATAATAACATGCTAACTCCACAAATGCATTGAGTCATGCAGTGATGCTGAGCAAAAACATTGGGGCCCTGACCCTAAACTCATTGAAGCCTTTTCCTTTTCTTCAAAAGCTTCAAAATGCTGAGTGTGTTGTCACAAGTGTGACACAGTGACTGTTATTTATACTGTTTGAAAGGCAGTGGGTGTCTGGCTGGAGCTCCCTCTGACCCCTGGGTAGGAGCTGGCCCCTGGTGTTCCCGGGCAGGGCAGAGGGGTGCGAGCAGGCTGCCTTTCCCTCAGACATTGCTTCAGCTGCCTGCAGCTGGGGAGGTGCAAGGCACCAGATAGTGCCACTCAAGGCTGGGCATTGAACCCAAAGGCAGACAAGAAGCAGAAGCGGGGGGGAAAGAATGCTGGATTACAAAGACAGAATAAGAAAAATGTCCAATTAGCTATAAGCATAAATAAATAACCAGGAGTAATCACCCCATCTGTGAGCTCTGATGTGCAGCACTGGTCTGGCTGTAACTTTCCTTGTGATCTTTGTATTTCCCTAAAAGCAAAACCTACAGCTGTGTGGAAAAACTAATTCTCCATGGTAGAGGAGACAGAGGTAATGTGTTGTACAGCCCTGACCAAAGATGGTGCTTTAATCATACAGCCTTATTCAGCCAGAGCAACCAAAATTCAGAGTTACTCCAGCGGAGGCTGCATGGAATTTTGCCAGGTTTTAATCTGATACTTAATTTGCACTTTTGAGTTATAAAGAGAAAAGCAATTTGCAAATATATGTGTGAAAAAGAGGAATGTGTATGCAAGGAGACAATAGAGAAGATAGAAAGCCCATCTTTTAGAGGCTCTGCTTCTAACCGATCATATACACCTTGATTGAATTCATAAAAAACTCTTATTTCTGGTGCCAGAAACATGATAACCAGAATTTTAGTTAGTCAACCCTTAAGCTGATTGCAGTTATGTTTGATTCTTGGTTATCACTGAAAACCAAGTGTTAACAGAAACTTTGATTATTTTTTACCTCTAATATGTTATTAACATGTAAGTTACTTTTTTACTATTCAGGTTTTTTTAAGTCCCAACCTGCAGCAAGCAGCATCAATAAGAAAGCTGACTGAGTTCAGAAGTATACAACCAATTACTTTTCTTATTAGTTATTAATAGCTGAAATTAAGACATAATTGGTATATATCTAAATAGAAAGGGATGAAATTGATCTAGGTAACATAGAAAACACTGTCACCAATGTGCTAGGATGTGTGCTATCGAAATTAAATAATTTCTTCAGATTGCTGAGCCGTAATTAGTTTTGTAATCTTTAGTTTTTTTCATTAGCCTGATCTGGGTGAACAATTAAAGTCAGTGATGTTTTCTTCTGGATTTGGTTTCCATTAATAGGAATTATAACAAAATGGTGCTTGTGAAAGATAACAGTGCTCCAGGGATTGAAATGAAGTTTCCATAGAAAATTGCACGTATGTCCACATGGCCTACCAACAATGATAAAATCTGCCGTCTCAAGAGATCATCTTTCAAGGCCTGCCTTCCATTATACTGCTAATGCTGATAAATGTGTCTCTTTCGAGGCCAAGTGCCTGTATCTCCATGACAATTCATGAAAGTGATTCATGCAAAGAAATTGTTCATCGGCTTAGAAATTACTTAACCTTGTCTCTTATTTCAGCACAATACACACCAGAGTTTTCATTTGAGTTGAGATGCAGTGCTTTAAAATGCCCAGCACACACAAAATAAAACAAAACCTTTTTATACCCTGGTACTTCCTGAAAAATGCAGGTTTCACATGGGATGTATTTGGATGTAAACACAGTTTAATGAATTTATCTTTCCTTTCTCACATGTTTTCACCGATCTCCCTTGTGAACAGTTGTCCATACCAGAAACAGAGATCACAATCTTCTCCATCCTAATAATAACAGCAGCAGAGACAACAGTTGCTTCCTATTTGGAAAATTAGTTAGGAACTCCATCTATTTCACAGCATTATGAGATCATAGTAATTAAAGTCTTCACTTTACAAGGCAGCCATGCAGTTTAGCACACCCTTTTTTTGTGCTTTCTGTCTGAAGGAATCCAAAATTTTGGATTATGATGAGCAAATTCATCTGTGTAGTCTTTGTTTCATGATGCTAAAGGGGAATGAGTGTGCCATGAAGCATAGATGTAACAAGAAGTGCCAACAAATCATGGAACCTTTTCATTTGAGTCATTATTTTCCACAAAATGTGATCAGTATTTGAGAAAAAACATTGCACTGGCACTCTTGCATCACTGAACACCTGCACAGGCACACTTTTTTTTTCCCCCTCTTTAACTCTGGTCAAGTTGCTTTGCCAATTTAACCAAGACGAAGCCATGAAATGTGTCCACTGTGTGGTGTGCTCAGCTCTGTCTGTGTATTGTTTGCATACGTAACAGATACAGTGCAGAGGATGGAGAGGTGGAGATTATGGAAAATAAGCTGCTGATTTTGCTTCTATTATAATATAATCTTGGGGTGGGGGGTGATTATTCTTGGCAGGAGGACAGTGCTGATTTGAAGTGCCAGCTCCAGTTTGCCAAAGAGGAGGCTGCACTGATGCGTAAGAAGATGGCTAGACTGGGGAGGGAGAAGGACGAACTGGAGCAGGAGCTCCAGAAGTACAAGTCCATCTATGGAGATGTGGACAGTCCCCTGCCTACCGGGGAGGCAGGGGGCCCACCCAGCACCAGGGAGGCTGAGCTGAAACTTCGTCTGAAGCTGGTGGAGGAGGAAGCCAACATACTGGGCAGAAAAATAGTGGAACTGGAGGTGGAGAACAGGGGGATTAAAGCTGAGATGGAGGATATGAGGTGCCAATATGAAAAAGAGTGTCTCAGCAGGGACCACATTTCAAGCATTCCTACCTCGCCCTACGGCGACTCCGTGGAGTCTGCCACGGAGCTGCGCAGGCACCTGCAGTTTGTGGAAGAGGAAGCAGAGCTGCTGAGGCGGTCGATCTCCGAAATCGAGGATCACAACAAGCAGCTAACGAATGAGCTGAATAAATTCAAGTTTGAGCCAGGCCAGGAGCCAGGCTGGTTGGATGACGCAACATCCAAGTGCGGTGGGACCTTGCAAGAGGAGCTGAAGTCAGCCAGGTCACAAATCAATGAGCTGAGTGGGAAAGTGATGAAGCTCCAGTATGAGAACAGGGTCCTGATGTCCAATGTCCAGCGCTATGATCTTGCCTCTCACCTGGGCCTGCGCACTTCCAGCCCCAGGGATAGTGATGCTGACAGCGATGCTGGGAAAAAAGAGAGTGACAGCGAAGATGGTCGTCCACCGCAGCCAAAGAGAGAGGGGCCCATTGGGGGTGAGAGTGACTCTGAAGAAGTTTATGAGAAGACATCAGGTTTTGGGAGTGGGAAGCCATCAGAAATCAGTGACCTGTGCTCCACTGAGCTCATGAGAGTGAAAGAGGACACCGAGTCTTTAATTAACATCAAACGTGAGGCTGAGCGGCTTGAAAGAACGGTGGACCGCCTTATCACTGACACAGACAGCTTGATTTATGATGCAAAAGTGCACATAACCAGCAGCCCATCCACCGAGCAGGATTTCAGAAGTGGTGAGGAAAGGGGAGAAGATAAGCATGAGCCAGAGCTTCTAGACACCGTCAACACCAGGATGAAAGCTTTCCGGAAGGAGCTGCAGACCTTCCTGGAGAAGGTTGATCACATTGGAGAGGGCCTTAAGGAGCAGATGGAGGACCTCTCCCCTCTTCCCCATCTCACAGAGTCTTCCAGTTTTCTATCTACAATGACATCCATGTCCCGAGACTCTCCCATTGGTAACCTGGGGAAGGAATTAATCACTGACTTCCAGGTAGGTCAGCCTCTTATTTGCCTTCTTTCGTTTTATCGTTCTCTTTCTTTCTGGCATTGCTACCTCAGAGCTAATTTTCCTCACAGCTGCTTTGTTATGATTTCAGATCCGCAATGTATTGAAGTGTGTAATGTTAAACAAACACTTTATAGGTTTTTTTTTCTTTTATTTATTTGCACAACTCCTTTGATTCAGAGGCGGTTCCTCATGGCAAAAAAGCTAATCCACTGGTGTTAGAGAGATGTCTTGTTTTTGTCTGTAACAACAGTGTTGCCCCCATGAAAGAGGAGATTAATTAAAAAAAAAAATTCTGAAGAATGTAAATTAGAAGCCTTGCTAAGAAATGTGAGGAGGTCTTTATTATGCTTTCTTGTAAAAGGTTCAGGCATGTTCTCAAAAGCCTTGCCGAAAGAACCCATCCAAATGCAGTTTTCTAAGTGATGTGTTTTAAAAAGCCTGCTTACAGCTCACTCCCCTAACCGAGCAGCGGGTGAGAAGCTCTGTAGCCAGCGAAGGACTGCCTTGCCTAAAGCGTTGCCCATGGGCGCATGTCTAAACTGCCACAACTGCCACACTGGATATGGCTTTTCTGCACAGCACAAGTAAGGAAGGAAGAGCCTTGTGTCCCATATCCTTCATGACTTGTATGCTTGCTGTTGGTTTGACTCATGCATCCTCATTGCATGCGCCTCATAACCAGTGTTTGCATTCTTTTTTCCTCTCTTTCTCTTTTTTGCTTTTCAGATGTTTCAGCCCATCATTTTGCTCATCCTCATTTTGGTTTTGTTCTCTTCACTTTCTTATGCCACTGTATTTAAGTTGTTTTTTCTGTTCACGCTTTTCTTTGTCTTGTAGTTTTCCAGTCGTCTACCTTACCCATTTTTGTTTTCTTTATTCCCTCCTGTCCTTTTGTTTTTTTGTTATAAACCGCCCATGCACCTAACAGTCCAAACTGAGGGATCAGATGGAGTGGCAGCTCAAACAAGATCGTGGAGAGGAGCAAGAGATTCACCACCAGCGAGCCACCACCGACCCACACCGCAGAGCTGATGGAGACATTAAACTCTACAGGCCAGGAGACAAGGGCTGTTTCAGTCTAGAGGTCAGCAAAGCAGCCCTTCTTACTCACTGCCTCCTGCTGCCTTAGCCAGGAGATGAGTAACAGAAGCCAGGGGTTGGGGGAGTAAATTGGACCAAACTCAGCACCCCTGTTGTGAAATTTGTGGTTGATCTTGTTTGCCCCTTGCAGTTGCAGAGAAGCAAATTGGTCCTGACTTTGAATTCATCACCCTGTTCCCAGTAGCTTTGCTAAGGGTAAAAGTACAGCTCAAGGACCAGCTCCAATTGAGTATAGAAATGAAAGATCTCCAGAAGTTGTAATCCCTGATGTTAGATCATGCTTCCAGGTTTCACCTTGGTGAATATTTTAAATCTGGAAAGTCTACAGATAGAGACTACTTTGCATTTTGCCTGGCAGTAGTCTGCACAAGAGAGGGTTTGATGCTGGTGTGCATGGTGATTCTCAACAGGGAACACAGCACCCTACAGCTTCCAAAAAAGCTTATTTAAAGCATATTCTCCATTGTTTGGGTTGTTGAGTTCTTTTCCATTTGTCAAAAACATCTGTCAGTTTTTATTTGAATCTTCATCATGCAGAGGCCATGTGTGCCTCAGTAAACATCTCCTTAGCTGCTTTCTCATGAACATAGGTTGTCCAGACACTGCAATTGGTCATGAAGAAAACAAGTTCTAATCTATCTCCGTAAAGCCAGGCTTTGAGCATTGAAAAACTTTTCTGCTGGCCACTGGGAAGCCAAAACCACCTTGAAACTGTGATGGTTAGAGTAGCTTCTACTGAAGGATGAGTTTTAATATATTTTTAATTCTAGAGACATGTGCAGAAGACTTAATATATCTGAAACTCCTAAATGAGTCTGGGAAAAGGGGACTGCTGCCTGGGATAGCTGGGTTATGTGAGTAAGCAAAAGCAAGAACTAGAAGGGGTAGCTACCAGGGCAGCTGGTAGCCAAGCAGAACAATGCTGTATTGAATATCAAATGGAGAGTGACCCTTCATCTTAACACAGGTAATTCTTTGCTGGTTTTGTTTGGTTTGGTCTAAAGTATCCTGACAGCCCAGAGTTTTGGTAGTATTAGTATCATGAATTTGTTCAGCAGCTTCTCTTCTAAATTTTCACTTTTCACGGTAATAATGACCTCAGGAAGGATATTTGATAAACCCAGTCTCTCAGTGAAAGGTAAAGTCATTCTTCCTCAGTGGTGAAATGGGTAGATTCAGCATGGATCCTTTTGCAATAAGAAATCGATATTGGTGGACAGTTATGGCAGATTTTCTGACCCCAGCAAATGTTTACAGTATTTCTGTTTAAAGTCTGTCATTTATTGGCTCCCCCTTATCCTAGAACAGCCTTATTACATTAAAGCCTATATATGTAAGCCCTCTATTAAGATTAGGGATTTGGCTAACTTCGGCACATCTTTTTTTTCCTCTCCCAGGATGGGATGATGTGCAAACTATGTACAGCAAACTGTGCTTGAATAGAGGATGGACCGTTTTTACACCATAGCCTGACAAGGAACAAGTCAGTAATTATAATCAAAGGTAGAGAATAGTCAGTTTAAGACCAGATGTGCTCAAAATATGGGTAAGGCTAGGCCTGAAATGGCCTAACTTGAGACAATGTTGAGGACTAAGGTGTTTTTCAGTCACTATTACTTGAGCAACAAAGAATATTACAGTGCTTTATGCTGAAACTTTTCAGTGGATAGTCAGCCTGTTGAAATCTTAAAATCCGTAGTAGTCAAACCCAAGTGAAGCAGAAAAATTCTCAAAACAATTTTATAATGTATCATTTTTAATTTCATTATTCAATTTAATTTCATGATTTAATGTAATTTTTTAAATTTTTTTTAATACACTGCACTAGCAAAAGCTACTAATTTTTTGTGCCAGATGAATGAGCAGGAATAAAATACTATTCAAATACCAAAGGGTTTTTTTTAATTACCACAGAAATTTCAAATGGAGACTCAAACCTTATATATGCCCACAGCAGGTATGGTTACGCATGAGTCTTTATCTGCTTTAACTTATGAAGTGAAAATATATACACTGGCCAATGGATAACACTGATTGATGATCTTCTAAATGTGTATGGACTTTCAGCATGAAAACAACACATTTCGTTTCACTGAGGCAAGTGTTTTCTCTTTATTCAAGCAAACCCATTTTCTTAAATTTAGTTTTTTCGAAGTTCAAATTTTAAACTAAACTTTTCACAAGCAATGCTGGGCAGTTTCCATTTAGCCATTTCTTCTATTTTTAAAAATGAGCATTGTGGGAGCCTAATTGTTTGATTAAATACAATAAATGCAGACAGACGTGCTTGAAACTACCCTGTAGCCTAACTGTAAACATCTGCCTTTGTCTGGGCTTTGCACTGCAGTTGTTAATGCAACAGCATTATTAGAATGTATTTGCATGTTAAGGAGATTGGTTAGAGTCCCTGACCAAGGGAAATTATATCTTGAAATTGCCTTAAGAGCAGGGCTTTGTTTTCTTGCTGAAACAAGCCATTCAGCTGCTGTTGTGGGAGGCTCAAGCCCATTGGGGTGGATATTCAATCCATTATTCATGATTTTAGCAGAGCTGCATTATGGTGGGAAGGGGAAATAATTCTTTACCATCCAAAGAAAAAGCAGGTGAACTAATAAGAATTGCCTTGACTAAAGCAAACAGAAGAACTAAAAAAAGGTAATGTTTCATGGAGCAAACACACTATGAAACCACTGGGGAAAATGGTAGATAATTCTGGTGAATTTTACCAATGGAATATCCAATTCTGGTGAATTTTACCAAGGAATATCCATAAACGAAAAGCAGCTTCCTTAAGTAGTCTGCTCCTATTTATTCACAAACAAAAAGACATTCTGAAGAAGAAAAACTTCACTCTTTCAAATGACCAAATATGGTTTGTTACAGTATTTGGTCCCTGATGCTCTAAATTGGAGCTGTATCTCCTAGCTCCATTCCTTCAAAAGATATCAATTCTGCCTTCGTGTTAGTAAGTGTGTAGCACCAAAGGCAAAAGCACTCATCTTTGCATTTCGGATTTGTATTATTTTCATACCTGGCTTTTAAAGACTTACACATTTATTTTTCTGTAGAAAAATGCCACAAAATCTTTGACACTCCCAGGTTATGGCAAAAAACCCACCGAAGTGAATTTACTTAAAAGGAATGACATGTCACCAGAAGAGAACGAAATTAAAAGTAGATAAGCTAGAGAAAGTGAGAGCACATCTTAAAAAACAAGTTTTCCATAAGGTCTAGTAATAAAATAGGAATAGCTCACACTGAAGAATAGTTTTTTCTAGGCCATTTTTTACCTATTTATCAATTTTCCTTTCTTATTATGCCAATAAGAAATGTAAAACATCTCCATTACTCTAAGTTAATACCTGAGTTGTGTGCACCAACCCAACTCACTTTACCACCTGCTTTGAATCAAAACTTCTGTATGGATCCATTTTGGACATAGTTGGAGAATTTTGATCCACATTTTGAATGTTCTATTTTTTAACTGGTGCTTCTGTTCGATTTTCATAATTTCATGCTTTTCAGCTGGGTGGCTTTTGCAGCAGCTTCTAGCCACGTGCAGAAAATTTGCACATCCATTTCTCTGGTTGAAGATTTTGTTTTCCCAGAAAGGAAACAGTGAATGTTTTACATATTGTGACTTTTCTTTCTTCTGGGAAAAAACCCCCAACAATCCAACAACAACCAGTGAGGACTACATAGAAAGTAGTGTGTCTTATATCCACTATTCTCACAGCGCAAAATTGTGGGAAGAAGGAAGACAAACTGATGCTGTTCCCACCAAGATTAGGAGCAGCAAGAATAACTTACTTTGATGTATTGTATTCTTTCTTGCTATGTAAGATTCTGTAAAGGTTGACAATATAATGGCTTAGAAGACCCTTTATGATGTAAATCTGGATATTTGAGTCCTAACTGAACTCAGTGAGACTTTGTATACTATCCATACAATGAGATGGATTTTTAAAGACTTGGAGCAAAGTGTTCTGTGTTTTCCCAATCTCAGAGACTTTCCATATAAGCAACAGAGAAATAACCGCACAGCTGCCTATTGTACACTAGCAAATGGAATATGTGTCATCTATTTTCCAGGGTCGAGGAGGAGAGTACATCTTCAGAAGCAGCCTCTGAGAATTCAGTTAGATGTATATTGCATGTAAAAAGTATTACAAAGGGCTCTGAAAGTTTTTTTCTGACCTGATTGGTTGGTGCGTGCAATTATCAGAAAAAGTATCAGTTTCTAAACTGTGTGGTCAAATGTAGGGTCCAAATATCAAAGCATTATAACATAGCATTAGAGGAGCAACATAAAATATTAATCTTTTTACTTCCTTGGAATTGCACACAAATGCTGGAGACTATCATTTTACCCTTCCTCCTCTGGCCTATTTTGTTTGATCACTCCTGAAAAAAAATACCAAAACAACAAAAGAGAAATATTAAAAAGAAAGATTCCATGAAATTTGATGTTCACAGTTGTTGCGTATAAATTGATTAAGTTTGCAGGCAAATTGAGATTGTAATTAGCTATGGTACAATAGAGAAAACAGTCAAGTAAAACCCAGTCATACCTGGTGGATGGGAATCATGTAAAAACAAGTCATGGCAGAAATATGGGATTGTGTGAGCTGGTAAGTAATCTGAAAAGCTGTCGGCATTCTGAGAGGGGCAGAAAGGGGTCAGTGCAGTGAGAGAGCAGTGGTGAAGTTCCCCAAGTGTGGATGGTTTTTCTCTGCATATCCTCGTGAGGTAAAGACTTTGACACTCCAGCTTGTTCTGGAGTGATAACAACTGAGATAAAAGTACTGAGCAGAAGGATTTGGTGGTGCCTGTCCAAGAGGCCAGGAGTGGAAGTGTATCTGGTAATGCCATAACTGAGATACATGGGAAAATGTTAGTTGGTGTTGAGCTCTGGATGAAGTGCAACTGTCTCTGTGGTCCTGTGGTAGAGTAGCTTGTAGTTCACATTATACTGTGTTTGTATGTCTCGTTGTAGTGAGTTTGTGTCTGTGATGTCAGTACTTCGTGTGGTGGCCGTGGCATTCGGGGTGTTTTCCGTTCATCGTGTAGTACATTCCTAAATTAGAACAAAGGAAACAAAGAATGGAAGTTAACGGGTTATCAACTTTTGTGTCCATTTTGTAGCAGTGTTACTTTCCAAAATAAAACAAAACCACAGTTGTGCTACCCTACAGATTGTATGATAGGGGATGATTTCCACGTACAAACATACAAACATCCATCAGTGCAGCATCAGGTACACTTTGTACTGCATACACAAATATCATATGATACATTTCTATATATTCTTCATTCACAATCCAGATGTTTAGCAGCAATGTATTAGGCACTTAAGTAACCTTATCTCTCATATGAGCAGTGCAAATCCCAATGCTTCCGGTAGAAATGACATTATATATAATTATAGACTATGAAGAGTCCTCAGGTTGCCCTAGAAGGAACGAAGTGTGCAGCTCTGCGTTCATAATGACTTTTCACCGTTTGCTGTAGCACGTACAAAAATGTATTGTCCTTAAAGAGGCAAAGCAGTTGTGAAATTATTTGCACTTAGTGTGCATGTAATAGTCGATCTCTTTATGGTAAATTTAATCTTGTAATTCCAACAGTTGTCACATAATCCTAGCTCCCAAGTTTCCTGAATCTTGCCCTAATTTTGCCGACATAAAGTGTTGGCAGTATATACATAACTATGTGACTCAAATTTATACTAATTTGAAGCAGAACAAATTACATTTTAGCAAATCATTCTTCACTGGAAAACACAAGCGTGAAGCAAATAGTGAAAAATTTAAATCTAACCTTCTGGGTAACTTTTGCTGCTCTGATTCAGCTTCCAGCTTCAGGAATCCCAAGACCAACAACATTTCTAATTATCTAAATCTGTAATTGTATGACTGTAAGGAGAAGCATATTAAGATCAGTGATTATTGCAAACAGAAAAATGTTTCCATATTGTATCTGTTTTCACCAGATCCTCTTTTCATGATTTTGGCTGATTTTGAATTAATGAAAAGAAGGAATAGTCTTTTTTTTCAAATTACACCTGAACTAACTGGTACATCAGTTCTTATTTGCCATATTCCTAAAGAAGCCTGATCAGAATAAAAAAATTGTAGAAATTTTTAATTAAAGTAATTTTTCCTTTGTTGGATGAGAGAATTAAACTGATGATTTACAAATGATTGTGCAAAACTTTCAAATCCCATCACAATTATTTTTTTTCAAATTAATTGTGAGACCAAATTTTGACCTGATGTAATACAAAATGTCTGCAGACACATTATGGTGTAAGATGAAATTCATAAGGCTGATAATGTTCTCTTGGTCACTTTATGTGTACCTTTCAGAGGGCTAGAAGTGTCTTTTCTTCAGGTACAAAACAGATGTGCACAAGTCAATAAGTAACTCAAGTAAAGAAGGAACTGATAGTGCCCAAAAAGCGTATGTAGGTCCACTTTTGGTTTTCAGCAAAGTACGACCCTGAAGGTGGTTAGTGAGATCCTTCCATTTGCCCTATTTCCTTTTTCCCTAGAGGAGAAGAGAGGAGTGTCTGTTCCAGTGATAAATATATTTTGAATAACCAAAAGAGTCCCAACAAGAGCTGCTGTGGCCTGAACAGCAGCAGCTGCTGGCTTTGCTATTGGAAAGTGGAAGGAGTGCCTGGGGAGAAGATGGGTGCCAGGGCTGATGCTGGAGGGGAAATGGCAACACAACTGAGAGCAGTCTCACGACCTTATTATGTCCTTGCAGCTGCTGAGGTTGAAGTGCGTTGGACATCGTCCAGCTGAATTTGGGATTACACTTTGACGCCTGAAGCAATCCCCTCTTTAAATATGCCTTTACTCTAGGAATTAGGTATTTGGTGCTGTAGTGTTTTCTGTGGTCACACACATGAAGAAGATGGCATCTAGCTAAGCACCACTTTCATATAGATAAATCAGTTTTAGCTCCAATGTCAGAGACACAAAGTGAAGGGCATAGAAAGTTCTGATCAGAAATAAAAGTGCCATGGGGTTAACTAACCTAGTATAAATAATGACGTTTGACTCTGCCTTCTTGGTCTTTATTTTTGAGTTAAGTAACTTTCAGGAGTAGAGCGGATGGGATGTCAAACTTAATGAGAACATAACATAGAAAGTATTAAGATTAAAACAGTATTGGACCTGAAAGTGGGGATACTTGACCAGACCTCAGACTCACAGAGCTTATCACAGTGAGATTTTCATAATAATTATTTTGAGCAGAAATCACAGAATGAAGTCAACTTGTGCAGAGAGCTGTCTTATATCTGAAGAAAGGGACCTTCTATGCTTAGTTGGTTTAATAAATGCTATCCCACAAACTGCCCAATCAGAAGTGTTGCAAATGAATAATTCGATTCAATTATGTGCATTAGATTAATCTTTTGCAGAGGTGTTAAAATTTTACAGCTTTTAATTATCATAAAGAAATGCACCACCAAATATAGGTAATCCTGTAAATAGGAGTTCATCTGGCAAACGTCATTGATAGTGCACTCTCTCAGCTATTCAAGTGTAAACCCAGAGCAGAGGCCTGAAGGGAATATCCAATATGTAACACCAGCATCCCAGCTTAGCTTTCAGAAGAAGCCACACAGGAAATTCCCACGCATATTTAGGGCATTGCTATTTATTTGCACACTGTGCTTTGGTTTTAACTGTTGATAACCGTGAGTTGTGCAGATGTCTGTCCTGCAGTTCTTTTCTTTTTTCCTTTTTCTTAAACCACGGAGACACATTTTCTGGTAAACCTATTCCTTTGTCCTGCTGATCAGCTCAGGGATTCCCCTGTTTTACCTGTACAGAATGTATCGATACAGGAGCTTCAGGCTCAGCTTGAGCAGGAGACAAGACTTCACCGAGAGGAGCAAGAAAAGTTTACTGAAAGGATCATCCAGGTAAATACAAAACCCACCTGCTGGGAGAGACGCATGACCATGGCGCGTGACGTGGACCTTGTTTGTCAGGACTTGGGAATGTGTGTCCTGATGGCTGTGCCTGTTTGACCTCATCTCAGTAAATGAAGAATCTGGAATTTGAGGAAATGCAAACTCAAGCCTATTTTGCCACTGTGAATCTGGCTTCTCTGCTTTCTTCCCTCTGTGGAGGAAGTCGTGGTAGAGACATGAAATACCGCATGAAGAATTATATCAGCCCCTTCAGCTCTCCGTGAGCTGGGGAGAAGGGTGCTTTTGATCTCTAGGTGTGCAGTTTGGCACTATGCCCTATTCTGACTCCTCCTAGCCCAAAGAAGATCGAACACTTCTCCAAAGTCAGGGGAGTCATTACACACACGTAACTGAGATACAGATCAGGACTTTTTTGTATTTCTTGTACCCCATTCTTCCAACCTTCTTGTTAATATCTGGTGAATAAATCATATTTTTTACATGGGCTCCCCCTGCTCTTTTGAAGGCTGGAACAGATTAGTCAATCGTTTTGTGGTCTCTAGCTCCTAGAGTGAAAAAAATCTGTTGCTAACTTTTGCAGGCTGTTTGGCTCTTAACTGAAGTTTTCTTTTTAAATTTACTTCATAGACTAAACTCAGCAAAATTGTTGCATAGTGTAAAACATTCTTCCTTGTGCCAACTAATCTCTTTAGGCCCAAGTGGTATCTCTCTGTTTTTTCATAACTAGCTTTAATTTCCAGTTGATGTCCACTGGAGCAACCAGTTTGAAGGCAACCAGTTAATTGATTTTCTTCCTAGTTGCCTTGGCCATGAAAGCTTTTTGGAAGCTATGCCTGCCTCCTAAAGTTCTTTTTTTTTTTTTTTTTTGCAATTGATATCCTTTGAAAAAGCATAATACTCTATGAATTTGCCTCCACTAGAGTCTTTGCAAGAATTTGTGACCACAGGGACTTAGATCCTAACAGCTTGTAAAAAACAATGAAAAATGCAGCAAAATCAAAGCTAGCTGTTTATGTTGACAGCCAGTAGAAACAGAAGAATAAAAATGTCCTCTGGATTCTTCATTTTTTTTCCAGACTATGCCCATCCGGTTGATAGTGTTTGTTTTTTATCACCTACCAGGATTTCTGGTGGAAATGAATCAGATCTTTGCTGTGTTTAACCATAACTTCATTTGGAGGAAGAACATGCATCAGCATCAAATCTATTTGTTTCTTCCTGTAAAAATTAAATTTAAAATCAGCTCCTTTTTTACTATTTCATTTTTAGGAATGTTTAATGACATCAAATTAATGTGTGCTAGCAGTGTACAGTCTCCAAGTGTTATTAGGAGTTGCATGTATGTTTTTCGGGCCATTATAGCTAATCTTGTTCCAGGCTACTTTTAAGCTTCATTTAAAACACGGTTAAGTCAGCAACTACTGTAAATAATTTTAATTTAATCAGGAACTTTTTAAGACATAGTAGCGTAGATGCTAAAAATTTGCATTATGCCGGAGCACATCATTTAGATGGCAGGCAAGTCCACAGTAAACCATCTAGTATGGACTAGTAGCCTGTGTCAGAAGCATCTGAATATTGCTATGGAAATCAAACATGTATTTCCTAGCAGTATTTATTGCTAGGGAGTCCTTGTTCCTGAAGTATTCTTTGTTACTATGCGAACGTTGTTTGTTGCAAGGCTGTGTTCCAATGGTTTGAATTGTTGTGGTCATTAGTGTACTGTGGCTTTCATAGATTTCATCTATGGAGCTGGTCAGGAAAGGGAGAGTCTGTTGTTGTACAGCATGGAAAATAGTGGAAACTGGCATCTGTAAGCAGTGACTCTGTACTCATTTTCCATCTGCCTTTTCTTTATTAATGTGAACCACAGCTTGATTGAAGTGGAAACACTATCTCATCCATGCAGAACATGAGATGTTGTACAACTAACTTGTACAAGTGTTGTTGGGTGCAGGTCATGCCATGGTTTGATTTTGAAATATTGACGGAGAAGTCACGTTTAAAGAATAATGTTTCAGGTGACCTTGCATTGGAACAGGTGTAGTTATATGTGTCCTCTAAAGAGCTTTTCTTGGTGTTTCTAGTACTGAAACTGAGACATGTTGAATGCTGAGCTGCAACCTATTCCTGTCTCTTCAGTTCTGTGTGTGTCCAAGATACAGTAATATCAGAATGAGAAACTGTTTACTATAGTATCATTCAGATGCCTTCAAGCATGAATTGTGAGGAGTTAGGAGCCAATAGTTGTATGAGAGATACTGGATATGATTCCTTCAGAAGTTTTGCTCTTCTAGAAGGAGAGGGACATGTAGCCACAGAGGAGAGGACCAGTCTGTGGCTGAGAGGGAAGAGGCAAACTAATATTTCAGGTTGTCTGAAGGGCAACTGTGGTCCCACCTCCAATGAATGTCTGCAAATGCATTTAGTAGGTGTGGTACGTGCAGCAATGTGGGGTGGTGGCTATGCTGGGAACCTACTACAGAGATACAGTCAAGAGAGGGAGGAAAATACGAGTGGTAAAAACTTTTTAACCAGCATCAGAGATATTGTGCATCTTTAAAGTAAATATCCAATTCCACAGCAGGTTATTTGCATACAGTTGTCTAAGCAAAGTTTTATCATCTGTTATCCTCTAATTTCCTCAGCAGTCCTAACTGCTGAGGAACTTATTGAGCCAAACTCAATAGCTACTCACTACTGATAAAAATTCGAGATTTCAGTCTCACCCAATGAAGTACAAGTCCTGGAGACTGCCCTGGGACACCACCCCATTGACGTGGTGTCTGTCATTCCATTAAAGCTGGAGGAGGAGCACATGCAGACCCTGCAGAGGAAAGACTTGGAAGTGCAGAGCTTAACTTTGCAGAACAAACTGGAAGAGAAGACCTGGAGTCAGGAGAAAAGTCTACTGCAGCAAGAACTCAGGCATTTCAAGCAGGACACCTTTCTCTTGTATGTCAAACTGAAGTGGCTGCTGAAACACTGGCGGCGAGGCAAGCGGATGGAGGAGGAAGGGGAGGACACATTGGAGGTAACTGTCCCACCTGAATAACCCAAATGAGTTACAACCAGTGGAGTACTGGGATGACCCTTCTTTAAGTGTAGACTTTAAATACGAAGTGGCATCAGCAACTTCATAATTGCACATAGATTGAAAGGGGATTCAAGTTAAACACAAAGCTTTTCTTAAGCTGGCTTGTGCTAAAGTGTATCCTGCATGAGATGTTACAGATCACCCATCTTTAAATTGAAACCCTTAACTAGTACAAACATGTGACCCTGAAACTCTCTCATAGTAAATGAAAATTCAATTGGATCTCAAAGATATGACTCCTGAATAATTTTTTGAAAGAAAAAAACATGTTAGCAAGCTGAGGGAGTCAAATCTGTTTAGATGGGTTGAGTGCTGTTGTTTCTCTCATCATGTGCACAGTGTGTTCCTTACAAAGCATTCAGCAATACAGATGGAGGGAAGCTCTGTTTTCATGTTGGCAGGAGAATTATGCAGCTTCTTGTGGGAACTTAGAATGAATCATTCTTATTTGTTCCTCTTCTTCATACACGTCTATCACTGTCAGCAGCAGTACACCAGTCGCCATCATGATAATTTTCCAAGTAGAGACTAAATCAAGATCAGGAATTTCAGAAGTACTTAACAACCTGGAATCCCCAGGCTGACATACCTTAGCAGGGGTGTGATTGCCCACCAACCTGCACTGTGAAGAAAGGTGCTGCTCAAATGTGTTAAGTTGCACACCCAGAATTACCATTTGATTTGGAAATCTTACCCAAAGAAAAAAAAGTATGTTAGAAGTGTTTGCCCATTCTGACATTTTATACAAATTCTTGAGAACAATAGATCTGTTTTGCAGGTTCATACAATTCTGAAACCATTTGCTAAGCAACTAAGTAGTTTTACTCAGTATCTCTGATCCTTTTGTATCTACTGGTTTTCAGTGTTTGCTGCATTTGGCAGTACAAGTAACCTTTCAGGTCTGGTAGGAGTATGCTTAAGTTGAATACTCAATATTTTGTATTCTTAGGTAAGGGTAGATGAACATCTTTGCATTTGTCTGCTGTTAATATGAGTCAGAAACAAGAGATGAGTAGCTATTTAGAAATAATTTGCTTCTACTTTACTTCTGCAGTACTAATTTGTTTCTATGTAAACTAGCTCATCTTCTAATACAAAAAGAGCTTTCCTTTTTTGGCTGTTTGGATTTTTTGACTGGTAAATTTATAATCAGTCCAACTCTAGTCATTATTGGAGTTGTGTTTTGCTAACACTACTACAGAAAATAAAGTGATAGATTTGGATACCCCCTGATCTCCATATCTTCATCAGAAAATACACCAACGTCTTGTATAGCTTTTCATTAATGTGTGATGGATTATATCCATCATGCTACATAAGACCCATCTTCTCAGCTGCATAGATCTCCTATTTAGCAGGCCTGCATAGCGTTGTGTTCACATATGCAACATGTCATATATCACCCAAACATCATTTCTTTGATCATATCACCCAAAGATTAATTCTGTAGCTTATAGAGTTGAAGTCAATATATCCCACCATGGAGATGCACGGGAAGAGAGTCCCTTCCCTTAGTCCTTCAGTAGATTTATGTCCCCAAAGGTAAATGGCAAAAGAATGTTCACGTGTCCCCTCTCTTGCATTTTAGATTGAGCACCCTGAGGCCCTTCCAGACTTTGGCATTCAGTCTGAGCAGAAGGTGAATGATGCAGAGCGAGAGGAGGAGGAAGAAGATGTTGTGTTTCCACTGACAGATTTCTCCCAGCGTCCCACCATGGAGAGCACTGATCGTGGACCACAGCTGCAGACTGCAGAATTACTGCAGCAGCAGAAGCAGGTAATACACCATTTATATATCTTGCCCTGGGAATGGATATTGTAGATTTTCCAAGGGAGATCATTTTTCTGTGCTCCTGTGTTAAACCACCTAAAATCATACTTGTAAAAATACTTCTAGCTACACAGCAATTACAGTGGATTTCATCCATTATATTGATATTTAAATTTAATCAAAAGCCACGTGGTTACTGTTCTGTTGGCAGATGCTATCAGTGAAAAATCCTATTTCCTCTTGTGGCTGTTTGCCCAGAAACATCTATCAGTATGTGATGGTTTGCAGAATTTACATGCTCATCTTGTCTGAACATATCTATTGTATTCTACTGTCAAGCTTTTAGCAAGAAGATGTGTTTTATTTCCTTTAAATAATTTAAGAAACTAGCACATGCATTTAATGTTTCCCAGTGCTTCCTCTCACTGGGCTTGGTTTTAAAAGCTTGAAAGAAAATCACGTTAACTTTTCCCTGGCATCTCCTGTGCCCTGACTGTGTGTCAGAGCACTGCCATATATCCTAGCTTTTCCCTTTGTGTATTTAATATACTAGCAGTCCTACCAATAGTAATAGCAAATATTCAGAGAAAGACCTCTTATATTTTTGAAATGGAAACTGTTCATATGAAATCATTCTGTTACATGGAATTATTTGCAACAATAAATAGAATGGAGTGAGAATTCTATGTAAAACACAAATTCAATGAAAAAAAGTCTTGAATCTTTATGCCTTGTGTCCCATCTCTATTTGGGCCATTGGCTTGGGAGCCTGATCCACAGTGACAGGTCTCAGCCAAATATGTACTCTCCATGACCCCAGTACTTTGCTGGAGTTGCTGCAGGACCTGGGGACTGTGTGTGTCTTTGCATTTCAGTGCTTAACCTTGAATTCCGCAGACTCTCATGATTATGTACAATCTATTTGTTTATTTTCTGTATGTTGTAACAGGCAACAGTCTCTATCCTATAATAAGGTTAGGCTGGGAGATGCACAGGCTGTTTTGCAACCCACCTCTATAGTTTAAGATGTAGCTTCAGTTACAATTTTGTTTGAATAAAAACGGTAGAGACCTGTGGTCTTTATACTGCTTCATATTCTATTTTAAATATATATACATTTTTGCTTTCCTTTTTCATTGTGCTAACTGACAACTCCATTTTCTAGCTATTATTATCTGTGAAGTGTGCTACCAAGTTAGTATTCATTTGATCAGTTTGGTGTTTGGAAAGGTTCTATCTTGCTGGTCACACAGACCCCATCACTGTCTTCCTCTCAGGAAGCTCTTCTTCTGTAAAGGCTGTAGAAGGCCATAGAAGAGATGCTCTTGAAACGTATCATTTATTTGCATTCCATCTGTAGACTGATTTAATCTAGAATTAGTAAAATAAGTATAAACCAAAATGCTATCTCTTTACAAACTCTGTCATGTACTTACTTTCCATATAGATCTCTTAAAATGACCAAGAATATTCAGATAAATTATGTCCTCTTTGAATTAATCAGTGCTTAGGCATTAATCTCAATTAAGGTAGCAGAAATGGGCAATAGATTGCTTATAATTCATTTTGATATACATTGTAGCAGTTCCAGCTAATCTTGCTTAAAGAAATGATCCATAGGAACAGACCACATCTTAGTACACCTCATCATAGTGAATAGTGCATGATATACAAATGAACTTGTGAAGGTAAAATACGTGTCTTGCTTTCCAACCAGGAAAAAGTGTTATTTCAACACTGCAAGAATGAGTGAGTTTGCTGAATATTTCTCATTTTAAGCACTATTTTTTGTTTTGCCTGCTCACGCAAGTACATCTTCTAACAAGCACTAATGTGCTGAAAAACACCCAGAGTTTTGGGGATCTTCTGCAGGTTCCTTAAGCCCACAGCTGGAAAAAACCACTTATACTGGGAATTTGGAGTGAGTGGTGCAGCTGAAAGTCTCCAAGGTTTGCACCTGCCCAGGAGAACCCAAAGTTACTGGTTCTGTCTTATAAGCGCCAAGATGAAATACATCAGCACTTGTTTCACACCACGAATGAAATTTTGAGATAGTCTAGGAGTGGCTGGGATAACTAGGTCAGAAAAAAGAAAGGGCTTATGGTAACTTGAGGTTACCCACATTTATTTTTAACATTTACTTTTAATATTTAATGCTTTGTATTTTCAGCCAGCACTCTTGCTGCTGACTTTCTTACACTGACTGGAAAGTGGAATTGTTATGAGAAAAATTATAAGCCTAGAGGCCTTAATTTCAACAAGCAACCTTTAATTTTATATTATTATGATTTGAAATACTCAACTGGATGGAAATTACACATCTGACTTGTCTGGGATTTTTATGTGGCCAGTGTGTGGAGGGATGAAGTCATGGCAAAGTGGAAAGGTGAGAAAAAAGATTAGCTGATGAGAGGCAGAGTAGATGGGGTCTCTGAGAGGGGTCAATTCATCTTTCTCTGCATGACGTTGTCCCTTGGCTGGTAGCTGGAGCACATGGCAGAAAGGGTCAGGCAAGGAACTAGTAAGGTTAAGAGCCAAGCTGGAAGTCTGGTCATGGGCAGGAGATAAACAGGTAAGTTGGGCTGGTGGCACAGCAGAGAAGGGCTTGCTGTTAAGTCAGTACTCCTATGTGTACAGTAAGAGATCAGGGAGAACAGCCTGTGGAAAAAGAACGAGCTTTGGTTCAGTTGAGTAGAAAGGATGAAATGCCTGTTGCATGGTGTAAGATCAGGGCAGTAAGAATAAAAGAGTTTACACATCTGTTGTCCAGTGGAAAAAGCATTAAAAACCAATACAGTAGTGTTGTTGCTGGGAGGACTGTCAAGAAAACCCCCAATTAGACCTCTTTGTGATCATACAATGTTTGTTTTCAAAGCTTAGCTAAGAGAAAAGCCCAAAGGAATAGTCATTAAACCCTAAATATACTACAATGAGTTGCACCAAGATCCAGCTTCCCTTTTGCCCAGATTTGTGATTGGACAGAGAAAATACACAGTTATCATTTGCTGTTTAGGCTCCTGACCTTGTGTTTTTAATTGACTGCTCTATTAAACTGCTTGTAATACTGTGGCTAAATTCTTAAGTGAAATACTCAAGTGAAATTCTCAGAGAAAAAACAATTGTGATTAAAAGCATAACCAAGCTGCAAGCAATTACTCTGGTCCAAAACTTTTCTAGAGCTGGAGACTCCCATTTCTGTGATTAACTCAACTTAGTAAATGCTCCAAAGTCCTGGAATTTAATTGCGATTTATTACACAAAGTTTTGGCTTGTTGTCAGCTGCAGAGCTGTGGATACAACAAGACTTGAAACCTTTGAGAAGCTTTTGTAATTCTCTTGTCTTAGATCAGTTGTGAATCAGTCATATTTCTCCAAGCTTTAAATTTTGGAAACTATTAAGGTACTAAAGAGCCATCTCCTTGCATGGGAGACTGTCCAGGGAAGCACAGACATGCCAAATTTCTTCTGCTGTACAACATGCCTGAAAGGAAGGGAAAGATTATAACAATATTTGTTGTGTATTTACAGGACTTATTCTTATGCAGAAGCTGTTTGGCCATTTTACCAACAGAAATCTAAAGCATGTCTAGATGTTAATCTTGTATTTCAGAGCATATTCTCTTAAAAGTACTTTGTCTATTCTCCAAAACCCCTCCAGTTTGGTAAAACAGAAAAAAATAATCTCACAGGCCTCTCCGACTTCAGACTGTAAATACAAAGTTGTNATGTAACCAAAATTGGATTTATATTGGCAAGGTGCTTAAAATCCCAGCAAGCCTGGGAGCACCTGGTGTACTTGTCTCATAACAGTGACATTGATGTAATGCCTCTAGAAATAAGACATGCCCTCATCCCAGTAGGCTACAAACCTGCAATGAGGCTCATTTGGTTCCTTTATGTACTAGCCCAGAACTCCTTTCTTTGCAAAACAAATTTTATAGGACTCTAAAATTATCAAATGTGTGCAAAGGAATGAGAGATGTAGCTTGCTTTAGTGTCATTTGGTTTTATTTTTCTTCTGCCTCATTTCCCTCGTAGAGCCTTTAGACTGTTTTGCCAGAGAAAGGTTTATGCAGCACACCAGAAAACCGAGAACATGGCTCTTGAATGAAAGTACTTCACAGATATTTGGGGTCGGGGTTTTCAAAGAGGATGAGACCAGATTTTGATGTGTTCAATACCCAGCAGCTCCTGTTGTGACACTAAGGGTAAATCTTCAAAGGAGTTCTTATTCTGATTATTACACAAGGGGCTTGAGATGTTTGGAGAATTTAGCTTTAATTAGGTATTAGAATGAAAATTCATGATGGAAACATAAAATCTCATTGCATATTGAATAGTAGGTGATCTTATATGCATGATGGATACTGCTGCTGTATAGTAGGAAGCTGCTAATTGGCATTAAATGTTAATGGAATTAATTCTGCTTCTGTGGGTGCGTTTCTTACAAAACCCTATGTTGTACGCCATCACATTTCATTAGCCCAAACAGATTACACGTCAGTCAGTGAGCACCTGCAGTTATTTCCCTCCATCTAGCATATTTTTGCTGATGTATCAAATAGCTTGGAAAAAGTAGACCACATTTTTTTATTTTTTAGAGAAAAAAGGCACCGTGGTATGTATGATTAGTAATTACAAAAAGTGGGTGAGGTGGGCTCAGTGATGCCAAAAATCTGATGAACATATGAAATCATCTTAGTTGCCTACATAAAATTTTGTAATTATTGTCATTGGAAAAAGCACAAGAAAATTATTAGATCTTTGCATACATCTGCTTACTTGACTTGTCTTCCAAGAAGTTCCCTGTGTAGTTACTTTGTGAAACACCAGATAAGAGGAATTGCAGGAAGCCCTTACTTGGGAAAACAAATAAAAAATAAAATCAATTAGACTATCATCCAAGAATCAAGACAGCTAATTTGAGTTAGGCCTTCCCAGGGAAGTTAACACATTTGTGAGAATCAGGTGATTAAATGCTGAATTTATTGAGTAAGCTTTCCCACTTTTCTGCTCATGCTGTGTCTGCTAATCAAATATAATTTTCTTAAAAGTATTTTCTATTCAGAATAACTTGTCAAATACAATCTCTGGCTACTCCTCTAGTCTTTGAGAGGCTCTTTGGGAAGATTTGATTTAAATTTTGGATAAATAAATCATGTTATATGTTTCTGTTTCCTGATTCAATGACTGCAAAAAATGATGGGAAACCTTTTCTTTTACTTGTCTAGAATGAAGATGCAGAAAACATTTTTTGATGTTTAACATAAAAATGGCAGGTTTTGCAAGTCTTCAGAGAATGTGCAGAAAGTAGATGCCAAAACTAAGAAAAGAAATTAGAGATTTGAATAAGTATACATGATGCCACCTCTGGGCTAGACTTCTAATTTAACTCCATTCTTGGCTTCTGGCTAGCACAAGAGCACAGACAACATTTTCAGTATGACCATGAAACTCTCAACAAGACATGGATAGGGGTTTGTTCTTTGATCCCATCTACAAGAGGAAAAGTGACCTGCCTGGCATTTGTGCCTTTGGTACCAAGAAGGGTGCTGCTGCAAAGCTAACCTGGGTGCAACTGCCTGGGGTGGAGCAGAAGTATGAAGTACAGACTAATGAAACACCTTAGCAGAGATACTCAAAACCTCACTTCATTTCCCAAAAGATTTTATCTTATAATGCAAAAGCACTGAAAATTAATGCCTTTTCTTTATATGTGGTTTACAAATATTTGGGATTTGATACTGAGCAATGACCGCATGTATGGGACATTTAGCTATCCAAAAACCCTCAAGAATGACACTCTAGCTTGCATTTACAGTATTAAAAAAGAAATTATTACAGATGTCCTCGGTCTAGAAAGATGCTTAGTGCTTTTTTCAGGGTGACTTAAGTATCTTTGACTTTCATGAAGCATCAGGACTAGGACTAACAAGAACTAGAATCACAGAATCGCAGAATCATAGAATCATTTAGGTTGGAAAAGACTCTTAAGATCATGGAGTCCAACCCTAAACCCAACACTGCTCACCAAACCATGTCCCAGAGTGTCACAGCCACACATCTTTTAAACACCTCCAGGGATGGTGACTCAACCACTTCCCTGAGCTGCTTGTAGACAGAGAAGACATTGCTATTCTTAGTTTTCTCATGCAAAATTAGCCCAGGCACTTTCTCTTCTATGCAGTGGACACACACTCATTTTTCCTCCTAAAAATGAAACTAGAGATTAAAGCCATGCAATGACAGCATTTTGTTTGCTTTGTTGTGGCAGGCAAGCGAAAATCGGAAGCTCCTGAATGCTCTGAAAGGTTTGCTGGATGACTTCCGCTCGGAGTTGCGGGATGAGGAGCGCGAGCGCCAGGGGCTCCAGCAGCAGTATGCCCTGCACAAGGCAGCCTGGGAGGTGGAAATGACCGAACTGAAGTGTCGCCTCGAACAGGTAACACCCCCTATGCCCCACACCTGTAAAGAATGCCTGAAGTGCCTAATGAATAAGGAAATCTGTGACAGAAAGGAAAGAGACTATATTTTTGCATTTTACCTGGTGCCTGAAAGCTCCCTGCTCCCAAATCCTGAGCAAACCTTTGCCTCTTGAGTTGCCTCTTGGATTTCCAGTTGTCCCAGTACAAGTGCCCATGTAGTAGGTACTGTGTAATGTCACTGAGGACAAAGGAACTGAATCTCTTGCTGTATTTTCTCAGAAGAGTTGGCTGGTAATGTATCAGCTGTGGTAATGAGACATGCAGAGAGGCCTGTATCTATTGAAGAGAAAAATGTCTTGATGTTGGCATGCTAACAATTAGCTTGTCACTGTGCCTTGGCACATAACAGCTGTGATATGTAACGCATAGGAAAGAACAGAGTGATTTAATAATATTGAAGTGATAGATCGATATATTAATATTAAACTAGCTATTCAAAGCTCCTGGTTAGAGATGGATGGTACCCCACTAAAGAGAGAACTCTAGCTACTTGCCATTGGGATACTGTTAGAAGTGTTTCTATAAAACCTGGTACCAGGTGCTTCAATGTCACGTACAGCAGTTCACAGAAGATGTACTGTTTCTGAAGCAGCATGAAAGCAAATCAGCAAAAAACCCACAAGAATTAATTTCCAAAGCTGATGACATAAAAGCTCTTATTTTCCACATTGAAGAGTGGAGGGGTGGGAGAATTAGTACATTCAGATCTTGAGAAAAATTGTAGAGCTTCTCAGCAGAAGGAAAAATATAATAAAAATATTCACTGTTGGGAGGGTGGTACATTTAGAAGGATTTACTGAACGTTAGAGGTTCACTATGACGCACAGGATTGAGATGTGAGTGCTGCTTTTCCTGCTCAGGTACTGTGGGCTGCTTTCCCGGAATGAAGGAAGAAGCTTTCATTTTTAGCAGTCTCCTCTCAACAGATTCAGATGCTCAGTTCTGCTGCTTCTCAATGCACACACATTTCCAAACAACGCATCACTTGAGAAAGGAAACAAAATCAGTTCCCATTTTCACTCCTTTCAAAATATCTTGATGATAGATTTACCTTAAGCTCGAGATGGCAACAAAGAACAAAACTTAGGGAAAGTCTGACCATGAACTGCTGATTTAGAGCTAGTGTGCTTTGCCTTTGTATGGGCAATAAATTTCCAGGCTGCTGCTTTGGCTGGTGTTTGGCACCAGGACAGTTCAGGGAGAAGGAAGATTTGAACCCTTCTTTCTGGGGATTTTACCAGGCTCTTTGCTACCTCTGCTGCTCCACTAGTAATAATATATAACATATGGTAATTACTGAGCTATGGGTGTTGCTCTTTACATTTTTCCAAGCAAATGAAAAGAATGAAACTGGTCAATATTTCAGACCTGAAACTGTCTTCCTTAGCCAATTCCCCACAATTTCTATTTCACAGTAAAAGCAGGTCTCTAATGCAGTAGCAAAAAGATAGCACACCTTTAACCAAATAATAGTCAAGTCTGTCAGGTTTGTGTGTGTAGGAGGACTTCTCATGATGCCATTTTGTTGTGTTGATTGGTGGTGATGAACCCACCTCCTGCCACAGGTTTCGCGTAGAGCTGCCAACATCCTGACAAGCCTACAGAGGATCAAGGTGTGTCTAGTCTCCACTGTTGTCTTCACTGCTGCTGCTTTCCACCTCTTATATGAAGCAGTAGGTCAATTAATAAGAGCCTTTTCTTCAAGAGAGTCAACTCCTTGTTAATAGTCACTGGCTATTGTTTTGCATTTTGATGCCTCAACTCTCTCTGTATAGGAAAAAAAGGGAAAAAAAGGAAAGAAAACTCTTTTGATATAAAAGCACTGCATATCAGAGGTGACAGTGTACTGTTGCCTGCTGCTTTGGTGTTTTAGCACTGCAAAGATCATTAAAAATAAAATCTTGTCTGTCAGAAATGTATATACATCTTATTTGGCAGAAGGATCCATAGACATTGTTTTTAAGATAAGAAATAATTAGATTTCTCCCAAAATATGGAATTGTGATAATGCTGAGGCAATAAAGAATCACAGTAATCCTCAGCCTCCAGCTGGACAAGTGAAAAATCCCCATATCCTGGGAATTGGAAGCTGAGAAAAGTTTGGAGACTTGTCCAGCTTCAGGATGTCTGGGGTACACATGGAGAGGCATCTGGTCACCATTATCAGGTTTAAGAAAGTCACATCTAAACTTTCATGCTAAGGAACCATCAAATGACCTTTCCTCCATGATTTGAACTGTTTTGTCAAAACAGGCAGAAGCACTCTCTACTTGCCAGAAGCGTGGTTCTTCTTTTCATAGACACCAGGAACTGTCTCCTGAGTATAAGGACACCACCTCTGACCGGAAAGGGTTTTAGGTCCCAAATCACTGAACACCAGGAAATTACTCTGAAGGTGTATCACTGTATACTTGCCTTGGTTTTGAAATCATCTTTATACTTACAGACTTCTTAAATGGGGCACAGTCCAGCACTCTGGTGTGGGTGAGCCTGTGGTCCAGCACAGGATGACTTAGCGTATTTTGGCAGCTTGGGCATGGCCCTTGAAGGGCAGCCATACATTCTTCGGATATCACTATTCTGTTCTTGCTTCCCACTGCATCTCTCAGTTTTCCTGCCTTTTGCAGCACCACCACTGGTTTTGTTTGCTGACTGAAAGGCTAAGAATTTGCCCAGTGGTAGTGAAGAGCTCAGTGATATAAGGGGAGAGAGAGAATGAGTCTTGTTGAGGTCAAACATTTTGCTATTTTTTTGAGATTCAAAAAAATGGAAGGAATTTGCTTTATAGAATAATCATACACACTGTATTTATTGCAACTGAGCATTTGTTTGCCTTATAGGTTGCTTTTAGCATTTTCATGTTTCATACCAGCTAAAGAATTTATCGCAGGCATTGGTGTGTCTTCACTACTTAGCACGCTAGCCAGAGCTACTACTGCACGTGTCAGCATTCTCCAGGGGGTAGCAGAGTGGTAAGGTTGAGTCTGCACTCCAGGCTACTTGGATTTACCCCAGACACTCCAGCAACCTCCCTTAAGAGCTCCTATTGCAAGATGAGAAGTCTGCAAGGGCATTAAAGGTCCTTGAAAGAAGACTTACATGTAGCACAAAGAACAAGTCCTAAACAGCCCTCTGTCAGGCTTAGGTGTAAGAAAACTCTAGTAGAGAGTTTACTTCATTAGTCCCTTATTATTTTGGCTGATCTCAGCTCTGCAGTGACACTCCTGAAATTCATGATTATTTACTGTCACAGTTACTTAGTAAACCCAGCAGGCACTTGCAAGAGCAACAGGGGGTGAGCCACACAGAACAGTAAAATTAAAACAAGCACACAAAAGGGTGGGTGGCAACGTTGCTGACCCTGGCTCCAGTGCCAACTTTGGCTCCTGCAGCCCCATAAAATGGAGTTGAGAACTTGTGAATAGGCAGAGGAAAGATGTAGCAAGGGGCAAGAGGCCATTACCTCAAGATAGCGGTGAGTTTGGAAACTAGCAGTGATATTTTTACATATTGCTGAACTAACATGTGAGCAGTGTGTAGAAAGGCAGCAAAGCTTTCTAGCTTCCTGAGGAGCTACAATTCCCAGGATGGTGTCTCCCATCATGGATCTTCAGCACAGAGCTGCCTCTCCTGGAATGTTCTGTGTTTTTGCCCCATAGCACCTCCGGTCTGCCATCAAGCCAAGAAGTTGTGTGCAGGACAGCTGTCACACACCGCTGTGGGTGCCACAGATTTGCACTGAAGAAATAGGAAAGTGTGAGAAAAGTAGTGTCATGTTGATTTTGTTAAAATAGGGTGCTGCTCCTTTAGAACTGATTTTTTTTTTTGGTCGGTTATTTGAAAACAACTGGGCTTTGGATATTAATGGTAGAGGATGCAGCTGTTTTAAGATTTCCCTATCACTGCAAGTGGCTATAACAGTATGTTCTCTGGAGCTCAATACAATTTTAAATGACTCAAGCAATGACCTCTTGGTCATTTATTTGGGGAGGCTGTTCCAGAGACTAGTAAGTACCACTCCTGAATCCAATCTGAACTTCCCTTTGCTCAGAAAGTTTGAGCTTAATTTTCACATAGGGCAAGGTGAAGGTGTTGTCCTTCTCTCTTGCTAAAGGAATATGTTTCCCAGCAAACCTACTGCCTCACCTTTTTGAGGACAACTTTAACTCCAGAGGAGGAAATGAATTTTCGCTTCTTTTCACTCCAGTTCACTTGCAGAGCCAGGGGATGGAGATGCATCCCATTCTGAGTCACTCACATATCTACTGAGTTGTCAACAAGAGGTCTGGCTCCAGAGATAAATTCTTCACTTACTTGAACTTACACAAAACCATTGAGCACTTTTTCCCCCCAAACAACAGTCCAGCACTGGCCCAGGTTGACCTGAGAGGTTGTACAATCTCTGTCCTTGGAGGTTTGTCAGGATCCAACTGAATAAAGTCCTGTACAACCTGGTCTGACCTCAGAACTTACCCTGCTGGAAGCAGAGGGTTGGACTAGAGACCTTCTGACACCCGATCGAGCCTATGTTTTCCTATGGATCTATTACCTTTGGCCAGCTCTTCTGTTTTGATTGAACTGACCCTTGAGCATGAAGTTGAAGAAGGGAGGGAAAGGTGGCATCAGGTGGCCCTTGAAATCAGTTCAGGCACCATAACCTGCAGAGATGGGGGGATGATCTTCATACATCTCCTTCTGCTGCTAACACCCTCTTTTGTTGGAAGGTGGGAGGAGCTGTACAATAAGACCATTGCTGAGGGTTGTTCTGGGAAAAGTCTCTTCAGTGGTACCCCTATTCCCATCAGAAAGACCACAAATGATGCCTCAATAACATGAACTCTTAGAGCTTGGGAAATTATTCCCTGTAGTTTTCACTGTCTTGGTTTTAAAACTTTTCTCACATTGAACATATCTGATCATTTACTGAGATCATAAGATCCAAGAATTGACATAATTCTGCCATTTCCTTTGTGGAGTTAGGTCTTTAACTCAAATCCATTGTCAGACACAGGCTTTTACCATCAGAAAATTTAACATCCTACTAACATTTGACTTTAATGCCAGCTGGAAGGGAAGAGCGAGAACACCTCTGGAGAAAAAGGCCTCGCTTCTGATCCAAAGGGAGCTTTTAAAAGGGAAAGAGAGGAGCACAAGAAGCTTTTGGCTGACAGTCACAGTGTGGTGATGGACCTTCGCTGGCAAATCCAGCACAGTGAGAAGAACTGGAATCGGGAAAAGGTGGAGCTCTTGGACAGGCTTGATAGAGACCGGCGAGAATGGGAGCGTCAAAAGAAGGAGCTGCTCAGGCGGATAGAGCAGGTAAGGAGTCAACTTTGGTGAGCAGTGGCTGTTTGAAAGCATGAGACATTGCACCATTATTGCACTCTGGCCAAGGTCAAGAGGCTGCATTAAAAAGCAGCACAGGAACAGTTAGAGTTCCTTGGCTACATCAGTGTTTCTCATGCTACAAATCTATTTACATACACAAGGGAGTAAAAGGAAAATGCTCATAATCCCTATAAAAGACCACTTATGAGAAATCAACTCCAGGTTAAAGGCCATTTCCTGCCTCATTTCAATTAACCTGAACAGTCATGGTCACATTCTGTTTGAAAGCTTTTGCGCATCTCTTTGTGCTAAAACACTCAGCCTACATGCAGGGTTGTTCAAGATTTGGTATACAGCTTCCTGCCAAAGAGCCTGTTCATCTGTGAATTAGCCACCAAAGATGCAGCTGCTGCAACTATTCAGTCTCAACAGAATTTTTTTTCTCTAGCAAAAGAACACAGGAATTAACATGAAGAGCCCTAACTGATAGCACAGTTATCAATACTAAATATTCAGAAGAGTATCGGTCACATGAATTTTGTGCACACTCTGCTGTCATTTGCAGATCTGAGAAGTGCATACCTATCCCCTTGTTTTTCATGCTTATCCATACTTTCGTCTACTTAGTAGTAGAGACAAATTATACTTAATTTATTACCTGTCTGAAAGCCACACAAAAAATAAAGAGTTTAATGAGGGAGAGTTAATACACAGTTTTTGACTGAACATTGTTCATCTCTGAGTCACGCATTCCAGGAAAAGTAATAAAAACAACTGAAATTGTGGGTCCTCAATTAACTGAATACTTCCTGTCCGTAGGACATCAGAAATGGAACCGCACCAGATGCCTGCACGCGGTCTGGGGAGCATTACACTTGAGGGAAGCACTACACTTGAGAGTAGCTTCACAGGTTAAATTGATGAAAGCCCTGTGTAGCTTCATAATCAGTTTTTGAAAAGGGTTCTTTGTCTGTGTCTTATGTTCCCGTGTTGGGGCTGCAAAAAGAAGTTAAAGAAAACAAGCCACAGATATTATATGTGCAAGACTAAACCTTGGTTTTGAGCTATGGCTATAGATTCTTCTTGCACAATGGGAATTAAGTAACCCTCAGAAAATTTTCCAATATACTAGGGATGTAGACAGAAACTTTTCATTGGACAGTCACTGGTACCTCTTTGGTTTATGTTCCCATCCTTATAAATTGTATTTTTTCAATATTATCTCTTTGATGCATCCTCAGTAGTTTGAGGGACTTAACCTGGTTAAAGACTCACAGAGAAATCCCCGTTAATGTTACCTAGCCTTTAATTCTCTTAAAACCTGACATAACCTCTCAGTGTCATCTTGGGATAGCCTACAAAATAGCTCTTAACTAGTTCTGGAACTGATTTCTTTGTTACTATTCTGAAACCCCTAGGCTTTAACTATATATTTATTGTGCAACTGAGTTGTACACAGAATTAGCAATGAATAAGGGAAATAAAAAATATTATATCAAGCTAATTTCAGAGGACTATATGATCAGAAATAACATTTGAAATCTTGGCTACCTGCCTACAAAACTTCATAACTGCATCTTTGCTTATAATCAAACATTTCCCTCTGTGACAGGAAGCTTCCAAATATTTGCAGGCGTTTAGTTGAATATCCTCTCAGATTGCAGTCATGCCCTGCTTTATATGGAAACAATTAGTATATCTTTGAAGTCCTTCTCCCCAGGGGTTTTCTGTGTGTATTCCATGTATGGCAATATGTAGAGGATGAGGAGACTACCCCAGTGTGTATGTTTGAAAAACAGAGTCTAAGAGATAGCAGAAGTGTGCTTGTCAAATGTCATACTAATGCTCTATGCCTGTCCGCTTTCACACAGCTCCTGAATAATACATGTATGATAAGGGGAAAGCTCACTCCAATGTATAAAATGCTTTACTCTGAATTGTTATGGGAATACTGCTCACATATAAAAACCATGATGACCTACTTTTTTCAGAGCTCAGAGTTGTTGTTTTTTCCTTTTAAGTACTCTGTCACTTTGTTTTCCCTTAGAGAATATCTCTCCCCTGTGCTCCTAAAGTTAATTGCACACAGAGCACATTGACAAATACTTAAACCCACAAGATTACCTGCATGAAAAGTGTGTTTAAATGTATAAACACATGGGGACTCAAAATCATTAGTCTCTCTTGAAAAGTTAGGGCAGTATTTCTCTCTTTAATTCTTCTGTCAGCTGTCTATTATTCAGAGAGTGAGCCAGCATCCGTACTGTTTTCTCACAAAGGTTTCTAGATCATTATTCTTACAGGATCTCTGAAAATCTGAAGGGCTCGCAATAGGAGTTATCTATAGAGAAAGCATGTAATTACCATTTCTCCTTGTTTTGGATCTTGCCCATATACTGGAGAATGGACTCGAGGATCTCTTGAGATATACCTTCCCGACCCTGCCTTTATAGGACACCCTAATTTAGTTCCTTTTAATAAAACTGTTTCAGATTTTGTATATCATGAGCAAAACACTGAAGATGCATTTGTGTTTTTGTAGACCTGAATCAATAAAAAAATCTCACTGTTTTTAGCTCAAGTGCAAATTTAATTGTTTGGGACCTCAAATGGTTTGATGTAAATTAGGCAGCATAATGTCTGTTTATTTTTCCAAACCTGTGTAACAAGATTAATATGTTTTGTAGGTTATCAATCTCCAGAGTTCTAGAGAATGACTTGTATTTTTAGGTTATTGTCACTAATCTTAGCATGCTGCTCTAGCAAAACATCAGAGTTCTTATCAGATTCCTGTTGTCATTCATCATGATTGAAAATATCACTTATTTTAGCCATCCTGTTGTATTTACAATTAAAGGCAAAATTGAACATCTAGTTTAGAAAAATCAGAAGTTGATAATCTAATTTTAACATTGGGAGTTTCACTGATGGATCATCCTCTCTTCACCGAGCTTTTGCAAAGCGTAGAGTTAATAGCCTTGATGGTCCTTCTACAAATACACATTTTCTTCGAAGATGTTTTCCATGCACAATTAATCCCTTTGACGATGCTGTTCTGTACAAATAGTCAACTCTCTAGCCATGCATTAAGGCTAGACCATTTATAAAACAAAATTTTTGGTTTTTGTTAAGCATAATATCCACCTGTGGAAACGAATGATGTTTCCCAAGAGCAGTACAAAGCCCAACCTTTGTACTGCTGACCAGGAAAAAAAAAGTGTTTGTTTTGATGAGACTCAAATCACTCACCCTTCCTTGAGCCTCTACTTGTATTGCTATCAGGATTGCTTTTAAATAACAGTCTGTGTTGATTTGTTTCCTTTAAAATCAAATTACAGACAGATGCATTATTTTGTGTATATATACAGTGTGTATATATGTATACATATACATGTAAACAACCAAAACTATACATACACACATCTAGTCACTCAAAATCCCATGAGTAATAGCATCAAAGTTTTAGAGACATCTCCCTTTGTGGAAGGACCAGTAAAGCAAGGCCTGTGTCCCTCAGGGGTGCACTCCTGGAACCAGGCAGCAATCTCCAGGTGCCTCCCCAGGGTGTGGGTGCCTTGTTCCTGCGGAAGGATGAGTTCTGCCAAACGCCATACACTACAGAAGTAATTGCTGCTCCTTTTAACTTGCCTTGTCTCCAGCTTCAGAAAGAAGCGAGCCCACGAAGAGGAGGTGGTTTGCTGTGTGAGCAGAACGAGAGTAGCCGTCGTCTGTTTACGACCCAGGGGAACCTTCACGTGCCTCGTCCAATGGGATCCAGATCCTACTCTGATTCAGACACCATTCAGTTTGACGATCGGTCGCTGTCGAAGCTGAAGGAGAGCGATCGGTGCAGTGGCACAGAAAACCTCTTTCTGGAATCTCTGTCTCTTGATTCCCCCGACGAATCTGATGAGCATCGGCCTCGGCAGCTGGAGCGGGAGAAATTCTTGACTGGATTAATGGAAGTATGTGCTCATCTACATTTTATCATGCTGGCGTGTTATCTCTCGTGTCAAAATTGGTACAGCATCCCTGCTGTAGGAAATGAGATATTGTGTCACAGGCACTGCTTACAGTTACCCAGTAGTGGATTTAGTGGGAACAAGTTTTCATTCCTTGTTATGAGCCCATTACACCAATGTCAATCACCTAAGAAAGTGGGAGCCAGCCTAAATGTCCCCAGATTACTTCATCATCATATTATGTATGATAACTATATTTGACACAACATTAAATCACTTCCAGTTGTAAGTAGGTATGTATTTATAAAGAAACACAGGCTTTTATTTTGTTAGTAAAGCAGTAAGTGCCGTAGAGAGGCACTTTATGGTTGTTCTTCTGTGGTTGCCTTTTAACCAGATTAGCATAAGTAAGTGAGATGAGATGTTAAAAAAATAAAGTTATTCATCAGAAGAATATCTACCCTGAAATCATACCAGAAAGCTATAAACATGTATAACACAGCACTAAAAGATGCCATTGGTACATAGGGAATGTAGTCTGTGTCCTGCAAAAATCTGCACCACAGGAGGCTTATTTTCACCACTTCCAGGTCCTCTGTTTATATTGCTGCTGAATGAAACCCAGGTTTCCCATTCCCATATGCTGTACAAAGCTAAAGGATTGCAAAATCAGGTTTTTTGAGAGGAAGCAAAGCAAAAAATACTAAGAGAGGCAAGAAATGTGACTGCCCTTCTTACATTTTAAGTAGCTGTAGGTACCTGTGTATTCCAAATTTTCTTCCCTCAGTGCCATAAATGTATGGCTGGCAGTGTGGAATCCCATATTTATTTCTTAGTTTTTATTTCATGCATGTCCAAGTGCTCAGTGAAGAATGTCAATACTAGTGTCAGGGAACTAAGTTTTGTGTTTAATTTTCATTGCTGTTTCCTCTCTTTCAGATTAAGTCTGATATTTAGACAAGGGAGCTCTCTCTTCCCTTTTCTGTTTTTCAGACATTACTGTCATTAACAAAAATGTGGGCAGCAAAATTTGGTCTTTAGTGATATTTGCATAACTTCTTTCCTTCAAAGCATGTTTTAGGGGAACCTGGGCAAAGTAATTTTCCCTCAGAGCGTTTGTTCAAGTGAGACTGATTGGAGTTTAATGAATAGCTTAACTGAGGATGCACAGAGACAACTGCAGCCTGCTGACTCTACCTCTCCACTATATTTTCTCTTTGGTACTAACTGCAGAAGTCAATCCAGCCTTCACCCTGATCATGCATTCACTTAGATCAGATTTACTCTGCAGTAATTCCACTGAAGACACCAGTGTTATTCCAGACTTATACCACAGTGAATGCGAGGAGGATCAGTTTACTACTATTTTTTTTCCTGACTCTGGATAAATACCAGAAGGTATTTGCTGAGTTAAGCAGTGCTGTTTCTGAATAGTCCCAATTTGAAATGCACTTCTGTGCTGGTAATATTCTTGCTTTCATGAGATCAAATAAAAGTAAGAGGTATTAATACTCTTTTTATCCTGATCGTACTTTTTAATCCCTATAGTTTATTAGAAATATAAGCAAACAGTTAAAATCACTGCAAAGCAGTTGCTTCAGAAGCATCTATTTAAAACCTCAACTCATTATGGGAATTGTCACAGGGAAATAACTGCCATAAAAACATCTTAATGCCATTAGCAAGCTGCAGGTATTCCCCCTGTGAAAGAAGCAACAGTCTTCCTAAGCATTTGATTTGAAGAGTTTAATGAGTATCGACTGGTGCCACTTGTTGATTCCTAGAGAAACATAAAATGAAATATTATGTCAAAGCACCTCGGTTTATCTCTTACTGCAGCACAGCTAGGTCTCTGATATAATATAGATTACCTCCACAGAACACTTTCACTCACAAATATATGGTCCAAAACACTACATCGTGGAAAAAAGCCATTTGGAGGCTACCTGCATTTATGATTGCATGGGCATATAAAAGTTCGAGGCTGTTGTAGATTTGCCACACGGGCTTTACCTGTGCAATGTGTTATCCCAATGGGATTACCCGTTCTACTGCCTATGTATAAAGTGAAGAATATTTTCACTGGCAATTTAAGATTATTTACGAGAGGGAAAATCAGATACTTTTTAGAGACAAACATACCTGGTGCAACTAATGGGAAGCGAATAAGTTAATGGTTCAGAAATAACTTATTCTATTTTGTTTCTGGTTTTAATCAGGAGGAAGAAACACACAAAGGAAATCTTCAAAGGTGAGTAAAACTTGCAGGGAAAAACCCAGCAAATATTCGGGTGCCAGAACTATAGCTCTCTGCACCCAAACCGCAGACCTGAGGCATAGCTGTGCCGCCTCCTAAGTGGCCTGCTATCCAGATTAATGGATTTACCCAGGGATTAATTTATCTCAATATGCTTCTGTTCTACTCTGAATAACTTGGGCCATATTTAGCTGTAGTGCACAAAGATCACACTGTAGGAAAGTACATGAAGCTGCAGCTTACAGGGAAGGCTACACCTACCTTAGTGAGTAGTGCAAAACTGTAGATACTGAAACCCAACCCATGCTCTCTGAGATTGCCACTGATGCAAACCAGAGGTTCTGACTTGGAGATCCACTTAAAAACTGTATTCACCTGACTGCCTAACAGAAACACCCCAACTGCAGCTGGAGCTCTTGATTAAAAACTCACAGTGTGACTTTACTCTGTCCTCCAGATCACTAATACATGAAAACTACTACTTGCTGAGCTCTCACATAGCTTGAGTTACCTCACTGAGATGATTCTGATAACTACACTTACTTGCATTTTTATGTAGTCCTGTTCAGATAGGGGGTTTTTTGTGTGATTTTTTTTTTTTAAACAAAGCAGTAGGGCAACTCAGCTGAATGCCTGTGATTTGTATGAGTGAGTGAAATGCGGGAAAGCCAAGAATTCAGCATTATCACTTGGAGATTCCCTTGGGTTGAATTTCAGCATGAGCTCAACTCACCAAGCCAGTTCAATGTAACAGCATCTCAGCTGGAGGTCCCACATCACTACGCACCAGCTGTGCAGCCTGGGCAGTCTCAGGAGTGGGAGTGGATTTACTGATTTCCCAGCAAGTCAGAAATACTCCACACTTGTTTGAAAAGTCTGCCTTGCATTGTCACTAACACTCATTTTCTATGAATGGTATAATTCTTAAATGCATCCTACTGTTCCATATTTCAGACATTTGCCAAGCAGTAATCCATGAGAAAGCAGTAAATTAAGAACCATTAACAAACCATTTGGTACCTTTACTGACACATCAGCAATGTTTGCATTCACAGCTATTTTAAAGATAATAAAAGGGGACTTTAATAAAAGAAAGGGCAAAGGAAGGAAAATTAGGAAAAGCTTTTTCACCTGGGGGGTGATTGGGCACTGGAGCTGGCTCCCCAGGGAAGTGGTCATAGTACCAAGCCTTCTAGATTTCAAGAAGCGTTTGGTCAATGTTCTTATATGCATGGTATGATTTTTGAGGTTATCCTGTGCAAGGACAGGAGTTGGACTTTGATGTTCCTTGTGGGTCCCTTCCAAGTCAGGTTAGTCTATGATTCTATGATTGAACTGGTTTTATACGTGAGCAGACAGTGCAAGTTGGGTTTCCAGAGTTAATTTGCTGGTGAAAATAAGTCAGTCTGTGACAATTTCCAAGCCTATGAGTGACTCTCTTGTGTTCCCCTCTCCAGGGCGATGTCCGTTTCTTCCATGTCAGAATTTCAGCGCCTGATGGATATTTCTCCATTTCTACCAGAAAAAAACCTGCCTTCATCCAGCAGCAAAGATGATATAACCCCTCCCCTGTCTCCCGATGATCTGAAATACATCGAGGAGTTCAACAAAAACTGGGATTACAATAGCACTAGGAACCATGGTGGGGCCACTGAGAAGCCTACAGAAGGCTGGGCAGAAAGGACAGAAATTGGGAAAGCTGGGAATGATCCTGCTTCAGATCCATTCCAGGCATCATCATGGTACCTCACCACCAGTGTCACTATGACAACTAACACCATGACCAGCCCAGAGCACTGCCAAAAGCAGCCAACTAGGAATCATGGAGTAACCGAAAAAATGGGAGTTCGGGTGTTTCACAGCCCACCGGTTGTCCGTAGGTTTGATAACTCAGTGATAGCTGGCAGCGAAGGGAAAAACCAGGTTGAGCCAGACTTCCTGTTTTCTGTGACCAAAGCTATGGGGAACGTCACTGAGACAAAAGGTGCTTCCTCAGATATGTTTGGAAGATGGTCTTGTGACCTGGCCAAACATCATAAAGATTTTCTGGAGAATGGCCTTCATCCCATTGAACGTCCTATTTGCACTACTGTGGGCTTTGCCTCACCCTTGCATAGCTTGGAAATGTCAAAAAACATGAGTGATGATATGAAGGAGGTTGCTTTCTCTGTCCGAAACGCAATACGCTCCAACTCCACAGAGCCTCAATTTAAGGACACTGCGTGTCAAACCAATGGTATGAGAACGACAGGGACACAGACCACCCAGACCATCAGCGTTGGCTTGCAAACAGAAACCCTGCGCAATATCACCAGCAGCCCACACAAGTGTCTGACACCAAAGGGGGGGTCCACACCTGTTTCTTCACCATCCAGGAGCCTAAGAAGCAGGCAAGTGACCCCCGTCATTGAAAAGGTCCAGGCTAAGTTTGAACGCACGTGCTGTTCCCCCAAATATGGCTCTCCAAAGCTGCAAAGGAAAATCCTTCCTAAATCAGACCAGCCAAATAACCGGACTACACCTGGCACACCTCAGAAAGGATTCAGTGAGTCCGCCTGGGCAAGATCAACTACTACACGGGAGAGTCCTGTCCACACCACTATCAATGATGGACTCTCCAGTTTGTTCAACATTATTGACCACAGCCCCATATTTCATGAGACCTTCCAAAAATGCCCCAGATCCAGCAGCCGGTCCAGGTCTGCAGAACCCAGACCAGAACTGGGCCCATTGCAGGAGCCATGTACAAATGCCCGTGGCAGATCACCTAGTCCTCTCCGGTTGGGGACAGAGATGCAAAAGGAAGAAGGGACTGAGGTGACAAGTATCAGGCAGGACTTGTCTGCTCCTCCAGGGTATACGCTTGCAGAAAATGCTGCCAGGATCTTGAATAAGAAACTTTTGGAGCATGCCTTAAAGGAAGACAGAAGGCTACCTTCACACAGCCCACCAAATCTTAGCAATGACAACAGCACAGGAGAAATTGTCAAAGTAGATCCAGGGTCCATAGAGGTAATGAGTTTGCTTGTTTTTCCTCCTATAGCTAAGTGCACTCTTCTTTGAACAAATGCATTGTGAGATCTCTTGCAGTCCTAGTGAGTATTTACAATAAATATCTTAGTTCTGTCATGGTACCACCAGTGAGTTCCAGTCATGAAACTATTGGATTAGTCACTGAAGAACTCACTAAAGAATTGAGTTTCTATCCTGGCAGCTTATGTGGCTTGAAAGCATCAGAAGAGTTTTATCTTTCTAGGATAAAAATGGTTCTTCTCTGAATGGCTGGGGTAAGGATTTTTTGTCACAAAACACGCCACATGGTACAGATGCTCTAGGGACTTCAGGTTGGAGTAAATTTCTCTTTTATGCTGGATGGAAAGGTAGCTTCTTTCTCCTACACAAGAACAGGTGTTAACAAGTTTGCGTGAATAACAGCCTCTACGATACCCTGAACCAAAGCTTCAGGGCCTTCAGCATACGTTTTCTGAATGTATCTGATTAAGTTTGGCTCAGGTCTGTGAATGTGATTAAATGGCATGAAATTTGCTACTAACTGTTGCTGCCTTACAAAAATAAGAAAAAGAAAAATATATATACATATAATCAACTAGTCTAAGCACATACCTACCTAGTGTTTAAGAACTCCTTATTGATATTTTGTCATCAATAGTGTAACAGTCATCATCTGTCTCGGCAAGTGTACCCAGATGTTAGGGGTCAGTCTCAGGTACAGTTATGTGCTAGAGCAATCAACAAAAACGAGTGTGTCATGATGGATGAAAGCTTTCAGTTACGAGTGTATAAACATCCTGTTTCTAGTGAACCCACATGCCCTTGAGAGTGTAACTGAGAAGGCCTGGAAAAGCTGAATTATGCCCAGCTCTTACCACTATATGTTGCCTTTCTGGTGCAGCGCTGAAATGGCATGTGCCCTGCTGGTTGGTTATATTGCCCAGAGCAGGGACAGGCACTTGTCATCCTCTCTGCCCTGTGCTGCCCCTTTGACATCCTGATGATTTTGGTGAGCCCTGGCTGCAGGGCAGCAGCTCCTTCTTGATCCCTGTACACCCTGGACATCCCACCTTGCCTTCACTGGGCAGACTCCTAGCCCTCCTGTCTCAGATAGCCACAGAAGGGAAGGTTCAAAGCCTGTTTCCTAACTCAACATTTGGCTTGAAGGATTTGTGGGGACCTCAGTGGTGGAACCTTTGGTCTGCAGTTTGCCTTGTGCTAGTGTCAATATGCAGTCAGTTCCTCTTTTGTAGGTACTGCTCTGAGGGTGTGATCTTTTTTGCTTAACAGAGGATCCAAAGCTGAGGGTATATTCCCTACATGCAGTTTAAACAGATATAAGTAGGGAAGTTTTTATATTAAAAAAAAAAAGAAACCACATGCACATTATAAATATTAGTGAGTGAAACTGGTCTTTTTGCACATATGTCAGAGTGAATAAAAGTGGAAAGTAGCCTCATTTATTTGACTTTTTCTAGTTATCTCTGTATTTTTTCCTTAGTTTGAAATATTGAGAATACATTACTGGTCCTTTTTAGAAAGTGTGTTGAACTCTAGCAGGTTCAACTCAGCTTTGCCTTCAAGGCATCCCTGGAAACTCTTGATTCCCTCNAAATGTCTCAGCAGATTTCGAATATATCAACGGATGTCATCCTGCATAATTACAAATTGTTGTTGGCAAAATGCAACTAGCGTCAGTACCTGAGTTTGATGCACAGAGAGATTTGGGTCAATGCTATTTAGCAAAAACTCATTGACTATCAAATTGGCAGAAAATTGCTCCTTTTTGTGAATTCTCAGTATCTTCTGCTGATTTTTTTGAGTTCTGATCTTCAGAGCTAAGACTTGTTTTGCCTTGCAGCTCCTACTTGGCTGTTATGACTGCCGTCTAGATGCACAGGTTATGTTCTTTGGGTGATCCTGTCATTTCTCAGGACTGTGCATTGAAAAGGAAGGTGGTGGGTGCTCACAGGATAAGCTTAGCTTTTCCTAGGTGCTGTGAAAGATATACTCAATGGAGCATGGGTTTGCTGCTGAAAACAAAACCACAAATAAGTTTTTACTCTGCAGATGCCTTGGATTATTTGTGGATTACACCTACCACATAAATTACACTTTGTACAAATTCCATTTGGTACATTTTGTACAAAGCAGTTCAGCGAATGATGATCATGAAGGAGGCAGGTTTGTTCTTGAGGAAGCATTGACAAGACGCTGCCACCTTCCTGTAGATCCCTGCTCTGTTTCCCCCTCACCTGTTGATTTCTGGCCAAGATAAGTGACCTTCTTACCACCTTCTGGCCTTCTGGTTTCTGCAGTCGTGGCACAGTATATTAAATGACTTTTAAACTTGCATGCAGCACCTCTTGGTGACTTTTCTTTAATTTGAGCTTCTGAGTTGTTTAGTTACATAATATCCTTTTATATTCCTGCTGCAAATATGAAATCTAGTTCATATATATATTCATGTATTTACGTACATAAGTATGTGAGCATGTGAGTGTATATGCATACAGAGTAGCAATAACTTTGTATTTTCTAACTCGCCCAGAGCTACCTACAAGTAAATTTATTCCACCTAGTGTGGCCTATTAGTGTCTTATCCTGCTAATTCACTAAACCACTATCTTACTTGCATATTATAGGATTTATATTATTAAAAATGCAGATTAGCATTGCCTAAGTAACAACGTAAGAGCTGTATGAACATTTTACTTCCATGACTAGCAACAGTCCTGGACTGAGGGTCAGACTCATTTCTGGAGACAGCACTGTGAAAGGACCATCCACACAAACCCACAGAGGAGAGGGCAGGTGCTGCATCCTCTGCTTGCCAAGTTGCTGCATGTTTACCACTGAACTGCTCAGCATGGAAGGAGGAATGTGAAAAATTATGGAAGGTGTTGTCAGAATTAAAGGGCTTTTGCTTTAGTTTGAGTCTTCCATCCAGCATCACTGTTAAAGAGAAACAAGGGAAAATAGTTAGGCAATGGGCTGTCATGAAACCTGAGCAACACAAGCATGAGCAACACAAAATATTGGACACTTTTTCTATTGTTAAAGATTTCATAAACAGAAATTCTCTCTTGAAATTAAACAAAGGGAAAAAATACAGCTTTATTCCTCTTTCATAGTAATGTGGTTTTCCCTTACCTTAATCAAGGTTGGCAAAGGATAACTTTCTGCTGAGTAGAAATGTTTGTTTTGTTTATTGCTATTCCTCTTCTGAGACTGTGCTGGGATTGTAAAAGATTGGTTTGTTTGCTTCCTTCCTTTCTGAATCTTTTTCTGCTAGTGGCTTATCTTTTATTTTTGATTATTAGTTTCCCTGTGATAACAGTGGTAACATGATCTGAATGAGTAGTAACATCTGGAGACTTCTTTCTTGCTGACATGAAATCTTCACTTAAAAAAAATAATCGATTAAAACAGTTCTTTCCAACTACTTGCTTTCTTTTTCTTTTCTGTCTGTTCTGTCCAGAACCAAACTGTCTTATTAACTGCCCCCTGGGGACTCTAACCCTGCCTGCCTCACTGCTGTAAGTCCTTTCTACCTTGTTTCCAGAGCTTTCCAAAAGCGGTCATCTTTGAACATGTGGGTTAACAAAGGGAAATAAATGATCACAGCTCCAGAGGTATCAGTGCCCACCCAATATCCCTGTGGAGTCCTTTGTATGTCACAGTCAGGAAGCGCTCAGGATAGGAGCTCATCTGCCGTGTCCTGCAGCAGCATGGGCTATGAAGAGGTCACACTTCAGGCAAAATTTAAAACCAATACAAGGGTATGCAAAGGTGTTGGGAAGGGATTCAGAATTATATCAAACTTTTTTTTTTTTTTTTTTTTTTGACAAATACACAGCACTGCACAGGGCTTCTGCCTCCCTTCCAGCCCTGGCTACAGCAGCAGGTGGAGAGGGCTGGGAAGGGTGCTCCAGCACCCTGTGGCTAGTAGTCACTTTTGCTCATTAAGCTGTTCCAGGCCTTGTTTTGGCCAGTGGCTGCAGTTGCCGCAGTGAAGGGATGATGCTGTGCAGACATGAGCTGTGACCATTCACTCTGCCTCAGAGAAAAGAGAAAACTGTTGTTTGGGTTTTTTTATTAGTATAGGCATAGCCACGGTGGCTGACAGCTTGGCTTAGGAAATAGCTGGAAACTGAAGCTGAAATAATCTTTCCCATTTTCAGTGTTCAGACTAAGAAGTGCTGCCTGTCCACCCACACCTCCAAGCAACAACCAAACTAAATTACCCACAGGATAATTTTTTTAAAAACATTTCTAGCTATGGCAGCTACGTTTGGAAGGTGAGGAAGGGTTTTCACAAACCATTCTGCAGTTTCCTTGTCATGGCTGGATTTCCACACAGCAGGTGGGGGTGACTGACTCAGCAGCCAGCACATTATAAGATTACGCTCCCAGTCACTTTTGGCCCTGGAGCCACCACCAGCACAGCCTTGTGTGGTGCTGGGCATGTGTACATCACAGATAAGATGAGCTTAACCCTGCTGTTCGGTAAAAGCTGACCAACATCTGTGGGTGTGCTGGAGAGAGGCTTTTGAACTGGGAGGCAGCAGTGGAAATAAATTTCATTATCGCCATGCTAACTCTGATTTACTGCTCTGAAACTAGGATAAAGCAGCCAGAAGCAAGCAATGCTGTAAAGATATCATTTTAAGCCTCTGTTTAGAAAGAGGCTAAGACAAAACCAGGCAAATCTCATAGCCTCAATTCTCCATGTTCTGCTGCCCATGAGTGTTGCTGTGCAGATAGATTTCTTAACAAATCTGAGTCTATTGGTAGCTTTCACAGACCATATGTTGCCCCAGGCGCAGTGGGATAAGGTGAAGTAAGGACACACAGTCAATCTTTTTGTTAGCACCGATTTATATTTCAGCCTTACTCTTGTTTTAGCAAGGGTCGTGAAGTTTATGGCACAGGGATGGAGTGGGGGGTGAGGACACAGAGAGATAGGAAGTGGTTAAGGCTGAGGACTCATAGCCCCCTGACCATCTCCTGCAATGGTTCACTGGCCTCGCTCTCTGTGAGTGCTGAGAGCAGGTGGGCATAGGTCTGGCTCAAGCACTGGTGCACAGTTCCCTGTTGGCTGCGCATTGCCCCAAAGGCACCAAGGTTGACCCTTCACTGAGGCTTCCTCAAGTCTGAAAATGCACTCTTTCCCCACAACGTCTCACCAGCTCCATTTCTCATACCTCAGCTCTGTGTCTTCAAAATTGATCTTTCTGTCATGTTTTTGTCTTCGTGTTTGGTCTTCCCACTCCAGTGGAGAGGTTCAATGGCATATCACCTTGTTTGTTCACTGCCAATCACATCATGTTACCTACTCCAATATTCTCCATCCCTAGTCGTGTTTCTCTTTCTCCATGTGAAACAGTGTGCTGAATCCTTGTATCTCCACTGCATTGTTCTACTGCTGCCTTGGTTTCCCTGTGCCTTACTGTACCAGAGCTTTTCCTTTGCAGTGTATTGTTTTTGGTCTCTCTCTTCATTTATTGCCAGTTTGCATTCTGACTTTGAGACTTCTTTTTATTGAACTCTTCTGTCCTTTCCAGTGACTGCTTCTTAGTGTACACATTGCTATAGGTTGACAAACTCCTCTGATTTGCTTTTATAAATCACAAAGTATGCAGTGAAATTCAGAAGTTTGGCTTTGGCACTATGAGACAGACTTGCTCCCACAGTCACTCACCTTGGTGTAAGGAGCATTCAGAGTGAGACAGGAAGCCCAGCTGCGCTATGAGCAAAGTCCATAAATATTAGAAGCATTACCAACTTAGTGCTAGGGTGAAAAATCACGACTGTAGATAGTTTCTAATCGCAAATGCAAGTTAACCAAGCCTGAACATTAGAAAGTTGGTGGAGTAATAAAATTTCCATTTTCTTCCATTTCTGTGAATGTCCTCTTCAACACTCAGTACCTCTGAATCCTGTAATTCAGGCTTCAGCAGCTGGCAGTAAGAAGTGATGTTCCAGAAGACAAAATCTGTAGGTAAGCCTCATCTTTAACCCAGCTGGAGATCATAACTACTCCTATAGTCATTATTCCACTGCTAAGAAGTCTCCTGCATGTCACTCTGAACTCTGAAGCAGACAAAAGGAGTCAGCCATTGATTTTCACCCCTCTTGCAAATGCCAAACCCAGCCCTTTTATGCCAGGTCAGCACTTAGAGTAAAATGAATGAATAGTGGATTTTCCTGAATTATCATGCAAATGTACTTTTCAGCTCTTCTCTTTCTAGCACAAGGAGAATTAGCAAATGGAAGTTTGTCAGCTGCTTCAGCTCATCTCAGACCTCTTTCATTCTTTCCCTTACCTGTTCCATAAATCACGGACACACATGCAGATTCCTGGAGCCCACACACAGCCAGATGTTTGCTGCTTGCTTTTGTCCCGCCACATGACAGATGCTTAGCTTTAGTTTGAAGTTTTTGTTCCTTAATTCTTTGCGCGTCCAGACAGCCTCTAATGCAAGTCACTAACCGCTATTTTGCTCTCTTGGCTGCCAAGGAACTACCTTGTTCTGCACTAGCCCCGTCCCTCCAACCCTGCTTCTCCCGGCCAGAAAGACCAGCGAACCGGCGCCCACCATCACGATGGGCTTCACATTCCCCTACTGCCTCACAGTCGCAGTCCACCGGAGACCTGACTTCCTCAGAGGAGTGCGGAAGCAAGGAGCTTCTGGCAGAGACCCCCAGCCAGGGAGGCGAACCGGCCTAACTCCGCATGGGAACGGGGGGCCGCAACTCGCCTCCGCCAGGTCACCCGCCAGCCGTCTCTGCCACGAAGGAGGGAGATCCGCTTGGAAAGGTCAAAGAATGTTCTCAGAAACAGCTGCTGAATGTCCGACCTGGGAAACAGAGGTGTTTCTAGAATGAAACAGTTAATGTGCCTGTAATAACTTAATTTTTTCATAGCTGAGAAAACTATTTTTGTCTCCATCTTTTCTACATACAGTATATTAACAAAAACAAAAAAAAAAGGTTAAAATGATATAAAGTAAGATTTAAAATAAAATGTAAAATAAGTTTTAAGGGAATTTGAATACATGCTCGCGCTCTCTCCAAATACTGACTGCCTTTTGGTTACATTTGCACTGTTATATTTTCAGTTTTGGTTTGGGGGTTTTTTTTTGGGTTGGGGTTTTTTTAATTTCGTGTAAAACTAGGGTCTTAAGTTAATTTTATTATATTTTAATGTCAGTGTTATCAGTTTTTAAAGGTAAGGGTCTTTAAGATGCTTCAAGTGTCTGAAGCGATACCTTTTAAGTAGTGAAGAAAGCCATTAAGCTCGTTCACTAGACTTGTGATCAATTGAGACGGAGCGGAATACAGGTAAACACAAAAAAATGTGTTAAAAAAAACAAAAAGAATGCCTCAGAAAGTCTTACGGAGTTAGCTGTAAAATACACCTACAATACTTGACTTGCATGCCTCTGGGTCCTCGCACTTTAGTGCATGTACATACTGCTACTGTACCATCACATAAATGTGAGTCAATCTGTTTCACTGTAATATTGTTGTGAATTTACCTGTACTGTACTTTTATTGTTGGTATTCTTGCATTGACTATACAAAAAGAGTTTTTAAATTATTGTTAGCAGTTCAACTGGCTATGTACAGTGTTTACTGAGAACTTCCTTTGTTTTGGGAAAACCATGGGCATACTAAATTGTAACTGGTCTTATTTAAGCGTCTGCTGGAGACCATGTGAAGTGAAAATAAAACCCTCAGTATTTACAAGCTGCTCGAGTGCTTTGTGATGTTTTTTTATGATGGTACTTCCCAGGTTCATTTAACTGGGAGGAAAAAAAGCCCTCAAACTCCTCCTTTACTCGTAAGGGAAGCAGAATGCTTCCTTGTATGAAATAAGTCATGGCAAAGCCAAATATTACGCTGTGCTCTACATACACCTGTGAACACTGGATAAGACCATGAGAAGTTTTCTAAATTCCCTCACTGAACTCCACAAAATATCTGCTCACGCAAATAGTGGGACCCATCTCCTGAGTTTCTCTGAGGCCGTATGGCTTGTTGCTTTCAGTCGCTTATGGGAGTGAAAACCAGCTGGCTAAACATAATACCAAAAATATTGCATGTCCAGTATTAATCCAAGCTTATGGATCATCTGCATTACACACAGAGACCAATAAAACCAGGACTTCTGTAAAACCAGTGGCTAACACTGAGAAGCAAATGCAGCCATAAATTTATGCTTCCAAGAGGTGGAAACTTCTCAAGCTATTTTGCTTGGGACCATCTGTTTGGCCACATGCTTTCTCTGGAGCCCCAGAACTGCTCTGACATGTTATCCCATCGCTGAGCTGGCTCATTCCTGTTCCATTTCCTTTACTGAAGCTTTCTGAGGCTCACTGGTTGAAGAGCACCGTCTGGGATACCTAGAAGCCTTCCTGGTTAGTTCTGTCAAGGGATAAGCCCCTCATTTCCCATCCTGCTGCATCAGGCTGGCTTTCTAGGAAGTGTAATTCCACTGTTGGATAAGAACAAACTCCCTAGCTCCCAAATAGCAGCCAATTGAGATCTGATTTCTACCATATCAGTGAGGGCTGTGGTTTATGACCTGGTGTCAAAATGTCTACCTGTGGGTCATCATTACAAAAATGACCACTTACCAAGACAGGCAGTGACTGAAAAGCACTGTAATGGCTCTCTGGTGCCTCAGCCAAAACAAGGGCTGTTCAGTGCCAGTCCTGACCAGCAACAGTCATATTAGTGATAACTGCTTTCCCAGCTGCCTCAAAGCCTCACTGATAGCGTTTTACATGAGAGTTAAGTATAATCCCAAAGTCTGAACGCTTAAAATTGTCTATGGTGCCCACCCTGCACACCTGAAAACCTTGTTTCTGCAACACTTTGCTGAATTGTTGCACTAATCTCATTTTGGGAGTGGAAGGAGTAGCACATGCAAGAAGCATTTTGAAGGTTAAACAAGAGTCTCAATGGTTATTGAGAAAGACTAGGCCACAACTGAAAAATCCTTGTTTGTTTTCAAAAATTACCAGTAGTAGCTTTGCAGGGATAGGAGGAGGTTGCTGCTTCCTTAAAAGCTCTTTCTCCTAGATAAAACAAGTTAAAGTCGCAAAGGAATGAGAAATATTGAAGACAGGCAAGTAAAAATTATATTCTCTTTCTTGTGGCAGCTATAATTTTTTTTTTAATGATGCAGAAGAAAATTCAGGGGACTAATCTGTTGCTTTGATACCAGGAAATGGTATTTGCCTTTCAAGTCAAGGACACGTCAGTTTGCAGAATTAGCTGCTGGTCATCCTGAAATATGAAGCTCTGTGAGGATAAGCAGCTGTGTGCGACTTGACAGGTAAAGTGCTTCTGAAACAGCAAGAATCACTGAAATAAAAGCAAGAGAGCTAGCAATAGCAAGAAGAAGGTTAAGCACAAATAGAAATTCTGTGGATGATCTTAAAAAGAATCACATTAATTAAACATAATCTCCTTTCTAGTCTAATTAGTAAATATAGTGACATAAGAAATATCGCTGGCTCCTTGGAAACAACAGGGCTTTTCCTTTCTGGTATAGCTTCTGTTGGGGTTGGGAGAATCCTACCGACGCTCGCGTTATTCCATCGTGCTCCGTAATTACTTATCTAAATTATAAAATAAATTACTAGTCTCTGGTCTATCTAAGGTTCTTTTAAAAGCTTCTGAGAGAAAATGAAAAGCCTTTTTAGAAGATCTGCAGCTCACTCAGTGTCTGTGGGGTATCTGAATTATTGCCTCGTGAATAACCAGGGCAGGGGAAGCCTCACAGATTACCACACAAGTTAGTGTAAGGGCATGTGAATACATCTGTCACAGCCTCATCTGATAAGACTGAAATAGATAGCTGGATTTCACCTGGAGGTTTGTGGTGCTGGAGACAACAGCCTTGGGATATTACCTGCTCCTGCAACACAGAGGGGATCAGGAGCAGAACTGTGACCTGTGGCATCCATCCCGCTCCAGATAGCTTTTAGGGAGCATCCCAGGGTATTGGGGTGCCCCTCTTGCCACAACACTGCTGTGCACATGAGGGCACTATGAGGAGGAAAAGTCACCTCTTTTTCCCATTTCAGCCCTTTCTCTGACTTTACTTCATGTCTCTCCACAGTCATCTGACCCCAACATGCTGTCCTCTCCTTTACACAACAGGGGGACATGGATACATACCACTGGTAATGGTATACAGCCTCTTAACTCACCAAGAGTTAAGCCCACAATGGAATACCCAAGCCCACAAGGGAATACCCAAAACAGGACAACATGGCAACACTATGTCCGTGTTGTGTTTCAGTGCCTGGACAAGGACCAGGCTTGGACCATCCTTCCCCACCTTTTCCCATATGTTCCCCTCATGTTCCTCTCTGCACAGAGGAATTCTCTGTAAACATAGGCTATCCCAAGACATGCATCTTCTCCCAGTCCCTTCCTTTCCTGAGTACCTGAACCATCAAGCTCCCCTACGCTCTCTTTGGAGGTGCCCCATTTCTTGCTCACTCCCTCTTCCCCTGTTTTGACTTCTCTTTATGTAAATCATTGCAACATGCTAGAGTATTATTAGGCTGCTGAGTACATATAATTTTCATACAAATGACAGGTAATGTTTTCAGTCCCCACAGAGCCCAGCCTGCTTTGCAGAGAGGTTTAATGGCTTTAAGCAAAGTCTGCTTCCCTTCCTTTCATATCATCTTCTTATCCACCTTGCAGGATATAAGACATTCTGCCCTCAGGTTTGGGTGAGACACGTCTCTAGAATAAAAAACTAGCATTTGTTTCTGAAAAAACACCTTTTTCTTTTTTTGCTCTCAGGGCAGATTTAGGACTTCTTTCATTGTTGAGTTTTTTCTTGGTGTACCAACAATTTTTGGGTGCCACTCTTGGCATTCTCTGAAAAAAAAAAAAAATTGAGAAATCCTGGGAGCACTTGGTGATCTCAGCAGCATCTTGCCAGTGAAGGAGGGGTCAATGGGCTTTTCAGCAAGGCCAATGCAGCCTCTCATCCTGAAGCTGGCCTGAAAAAAAGTGATGCTTCCTATGGAGCAACTCTTTGAAGGCAAAAGTGGGAGTGGTGCTACACAGGCCCAAAGCAGCTTCTCAGAAGTCCCTGGTTTGGCAGCCATCAGTTGTAGGTTAGAGCTGCAGAAGATCAAAAGATGGGTGGCAGAAACACTCCCCTGTTGGGGACAGGACATCCATGTGCCTGGGTTAGTCTTGCTCAGAGTGATGGACTGAGATCTGAGCAGAGAAGGTCATAGAAAAAAAAGTTAAAAATCAGTGTACTTGGCAGCTGCAGGATATCTGAATGAGGAGAAGAAAAAAGGTGGTTTGGATATTGAATTTTTATGTCTTTTGATGGCAACAAGCCTGGCTGCGCAATGTAAGCAGACACTGTACTAAAAGGGAAGGGTGCTGGTAGGCTATGCAATATGAATCCTATTAAATGCCAACAGTAGCAAGTTTTGTTTTGTCCTTTTAAATCCCTGGGCTGTTTGGGTTTTAGAGGTTTTTTATATACCTTAATTGCATTTTTTAATTCCTACAGTAAGACTTTATAACAGGTTTACACACAAAAATGTCATGGACCCAGGTGCTTTACCCATCCTCCTCCTGCCTCTCTTCCCCGCTGTGATCCCTCTGGATTAGGCTGCAGAGGAGAGAGTGCAAATGAACAGGCTCATCCCATAGACATTGCTCAGCAGGCACCTCTTTCTCCCTCAGTTGGTCGGAACCAACTTGGCTCCAAAATACTAAGCTCTGCAGTAACATGCAGTGAGACACAATTTGGGGAAAAACTTTTCTGGAAAAAGTTCCCACTTTACATAGGAGAGAAGCAGTCCATACCTTTTATCTATTAAGAATTGCAATAAGTGCTTAGCAGTTAAGAAGAGAAATCTCATTGATTTTCTACCCAGAGAGGAAATTTAAGTAACTAGGACATTTTGGGAACTTTTATCACAAATCTCTGACTACAGCTTTAGCATGTTTGTCTTTAAAATATGGCCTTGACTGCTGATGTTGTCTAAAAGAGAACATGTGTTGTTCCTTGCTTGATTTTCTGCACACTGCATTGGCAGGACAGAAAAAAAAATCCACTTTGCATATATGAATGAGAGGAAGAACAATAAAGGCCGTGATTTTGTCGCAGCTATTTCCATGACAAAACCAAAGACTTTTGAGAGGGTGTTTTCTTACTAAAATGTCACTGTGGTTTGTCATGGAAATCACATCTCAGACAAAAATCAAAGCCCTGGCTTCACAAATTATCTGTGTTCCCCTCAGTCTGTGATGCTTGTGACACCATCACTTCACTACATACACATAAAAATGGAAGTTAAATGTGTTGTATAGGCATCCTAAATGTTTTACAAGTAGGAACTAACGTGTAACCATATTAAGTAAAAACATAATAAATTTTAATTTTTTTTTAATAAAGGATAGGATCATGAAATAATTGGGAAGAAAACAGCAATGAGAAGACAGGAAAGACAGAGCCCCTGGAAACCAGCACTCTGAGCTGTGTTTGGTAAACAACAAGTCTCATTTTGATTTCAAGGAGAGAAGCCCTGGATCTGTGGCTTGGTTGTAGTAAACCCTGAGTTGTGCCATTGGATGGGAGGCCACATGAAATGACAGATCTTGCCTGTCTGTAACTCTGAGAGCGTCTCTCAAAATCAATCCATGTTTGACTGACAGAGAAAGCCCGAGCTGTTGGAGCTGTTTTGTGCTGCATTTTTCCAACAAGCCTTTGAGTCTTCAGCAGGAAATACTGACTTGCCAAACCATGAGTACTGAAGAATACTGTGACACAGAGTGGAGGAGACATGGTGGGACGCTATTCCCTGAATTACACAACCTTTTTCACGTTAAGAACAGACGCAAAATTATTTATTCAGAAGCTGCTGTGGGATAACACCTCCTCATGTATGTGCATTACTTTTACTCAGAAAATAATTATTGCATCTTCCTAGCACAGAGCTAAATAGTTCAATAGAAACATGGCCACACTTAGAAGAGTCTACCTGTACTCCTGGCCAGTAGGTCTGGGTTAGGTGACCAGCAGCACTCCTGATCTACATTAATCCTTCCTGAAGAACTGAGGGAACCTCCACTCACTGTGGACCCTGTCCCATGAGCACTGCTTAGCCACTGCTGGCTTCCAAACCAGAACTGGTTTACTTAGCCAGTCCCACTACAAGGCTTTCTAGTTTCTCCCGCTGGAGTTAGTTACCCTGAAATCATACCAACGCCAGAACAGAAGATCCCTCTCGTGCTGGTTCTTCAGGTTAGGCAGAAGCACCTCTGAAACTCAAATGGAGCCAGGATGGAGAATGGAGTAAAGAACTAGCCCACTGTTACCTGAGGCCACTCCTGACCTGAATGGAAAAAAAAAAAAAACACATCACCCTACACCAAAATTAAATTATGATTTGAGCTACTTAGCAAGTTAACTAAATTTACTGTGACCTACATACCAGAAAGCTTTGGATATGTGGAAAAGCTTCTCTCTGCGGAAGTCAGGTCACTCAGTAAAATCTAGTTTAAAAATCCACACACACTTTTCTGAAGTCTCCACGGTCTTACAGCAGAGAACGGCCAGCCTGAAGAAGCAGTGAGACATTTTTAACCTTGACATCTATTAGGTCAGGCCTGCAAAGGTTTTAGTCTCTTGTCAGGATAGCAGACAATGCTGACAGATGAACTGATTAGGCTTGGTGCATACTGCAGTGCAGACATAGTAATTACAGCCTAGAAACAATCATTTAAACAGAAAATAGTGTATTGCATGCAGGAAGTTCATTGCCAGCTGCCTAGAGGCAGCACCTCCATAGCTACTATATAGAAATAAAACACATCAGGCAGCACATTAGGCATTAAATCTTTCTAAAATACATCAGCTAAAGCGCAACCACTTATAAACAGCTAATGTAGTCACAGAAGACAACAAAATTAAATGTATATATTGAAAACTGTCTCCTAAAGAAAGATGGATAAAGAAGCATCTATCCGTCTGTCTATCTCTCTCTATATATATATCTGTTTTTCCATCTTTAAAACAGAAAGACTATTTTATCTTTTTATATCTAGCTATGCATATGTATATATACAGGGGTAAAACCAGAACCTTAATAAGACACCTTGGTCTATAAAATGACCTTTTCCATAACAGGATGGAGTTGTCCTTCAGACCAGATGGACTTTTCCACATCTCTTAATATTGTTTTCTATCCCCTATCAGCATCACACAGCTTTTAATCTCAGACTGCAGCAAAGCTGGCCTTTGGAAATAGAGGTGCTGAGTCACTGCATAGTTATTTTGTCTGCTGTTTTTAAACAGTATTTTTGTGTAAAAGCTCAACTCAGAATAAGAAGAGAAATGCAATACAGACCTTTAAAGATAAGTTAAATGGACAGTGAAAATTGGTCCTTAATATACTTAAGAAGCCTTTGTGATTAAAGTCTCACATTTTCCTGTGCTAATGAAGGACTAGGCAAGATGGTGACTGAAGAAATGTCTAGGGAATAGCATATAAGCCATGGCCAGTTTTGTTGTTGTCTCTTTTCTCTCTAAATCATTTACTCTGATAAATTTTGACTTCTTTTCTGTATGGGTGTCATCAGATGAAGCACACAGACACTATCAAAAGATGCACACATAGGCTTTCAACCTCCGTCACGGCGCGTTTCCTTTATCCAGCAGGCATCTGAGTGTGCTACCACACAAGTAAACCTCCTTTTGATGCATGTTTTATGCAAATGAGCCTTTGCTCTAGGGAGCAGCAGGCCACGAGCTGGCACACACATCAAACAGCATGCAAATATTTCCCCACCAAAGACCTGGTTTATAGTGTGCCACTGGATTGTAAAAATGTAAAACATCTAACAAATTTTGAAGAGCTACAGCACGATGGCTGTTAAAAACAACCAGGCACTACATTAACAGAATATATGTTTGCTAAAACCTTCTCTGGTGCACCTATACCTTCAGCTCTATATTCAAAAGCTGTAAGAAACAGCAATTAGTCCTCCCACTGCCCTACACCGGATTAGAAAGTTAACTGGAGTTTAGGTCATTGACGGATTTGCTGGCAATTGGTTTTAGCAGCAAGATAAAAGTAATATTAAAAAGGCACTAGTATTCATTGAGAAGTTTTGGGAAGTTCAAGGGCAACTGCATTGTACAGGGAGGCATCACTTGAGGTAGATCTGCCCTCAGTTAATCCAGTATTTTCCGAATGAGAAATGGAAATGGAACATTATATCTCAAATGAAATCAAACAGGCTGTTTGTGCTCACCCCCTCTGAAAATGCGGTTAGAAGAAACAGACACCTAAAAATATTTTTTCCTCTTCTATTCCATCCTGCCACACTTACCTCTTCAGTATTTGAATGCTACCATCTCTTGGTTTAATAAGCAGCATGACTAACATCTGTCTCATAATTTATATGCTCGTCCTCTCTCTCGGGAAAGACCTGTGTGCAGTGCAGACTGTTCTTATTATGTATAAACACCAAAAAATACCTCATTACACAAGCACACACATGTTCATGTGAGTCAGTCAGAGAGGGCAGAATGAAAGCAAAGGTGCCTCATACCTAGGGCAGGGAGTGCTGAGGTTTGCTCTGCAAAGAAGGAGGAGGGCAGGGCTTAGATGAGCCCTCAAAAGGTGCTGCCCAGACCCACCTCATCCTTCTCCTGGATACAGCATGGCTGTGTTGGGAAGGGGTTCATCGTCTTTAGCAGCACAAATGACTGGACACTCCTGGTGACCAGTGACAGAGTGGTTACAGAAAATTTGGAGTCTTACATCAGTTTTAGATGTAGCTGCTGCATAATGGTAATGTGGGGCCAAAGAACTTGACCAGTAATGATATACTAGGATTTCTTCAGAGAGATTTGAAGAGTTTTCTCTATATTACAGCATTTTACCCAGAACTTGTTTTTATATTAGTGTCTGTTGTGCTGGGGTGATCTGCAGAAGAAGCTATTTCCTTAGTACAGGAAGAAATTGTGGTACTAATTAAATTTGAGCAAGTAGAGGCAGGAGGTAGGAATTTCTTTGTCTCTCTGGGTTTGGCAGTGAGAGAAACATATTTACAGGGAGTTTTTTGGAACTTCACATCTTTGAATAGGGAAAATCCATAGCCATTCAGGAAATACATTAAGGCAGTAGCAGTGCTATGCAAGAAATGATCAGCTTCTAGTTGTTTTCATAATGCAGGCTGGATGCCCTTTAGTTGACTGTGTCACATGATTGAAGACAGGAGTGCTCTTGTCCATTTTTCTAGCCGTGTGTGCTCTCTGTGAAGATGAGTTTGTATTTTTTTAACCTGCATGGGAAATCCAGCAGTGGAAAAGTTACTAATCCAGAGAGTTCAGGAAGTTTGAGCAGGAGGGGTCAGGCAGCTTCACAGCAAAAATAAGTGGCAGCTAACATAAGAAACCACAACTACTCATCCAATTTCCGGGGGCCAAGATGAGGGACCCGGCAAGACTGCGTCTGACTGTCAGCCTCTTTTCTAAGTACCCATCTGAATTTTGACACTGGTTTCCCTGCTTGAATCCTATATGAGCCCAGATAATGCTTACGCAGACAGTTGCTTCTTGGGAAAATGTGGAAATCTTCTTTCTCTCCTGTGACAGTTGCTGTTTTGCCAGCTGGGAAACTGAGGTGTTTCAAAGTTAAATAATTAATGTAATGAGGTGCAGCAGGGCTTGGAAAACATCCCGCTCCTTACTTGTCTGCATTGCGTACACTAGCCTGCATTCGCACTTACAGTGGATCAATGGCAAGGTTTAATAAAAGCTTCCAAATCCTGTGCATTTTTCCATGAAAGAAAGAAGTACCATCAGGCTAGAGAAGGTGAGCCTGCAGGAGGAGAGCATTCCTCTGGTGATATGGAGCTGGTTTCTTAGCATTGCCAAACATTTAGGCTGATAAGTTCCTTACGGAAGTTACTGAGCCACATCTTATGCTGCCTAAAGCTTCACTAGTGACAGCAGACAAGGTATTACAGCCATGGGCATGACCTCCAGCCACTGTAGACCTGGACTGGATTCTTCTGGGCTGCACTATCCTGGTCAAGGCAAAACTTTCCAGAGACCAGCTTTGGGTGTTGCTGGGCACCTTCCATGAAGAGAGCAGCTCAGTCTGCAAGGATCCTGGCCATAGGCTTTCTACTGCTACCTCACTCATAGCTCCCCAGAATCCAGAGGAGAGAACCTGCTTTCCACCAGGCTGCTGCACTGCATAGTCAGCACACAAGGGAGAGTGGAGCGGGATGAGCAGGGCAGCTGGAATACGTGTGCTCACAGATCTGCCTCCATTTATATTTCCTGATTTTTTTAAGAAGGACAGCAGAAAACAATAGCATCATAAAACCCAAATTTTAGCTGATTTCCAAGCACTGGGAGTGTGAAATGCTCATGTACCTTAACTGCTACCATGGAAAATACCTTTCAGTTCAAGCCGGCATCTTTGAGGATTTCCTGGGAGTTGCAAGTGGCACTCTGCCATATATAGGGATTTAAACACAAATAAGAACTGGTCTCAGTGGTGAATGAGGAGCATGGATCCTTATGAAAATATGTTGCTTGCAGGCATGTCACAGACTGGCAATGACATCAGTCTCAAAGGTGGTGCTGGCCTCCTTCCACCACCCAGCACTTCTAAAGGCCAACTTGGCAAGTAGAGGGGACATTGTGTGGAGCTGTTTGTACAGCAAATATGGTGCTGCAGATTGGGAAAATGAAATCAAGTACCACCTTAAGCCATTTCCTTATGCTTTCTTCACTGTGGGTGGGACTAGGTCTGAGTTTAAAACAAAAAGGAGAAACAAAATAAAATGTCAGTTTTGTTCAGTGTCACATTTAGCTCTGTGGATGGCACCAAGTTTCTGTCTGTGCCTGCCTGTCTATGCCCAGAAGCTTTGGGTATATTCTTTTGTGATGAGAACCAGTATAGCAAAGCAGCTGGGACAGGCTTTTATTGTGCTGCTGAAAGAGACCTCAACACCTTCAGTGCCCTTCTTGTTCTCAACCTCATCCTTACTCAATACACTAGAGCCTGGCATACAAATGGAGGATTTGTGTAGTGCCTCTTGTTTGCTGAACACTGTGAAACCGCTCCAGCATCGACTGTCTGGGCACTGGATTCCTCCAGGGATAATGTGGCAAAACCATTCTTGGAAATCCAGTGCTGTTCTTGGAAATGAGGAAAGTTTGCTGTAGCAGTATCAAAGTATCAAATGATTCCTTCACAGATTCTCGATAAGGTCAGATTTCAAAGTCAGGGCACAACTTTAAACCTAAAAGACAAAGCTTTCTAAATAATCCTTATATATTTATGACTGAAAAACTATGCCATTGCAACCTTTAGCCTCAGCAAAAGGAGCCTATTTTCTGCCTTGAAAGTTGAAGAGGACAGAAAGATCCTGGTTTTAGAGCACTGTTTATCATTATAATTTTGCTTAGTTTATTAATAATTGATTTTTCCTTGGTCCTATCAAATGTCACCCTCCTGTTTCTTTACAGTTTTTCACTGAAACTTTAAACATTCAAATTATAGATACAAACAAAGGCACACATGGAGTATTATAAGATTGTCTTTTTCTCTCCTCATGTGATTCAGTAACTTTGGCCAGTTACTCTGCTTGGGCCCTAAAAGTACTGGTAATTCTGTAATTTCTTCACAGAATTTGGCTTCCCTTTCTTCCTTGGTCTTGGGCCCTGATTCTCCATTCCTCACGTACATAAAGCACCCAAGGGATTTAACAAGGAAGGGAATATGGGATCAGGCCCTGGCAGTTTGCAAAGTATAAAGAAACTTGCTCCTGCTGGGCCCCAGCTGGCAGCATTTATGGCAGATCTCCAGCTTCTCGCAGCAAAATTGATCTCTGTGCCAGAGCCCAGAAACAGAACCCACTCCCTGCTCCTGTCGAGCTGCAGTGCAAGGGCAGGACACAAAGCTGCTTGGTCCTGAAGGATGGCCCTTCACGATGCCTTTGAGACTTACATCCAAACTACTCATCAAAGGTGTCACACTCTGTTTTGCATTACATTTGAAAATAAGGAAGACTTTATAAGCTCGACTGAGTGTCCAGATAAAACAGAAACCGAACTGTCCTATGTGTGGGTGCATCTGAAGCCTGTAGCTTAACTGACATTAATGATAAAGATGAGCTTCACAGGTATTAGAGTGGTGGAGGATTACCTCTGCTTTCACAGGCAGTGCAGACAGCTGATGAAGCTAAGAACTCAGCAGTTACCTTCACCTGCACCCATTCTTCCTCCCAGATGCCATCTTCTATCCATCATGGACATCTCTTGCATTCTGACAAAAGATCCACGACTTTCGGCCCAAACAGTTTCTTTTTTCCAGTCCAAGTTTCCGTTGTTGCTGTAGTTTGTTCTTTACCATAGCACAAATGTTTCAGATCCAGCCTAAGCCCCTGGCTCAGGGCAGACATTTTTACTGATTTTAAAATTTTGGCAAAATAATATATCGCAGGGTTTGATCCTCCTGGCAACTTCTGAAGCCATTCACATCTATGTAAAAAGCCTATAGATTAATTTCTTTGCATAAATTACTCTACTAGTTGCACTGAGAATCAACAAAGTGACTCAGACACAGAGTCCAGCCCAGATTCTTTGATTCCATACCACTTCTGTGCTCCATGCACACGGGGAAAGGAAGGTGCAGAGACCAGAGCACTGCCAGCCACATCTGCAGGAGCCGTCTTACAGAGAGCAGAGGTTGTCTAAGGACCTCTTTCCTTCCACTCCATTTCAAAATGTACGCAGAGATACAATTCTTCTCCTGATTTTCATCATATTTAAAATGTTATATTTTGGTGAGAGGTATTTTAGAGTCAGAATTAACTTTTCTGACTTGTAAAGATTTTTGTTTCTGTCTCCTACGCTGCTCCGTGCCTAGCAGCCTTGCATTATTTCAGCCACATTATACCAAAGTTAACAATAAAAATAATGAAAAGGATACACAAGAATACACTGTGACAGCAACACTTTTTGTATGGTTGGGCTATGAGCCCAATAAATATTTGCTACCTTGGGAGTGGAAGGTGTTCTGTAAGGCACCTGATTTTCCTTTTCTTTATGTTAAAAGAGTGATGAATTTTAACTTCCACTGGAAAAAAAATGGTTCAAACTGTGCTTGCCATCAAGGAAAATTGAGAAAATGCTTTGAAGAGCAGTATCGATTCTAAACCTCTTAAGCCACAGTAAATATCAATCCTGGTTTTGCAATCAGCTTTTCCAAGTTAAGGTTTTCATGGGCACCCACTCATACTGATCCTGTTACAGCATTGTGGATTCAAATCAAGAGAAATAGGCAGAATTACGGGGGGAAATGCCATTATAAATAAAAATGGTTTGATTTTTGTTAACACTTGCTAAAAGTCAATATGTTATCAGTTTCCTGATGCAAAAGAAGGGATTTTTTTAAATATTAAGATGTCGCAGAGGGTCCACAAGCTGAGAATATGAAACCCATAAATTATCATTATATCAAAAATAATATATCTAGCTATCCTAGGAACTTTCCCCGGCGTACCGGAGAGAGGAGAGTGCTTAGTCCCACATAGGTTAATGCCTGGGAAAGCATTCAACTTATAGAATCTACAAATGACTGGCAGCCAGCACTAAATTTGTTGTCTTGAATCAATTGAGAGTGGTGTGGGAGATCCCACAAGGGGTATTATCCTGTTTGGCCTTAAGCCAGTCACTGGAAAATATGCATATTGGAGGTGAAATTGAATTGCACAGATTTGTCTTCTAAATATTCACCATATGCTCTCACGAAAGTAAGTGCCAGCCCCATCTATAAAATGAATTGTTTATTGTGTAGCTGCTTTCTTTAGGCTTTGCTTCAAATCCTTAGTATACAACATGAAATCTGTAAATGTTTGAGTCATATACGAGACAATAAATGAGTTTATTCCAAATTTTTAGAAAGAGAGGCTTGACAGCCTGAATGTTTGTTTACATGTGGATTGCTCTGCTTTATGTAATTACAGTCATGCTCCAGTCCCTCAACAGTTTCAGCTTATCTCTTTTGATCCTAAAACTATTTGTGTGCTGTCTCAACTATTGTGGAAAAGGTAAGTACCACCCCAGAAGAGACCTCATCTCAGTCATCATTAATAAACTTGTAACACAGAAAAGTAGCACAACCCATTCTCTAGTTAATAGCATCTTCTGTGGTCTGTAGAAAGCTGGCAAAACCAACTGAGAATTAAAGCTGTACAGAATATATGTTCAACGGTTATCTAAAAAATAATAGGAATGTCTTGGTAGCTCCAGCTGGCCTGTGTAGCAATACAAGAAAACAACTGTAATGACCTTGACATTTTGACTATACAATGCTAAAAGATGCCTTAGGGCCTCCGAGTGAGAAACATCAAAGAAGCCAGGAAGAATTTCTGCTGTGAGTAGGTCTGGATGACATCTAACACCAATTTCACTTGTAACCTGTTCTCCAGGTCCTGTTAAATGAAGTTTTGATTTGCACAGAAAGTGTGGTATGAGGGGAGAGATGAATGAGAAAGAAACTCAGTGTTTTCCTGAGGCAGCCACCCTAGTGCTGCAGTACACCCAGGCAGAAATGAGGAATGGGCATCCCAGAACATGGACAAAGATGATAGAGCCTGGACAGAAAAGAATAATGGGGGTTTGGACTGCCAGGTAAGAGGTATTCATGTGAACAAGCAAGGACCCCAATCATTCTTGCAAGTGACAGCTGGTAGAGATACCTTCCAGCTATGTGTAAAATCCCAGAATGGCAAAGCTTTCCCTCCTGAAGCACTTCTAAAAGGAATCTATAAAGATGGAATCCAAAGGCACTGAATCCATAATATTGGGTCTGGTGGAAATGAAAAGCAAATTTGTCTGTTAGATGCCAAACTACTGGGTATGACATCTACCATCTCCAAGCTGTCTTAGTGCAAAGAGGGCTGGTACTCTCTGAAGATAGCCCTCACTGGACCCTAAGGAGGGCTTCCTGCAAGGTTTAAGACACAGCTTACGTAAAGCATGAGCAAGAGCCATAGGTGGGGGCAAGAAATTTCCCTACCTCCTCCTGCCTTAAGTATGATTAACAAAGACAAGACCTCACAAGTCCCTCTGCATGAGTTCAGTGCAGGGATGTGTCCATACTTTGAGGAGAATCTTTTGTTTGCGGGACTTGTAACCAATCTCTCACCCAAGTTTACTTCTCAGATTGAACACCTGGTATCAATATGTTGTACCTTTAGCTTGGCAATTTTTGCTGTTGTGATGCTGAACTTCGTGTATTGCGTGACTTCATGACTGCTCTTGGGATGTGTTTCTCCTCCAAGATCAATAAGGGTTCAGAAGTGAAGGAAAAATATTTTTCAAATAAAGGAGGTTTTTTTATCCCTTAGAGACATTTTGCCTTCTTGTGTGATTGCTCACTCTGCAATCTGTTTGTTGATATTTTTCTTCTCGTGTTTACAACATCACTGAGGAAGTTCCCAGAAAAACAACACCAGGTTCACTAAAAATGATGGCTTCTTGGGAACATTATCTCAAGAAGCAAATGCTTGCCTATATTTCTGCTGCTTTCTTTAGCAGAACTCATGAGTTTCAGAGCATAACAAATTCGTGTTTGTTCTTTCCCGTACTGCATTTTTAGATACCCACGATGAAGTACACAACTCCACCAGGGCACTCTTCCTCCTTCTCATAATGTGTTTTCCATAGAAACTCCAAGCGGCCTGAGGCCGCACAGCTTATGTTCCTTCTCCCGACTCTCATAAGGAATCACAAACTTCTTTTTGTGTTTGGTTGAAGTATAAATGTTGTTACAGTATCCACCTTAAATATAATTTTGTTCTTTCTCTGACAAAACAACATGTTTATAGTTGATCTCGCTTTAAATGTATGGGATCCACATATTAGCTTGTGGTAAGTTGTTGGACTAATATGTTTTATTCAGTAACCTCCTAAGAAAGTAGACCCCTGGAACTTACATCTTCGTAACAGTTGCAAAAAAAAACAACCAAAAAACAAACAAAAAACTCCACTCAAAAATAAACAAATAAACAAACCACAAAACCCCCAAACAACTCTGATTGAAGAGTAACACTTCCGGTAGAGATGAGATGATTTGCCTTGGGACAACTTAAATCTAGCACTGTTTCTACCATTTTCTAGGAAAAGCACGTCTTAATAGTGCCGACATGAGACATCTTCATTGGTGTCCATACCATACAGGGAATTCCTAACTTACCAAAGACCTGAAAGCAAAGAGCTGAAGCGGAAATAGCAATATTCATATGGCCTACATCCATTTCAAGTTACTCAGTTCAAGGCTTTTTAAGCATAAGAGGCAAAGACGGCCCAGCTCACCAGGCAGATGTCAACGCTATGCAGCTGTTAATTAACAATGTCTGGACCTTTGCCTTGCAGTTCAGGATTTCAGAGTTACTCAGAGCACTTTTTTTTTTTTTAATGACTTATTATGCCTGCACAATCCACCAAGATTTTCATGCACAGTCATCCCCAGAATATTTTTTAATAACTTCCTCTTTACAGCTGGAACAGAAGATGGTGTTTTTAATGGAGTTTAGTAGGGCCTTCCTAAGGTCGTCTTTCCAACAGACAGGCAGCTAGAACTAAATAAAATTATGCTCTACTTCCAGAAAAGATAAGCATGTCGTATATACGTAGAAAAAAATACATAGTATGCTTGTAAGTCCTACTTCTAAAAACGTTTATTGTGCTCCCTCTGCCATGCTCTCTTCAGGTCCAGGAACCTGCACAGGGAAACCTGCCACTGGCTGATTTTCACTTCAAGTCTCTCCCTTCTGATTGTCTTCTCAAGATTCACTACAACGATTTAGATGCAGCATTCTCTGTGGTGCAATTGATTCCCTATGGTGCAATTATCGAAGATTCTGATATAGTAAGTGCTTACTGGTCATCTTAAATTTTTTGTGTATGTGTTGCTGAGAACTTCATGTACTTCCAGGCATGCTTTTTTCAAGCCTTAGCCTGTATGTTAAGCAGAGTTTTGTTTCCAAAAGGTGCTATATTGGGTCACTTTTTTCCTGAGTGGTTTTGGGGCACTGTTGAGCCTCTAAAATATGTTAAATCAGTCAAATTAAATGGTACTTGCAGAGATGTTGAGATCTGGTGACAGCCACAAAGGACAAATTGGTCTTTTGGAAATAATCTCAGTTTACCATCTGCATTATTAGCTGTTTGTCAAAACAGCACTGAATATCTGACATTATTGAAAAACAAACGGATCCTGCAAAATGTCTCAAAGCCTGTGTGGTGCAAATCACTCCGTAATAGTTGCAGTGATAAAATCCATGCTCATATGGGTAAGCCATTCATTTTCTACCCATGGAAACAGTTCATGAAGCTGTTTCTGTTTTGGATACAGGTTAGAAAGCTCTGATTTCCTGGATCTGCAAGGAGGATAAGAAATTATTAATTGTTCAAAATGGGGTTAGGAGAGCTTGTAGCCACCACACCAGTGACCCAGATAGCACTCATCTGAGAAAAGCATGGGTAACTGAATGATGCAGAAGCCCTGGGAATTTCAAGTCCCTGACTTGAAAAATTTGAGAAGGAAAGAAACGGAGGAAGGATGGATTCAGCCCTAGAAAGAGGTACCTTGATGAGTTGTCAAGAGCTAAAAAAATGTTTACTTGATCTACTTATTTCCTGCAGAATGAAGACAGGTGGTCTTTATGAGTGATCACGAATGCCCAAATGATTCAATATGTCAAGGTCCTCTCATGCAAGCTTGAAAGTAAAATCTCTGGAACAGGGAGAAGGGAAGATGAGGCAAGAATTGTAGACTTGACACACATACCGAAGAGATCACCTCAAAAGACTAGCAAATTTGTGCACAGGTTATATTTATTTTCAATTAAACACAATTTTGAGTTCCTTCGATTTTACTTTGTTGAAAGAGGAAGAAAAAAATCGCCAGCTCTCTAACAGATTGGGGACCTGCTCATTTCTAGAAATATCCCAGGAGGTGAACATTATGTGGTGAAATGTTTGTGGCAGCAGTGCTGCCTATGTAACAGAAGGTGCGTAGGGAATGCTCTAGCAAATTATTCATGGACAATAAATAATACATAATGTGTCTCAAAGATTAGGGAAGTGCAATCTGCAATGTACACAACATTTCTATTCCAGAAGTCATTTTTATTTTTGTTTGAATAGTTTTTTCTAAACATTAACTCTGTGGGTGAGCATGACCTTGCATGAGCCTGGGGGCTTTTTCATACATTGTAGGACAATTCTCACATCTAATACACAAATTAAAAGAAATTTTCTTTCTGATCCTGTCTTTATTAGGATTTATTATTAAGTTCATATATAACCAGGCTAATTTGTTAGCTTTTTGTATCCATGTTTTCCTGGGGGTAATATTGACCCCAACCCATACTATTCTGTTGGGTTTAGTGGCAGTAATAGTGTTTCAATGTCAGTTATAGAGCAGGTTCTGGGGCAGTAAGTACTGCATCAGCCTTCTGTAAAATATGCTCTCCATCCTTGGGACCTCATAAACTAGGTTGTGATAAGTTGCAGCTGGATGATGAGGTAACAAGCAAGAAAGATATCATGTCCTAATTAAAGGACTTGGCTTGCTTTCCACTTGGCTACTGCAGTAAAGGGAGTTACTTGGAAAGCTGCTTGTCTTCCTACCTCATGTCTGAATAATGTTTATTAATCATCACTGATTTCTCAGTGCACTTCTCCCCTGTGAGAAACAAGGGAGGATCTTTCCCTTTTACCCTATGTGGTTTGCAGCCTGGATGACTCAGGCTAAGCTGTGCTATTTCTTCTCCTTTCTTTTCAGGTGATGTGTTTACCATGCTCTGGACTGGGCTGCAGAAGAGCTTGGCCTTCCCCATTAACTATTTAGAAAGAAGCTATACTAAACTGATGGGTACTTTTGCCTAAGATTACCTTCATTCACTCTCATGATCTCTTGGGCAAAAGTGGTTGGGATCAGAGGGACAAGCAAACTTTCTTTGAAGATTTAACTGTCCTGTAAAGATTTATTTCCAAGAGAAATTCTTAGGGGTAGTTCCAATCCAATTTCACATTTATTTTAGGCTCTTCTTCCAGTGGAGGTTTATATTGGACATTAGAAAAATTTCTTCACCAAAAGACTTATCAAGCAGTGGAACAGGCTGCCCAGGAAGTGGTGGAGTCACCATCCTGGAGGTATTTAAAAGACATGTAGATGTGGCACTTGGGGACATGCTTTAGTCCCATAGACTTGGCAGTGCTGGGTTAACAGTTGATGATCTTGAAGGTTTTTTCCTACCTAAATGATTCTATGATTCTCAAATATATCTTTTTCAAATTCAGAATATATATATATTTATATTTTTTTTTTAGTATATCGAGATAAAGAAGTGGGAGGGGAAAAGCTATACAATTTTTTTTTACTTAACTTTTTGAGTGTCTCCTCTTGTACAAGAGTCTTGATATCTTGTAAGTCTTGACACAAATACTTGAACAGTGTCTAGTTACTCTCTGGAATTAAAATGGTAGCCATTAACAGAAATTAATTATAATTATGAATTCTAAACTATGTTTAATCCAAGATTCATGGATGCATAGTATTTACGTAGTGAAGAGATAGCCACAATAATATAGGAGCAATTGAACTGAACAAATATAGTATGTATTTCCAGTTTGAGAGTTATTAATTTGAAAGATCCCATTTCTGTTTCGTCTAGCTAGAATTTATGGATAATTTATCTTCAATATAAATATACTGAAAAGAAAAATTTCTTTAGCAAAAAAAGTTACTTGATTTGATTCTATGATTAATTATTTGTTAATAATAAGACATCAGACTGTAGCTGTACACATCTTGGGTGCTTTCAAGTTTTCAGATTTGTCTACTTTCAGTGCTTCAAAAATCTAGTTTCTTGCTGAAGGGCACATGTGCAATTTAAGAGACTATCATATTCTCAAGCTATTGTTAAAAACTCTGTTTTGCAAACTACTCTCAAATTGACCTACTTTGCTCTTTAAACCAATTTCCTTGGAAATGACAGAAGTAATTGGCATGACTGGTGAGTACCAAATTTAGTTGAAGATAAGAACATAGGAAACTTTGAAAAGAAATATGTGCCTTGCATTAGAATGATGAAGCACTCCAAGTACTTTGGTGGAATTATGGAAGGAGAGAATGTTCTCTGGGTCAGCTAGAAGGAGAAATAATTAATAGATCATTATACCTAAAAACTATCAACTGGAAATCAGATGGTGACAAGCAAAGATAGGTTATGCCAGAGTTCTCCTGGGTTACTCCTCTCCAATTCCATATAAAAGCATATAGCTCCTCCTTTTTTAGTTCTCTCTGGTAGGTTAGCAGGTTGCAGAACTACATTCACAGTCTTCAGGAACAGCTCCATCTAAGGCTGCATTTCATCAAGTATTCACTAAGGACAGACATTTTAGCAAAATTTCTAAACTGCAAAAGACAATGAGCAAGTTTATTTAATGAAAAAGAGCTGATAAAATGTCCTTACTTCCCTGCATCCTTCTCTTAGCCAGGTCTCACTTTCATCTTAGCTTTTGTCTCAGCTGGCCTCACATTCATTCCTACTTTGCTGACAGAATGAAAAGAGGACCAAAAGGTAAATGCTGCCTCATTAATTCATCAAACTGTTTCACTGAACAGAAGTATGGAAAAAACTAGAGGTAGGGACACTCCACACAGAGGTACTGAAACTAGACAATCCTTTGCCTCATTCTAGCTTCCCACTCTGTGTAGAAGAAAGCCCTTGGCATGGCAGAAATGAAACCTCCTGCCTTATTCTTCCAATTTGATTTTTTTCTCCTCTTGGACTCATTGTTGTGGTTTTAAATTCTTGCTGTACCTTCAGGCTCTAGCATCACACCTACTCATTGAAAAGAGCAGTCATCCTAAAAGCATCTTCTGCAGATGCAGACTGTGACTAAATAACCTCTCATTCAGTTTACCATTCCCATCTTTTGAGTGACTTGGCAGTACTAAAAGGAACCGCCACTGTAAGCCCTTTATCAAAAAATCTAAAAATACTCATACACCTCAGGATTGTTCATTTTCTCCTTTCTGTCTTCTTCCATGGAGAGCTGTTGTAACACTACCGCTATACCAAACTCACCTGGAAGATTTAACAAGCAGCAACCAGCAAAAAAATGTGAAAGTGGAAAGCCTTTTCTGAAAACAGTGGGCAGCTATTCAACAGCTGAAATCACTGGGATGATTTGTGCAAGTCAGTCACTGCTCAGCAGTGCCAGTAAAGATCTCACAATTTCATCAGATCCCACAGAGGCCTTATAGGAGCCTTCCAACCCCTGATGCATGAGGTCTGGGATGCAGTTCAAGAGCTGACATATGTGCTGCAGAGAGACTGGCTGGTCACAAACAGATAAACCGTCTTATCTGATGTGACAAAATCCGTGTTCCCCAGCAATTGCCAGATGTTGTCAGTTCTCTCTTCAGAAGATGAAAAGGCTAGGAAGACATGCAAATTGTGGATGATAAGAGGATGTGACTATGACCCTCGGGCCTGACAGCTGATATTAGGCTGTTCCCGTGGCTCTGTTATCTCCAGTACAAGGCTCTCCACAAGGCCTAATGACACATCCTCTTAGTTTTCACACTCACATAGCAAATTCATCGTGGCATGCAATTTACAGAAAAGTAACATAGTAGTACAAGAATGAGCTTGTACCTGAAGAACGTCAGGATTTTAAATGTCAGGATTTTAAACCAAACATTTTTTTTTCCAAATGCCGTTGACTTTGTAGCAGTTAGGAGAATGGACTCCTAACATCAGGCGAAGTAGAATCCTAGCAGAACATGGCCTTCCATCATAGGTTTCATCATAAGCTCAGTCAGGTTAATAACACAGAAGCAAACCATTCCCCTTATGGAAGAGACAGAACATGCAAAAGTTGTGATTAAGTCTTGATGGATAGATGTTTCTCTGCCCTCACAATATTTGTGTGCACAACTAACTGTATAAATTCATTTATGTCCTTTTATGGGATCAAGCATGACATACAGCAGAAAGAAAAAGAGACAAGTTTCCCAGAGCTTTTCCTGTTGCAGTCACAATTGTTGATTTCAAAGTTGAATCATTAGGTTCATGAATCTAAACTATTTGAATGCTGATACTCCTCAAGATAGGCAGTTGGGAATACACAAGGCTCTGTTTCCTCCTAAAATGTTATGGACAAAGAATGGCTTAATTTCTCATTCTTATTGGTCCTCTACTTGGTACTACCTGAGGTAAAATACATTAAATAAAATTAATCTCAATTTCACTGAAAGTAGTCCTTGTTCTGTTTGGCACAAAGAAGTGGGGCCATCACACTACAATAAAGATGTTACACCGCCCTTGAGGATCCTCAGCAGGGCAAAGGGAAGCACCTCATCTGCCTGCCCCTGACTAAGCTTTACCTGTTTTTATGAAGTAATTAACACTTCCATCATGTGTCTTACCTAAGAGCCTAGCATGTACTACTAATGTCAGTTAATATCTCTATAAATTAAGAAATAATAATTGTTAATTTATTGGAGATTAACATTCTAAATTCATACTGAAATTGCTTTTGTGCACCTTACATATTGGCCACAACTAAGGGTATTTTTCTGAAATACGTATTTATATACAAAAATGGAAATTCATTCTAAAATATGAGATTTCTTTCTCCTGAAAGGTCTGAGAGAATATTGGAAATCCTGGATATCATTTTAAACCCTGCAGCAAACTGCGATCAAAAGAATGTTCTTCCTGAACATCTCCTTTCTCCTTTCTATCCCATTTACTATGTCCTTGGAATTCCTTAAGAAAAAATGACCCTAAACATAAAAGCCCATTGTTTCATTTCTAAAATAGAATGCACAAGCATGACACATTCTCTGTCCAGTGCTTTGTAATGGCTGAGTGCTAGGTGACTTTATTTGCTATATGGGAGCCAGTAAACCCATTTAGGCAGCTATGTTATATACAGTTTCCTTTAGTATACACCATTCTTTTTTCTAACTTTTAAATTTGTTTTACAAAGGAAATAAGTGTATGTAATGTATGGAAAACATTGCTATGCACCACTCCCTTAATAGAAAGGGACAAACTGGAATTTCAAGAGAATTTGACTACATCTGCATTTTAAAACAAACTTTGGATTTAACCTGCTGTTTCCTTTTTTCTTTTGCATGCCAGATGTCTGATGCATGCTGACCTCCCATCATTTAGTTACAACCTTGTGTCACCAAACAGTCCAGCTATGGCCCATGAATTTTAAACATACCTTCTCTGATTACCCAGAGGTAGGATTCTCTCAGTATGTCTGCAAACCAAAACTCTTAACTCAGCAACTCTTTAACTTAGTCCTCAAATGTTTGGCACAAACCAAGTTTCTCTGCAAAACTAAAGAGAGGTGGGGGATTCACTTCAGTTCCTCCCCTCAGCAAGGGTTGTGTCAGGAGCACAGCGAGAACACCACCCCTGATCTAAAGCAGAGCCTCTCACAGAGACAGAACTTGTTGTGCTCCATTTTCCAAGGACAGACAGTACTTAACCCAACTCCCAAGGGATATGATGGGAAGCTGGACTCTGCCCTTCATTTGTAGTTCCTGTTCTAACACAGGAGGTAACACCACATCTTATGGCATGAGTGGCTGAGGTGCAACAGTTTGTTGAACATGCTCATAGCTGAGACTGTGAGTGAGACTTGGTGGAATTACACACTAAGCAACACTGGTATGAGACCAAAAATAACCCATCTGATGCTCAAGATGTCCAGGCTATCAAGGTGCTGTCTCTGAACCCGTAGACCAGCCCTAAATCAAGTCTGTCTGGTTCCTGAATACATCAGTTATTTTTGTTCTGTAAAACAGAGACATGTTTTGCAAATGAGACAAAAAAACAAGCATGCCTCCTAGAGCAAAATCATTTCTCTCCAGGACAAAATGAAAAGGGAATCCATTTCATGCCAGGGAAACAAGAACCAGTATGGCTCAAATGTGGACAAATTCACCTTAGTTCCTTGAAATCTGAAACAAAGGCAGAAGAGAAATCAGTCACAGAGATAAAAGCTGCAGTTCGACTATCCTTAGTCTGCGTTTTTCTTGTCATGCTAGAGGTCAGAGAAGCAGGATATACTTATCCCTGAGATGACAAATGAAGGTTAGAGTATTCATGCGGAATTCCACTTGTATTGTGAGATATGAAATGCCGCTTTGAAATGTGCCTTGGATTAGCATTCCTGAACTATGGAAAACAAAGCCCCTATCTGAAATTTCTGGGGTCCGGAGAGCATGCAGGAGCTGCTGCAACCCTGCTCTGGTTAGTCTCTCCTCTCCTCTCCCTGCCACATCCTCATTTTGTTACTTCTCTGAGATGCACAGCTGTGGGCTCACCTCACTTATATGCTGTACCCAAGTTTGCTGCCTCCTCTTTCCTTTCCCCTCTATCTGTCCCCACCCTAGCTCCAACCCATCCCTCCCTCCTGGCACCACACAGGGACTGGTAGTGGCTTCTTTGCCACTGTCAGCAGATTTAAACAGTTGCCTTTTCATTAATCCAGGCTGTGTGTGTGTTACGCTTTGCATATAATTCTAGACAGCTGCAACTTGGCAACACTGCTGTAAGATCTCCATGGAGTAAGGTTGTTGTTAGCTGTTGGACTTTAGTATCCAACTCCAGTCCATTCATGTTTCAGAAAAGAGAAATTTGACCTCAGTAACTAAAAGAAATATAGTGTTAACTTCTGAAAGTAAATATTATCCTGCTTTTGTCTCCATTTTTCCTGTGCCACACATAAGCATGCCATATTCATTACCTTTGAAAATCTCATTCAGCCAAAAGGCTGGTTTTGACCTAGTGAATACGGCCAACTAGGTCACATTTTTATAGATGGCGACTCTTATTTCTCTGTTCTATCTGCACCTAGGCTGTCCCTCTGCTATGTTCTTAATTGCCTACAGGTTTTCCAGGATAACTCTCATTGTATCTTTCTGGACAAGAGATTTTGATCTCTGACATAAATTCAGACCAACTCTGCATTTAATGCAGTCAAAGGAATGTATTATGAAATTACCATTTTTTCATGTACACACACTTATTAGATACCATAGATATAATAAATGGCACACTGAGTTGAGCTATTTCTAGAAAAACAACAGACATTAAAACCAGAAATTATTTGCACAGATTTGTGGAGCTGTGTTTTTCATTTCATTAAGGAGAGGCAGCCAAGAAAACGTGTTACGTTTTCCAGTAATTCACATGAAACTTCAGTGTCCTATATGAAGCATGGTACCCCTGATTCTTTTTATCCATGAGCTTCAGCAATTTGGAGAGCCCTCAGCATGAGCCAGCAGCCTAAAGGAAAACAAGCACGAGGAAACAACACTTCTTTGCATGCGAGACTCGGCCATGCCTTACCAAACACAAACTCAATTCATCATCTTCCAGACGCTATTTCATACCAACAATTTTGCTGTCTCTTTAATGCATCTGTCTGTTTATCTATTCTCAAGTACCATCTGCTTGTCCCGCTCTTTCGCACCGCACATGTTCACAGCGACTACACCTCCAAGGTGACAAATGAGCAGTCGAGCTAATTTCATTGGGATAAACAAAAAAGCAAGAGCCAGATGGAAAGCCATGGAGAGAGCCAATGTCATCTGGGGGGAGGAGAGAGTGTTTGGAGGAAGAATCACCATAACAACGGCAAGTGCAAAGAAGAGGTTTCTATTCTGTCTATTCCACTAATTACTACGAATATTCTATTCTTGCACTGTGGTTTATCCATGTCCAGATCAATGATTTACTGGCAGATGGCTTATTTTGGTTTGGTTTCGCTTTTTTTTAACATTAAAAAAAATCATGGTTTGGTTTTCATGAGGTTTGGGGGTTAGATTTTTTAGTTCTGTTTTAGGAATTTAAATTGTTTTAATTAGACACTCATAGGGAAGCAGTGCTTGGAGGAGTTTAATGACTTTATGAATTTTGAAATGAGCCCACCCTTTTAGAGCAAATTTTAATTACTGTAAAGACATAAGTTGCTCACTGATAATGTTCATTCAGATCCTGCTTCAGTTTACAGATAATCTCCTGAGACTGTAACTTCTTTTCTCTATATTGCACTTCCCAGCACTGGTACAGCATAAAGATCCTACAAATAATCCTGTCTACACTGGCAAAGGTCCATCTAACTTCAAAGCTCCAGGATCTTTCTGCCTGTCAAAACACAAAGATTGTACCCATTTAACTAAACTGGTTTAAAAACACACTTTAGGCAAAACACTGACAATTTAATGTGTGTGTTCGTGTGTGTGTAGCTTTAAAACTAATTTATATTGTCTTAGACTGCCTCATCAAGAGATGTATCTGTAAGTGGCAGAAGACAGATTGAGATGAATATGCCTGTATAGGTCTTAACAGGATATAGATTTTTAAAACATGATTTTAGTTTGATGCAACTTTGCTTGATGCATGTTTATGTAGCACAAAGCAACACAATGCAGGCATAACTTAGCTACTGTGTGGGGAGCTAGCTTAGAGCTGGAAGCAAAACTCTCTGGCCAGACTAATAAGCTTATTAAAAAAAAGGCACAGTACAATGTTTTGTGCAGATATCTGGGCTAGCTGGGCATTCCCACATAGGAAAACTCAGTGACCTTACTGCAAAGGACACTCTGGTTTATAATTTCTAGTGACACACAAATACAGAGCTAAGCCAGAGGGCTGAGAAACCTCTCAAGTTCACTGTTATTGCATCCAATAATGGCTCAGTAAATTTAACAATACAGGCTCAGCAAGTACTTTGCTAATACAAACAGACAAAGCACTTTAAAATGCCTCTGGTTTTTGTACAGTATCAGTATCATTCAGTGCAAATCAATTCCTATATCTCAACAATGTAATATTAAAAGAAAAATAACACGTGAAAGTAACATGATCTAACTAAAATGCCTCTCTACCCGAGCTTTCCAAAGTTCAATTTCATTGCTGTGTACATTCAGTGATTGCTTCAAAGACTAATCTATCTGCATCAGAAACTCCTATTTCACGCTTTTCAGTGAAATGCCTGTCAGAAAAAAAATTGCTCCTTTCCCCAGTAGAATATAAACTTTCACTTTGAAGATACATTTTCAAGCACTGTCCCCTAGACCTTTTCTATAAGAAAAGTCATTCTTGATGTAATACGATCATGTACTATTAGCATTCTCTTTTAAAAGCAGTTTTAGACTCTGTAAAGTAGGAGGTACTCTGTTTTCATGAGCTATTTTGCTGAATAGTGCAGAATCACTTTGTGTGGTGGAAGACTTTGCTCTTTGTCTCCCTTCTCTTACTAAACACACGGTTCTCCATCAGCTTACTCACCCAGTTTCCTTTTGTTATGCTAAACACTCATGGAAAGATTAAGGCTCGGATCTGTCCTATATTCCCATGCATTCCAACTCCACTCAATGCTATTCGTATGAGAAGCACCGTTAGGACACTATTTGATTACATTTGGGGCATGGTATTACGCAGTGCAGTTGCACATTAAAGTGGGGGCCTAGGCTTAATAAACAGAAGGGTCCATCCTCTTCTATAGCCTAAGTTCCTAAGGGAAAGGACCACTCATGTGGAAAAAGATCCTCAATAAAAAGCCCGTAAAAGATTAAATTTGATCCTTAAAATCTTATCTAAGACTTTTCTCTAAGTCATGCTGTACTCCGTGGAAGACAATCCCATGGTAAATCACGCCATGTATTCTTCTACTTGTAAATAAACAAAACAAATTATACGCCTGGAGAACATACCCAAAACCTCAAAAACAATGAGTTTTAGGACTGAGAATGTTGTGTATCTCTAAGTGTAAGTAAAAGAAATGTAAACAGAAAAAAGCTTACCATAAATTTAGCTCTCACATATGAATGTCAGTTGGTGAATTGGTATTGTAAGAAAGAAGTTCAGGTTCCACCTTTTTAAGATGTATAAATAATCTCCTTAGCCAGGCTGTTCCAGGGAAACAGGCATACCTGCCTACACACAGATGATTGCAAAACTTTTCCCCTCCTCCTCAGCAGCCATGAGATCCCAAAGTCAAAAGAATGGAAGACCTTGAAGTACATCAGAACCTTTCCTGAACAAACATCAGGGACTCTGGAAGCTAACTTCATCCAGGGCCTCCTTCACAGGCCTCCTGCAGTCTGCAAGGACAACAGCACAAGAGGAAAATGTTTAGTCATCTCAAAGATAGGAGACTCACTCTATTTCCACTAACATCCCCCTTCTTTCTCCTGCCTGCATCACAAATGTCCAGGTCCTTCTGAGGATCAGGTCTGGCCCCAGCAGCCTTCAGCATGTTTTAACCCTTTACCCTTTTCTCCCTCCTTTTTTATGCTCTGTTATTTCTGTTTCATCCTCCATACAAAGATGGAAAGATGGATGGGTCTGCAACTGGTGGCCTTCTGGTCATCGCCAAGGTGGAAAAAGTCAATGGATTCAGTTAGCAATAGACATTTGCCCACTAGCATTGCTTGCAATAATTGGCACATACCCTGGATGAAATGACCATAATACTCATTCTCCCTCTGAATGCACAAGGCATTTGAACGAGTAAGCAGCACCCTGAAATCAGTGAAGCAAGTGCTCTGAAGAAAATTACTGCCTTCCAGGACTATCTGGATTGCATGATATTAAAAAAAAACAAATCCACAGAATAAGCCTTATACAGCTTTAAAAAAAACCCTTCTCCTTCTGTCCCTGTGTAAATCTTTTCTTATATTAACTGCACTTTATTGAGGATCTCACCGCCACTGTGCCTGAAATAAGAGATGATATGTCTTTTGGCAAGATCAAAGATGGAAATTTATACCAGGAAAAGAACCTGTGAAAACTCTTGAAGGAAATCAATTTCCAATATAAAAATTCAAGTGGAATAGCTTTTGTTTAATCTTTTCAGAATGCTTATTTGATGAAGATTTACATGGACACACATTACTTCAAAATGCTGTGGCTCAAAATCTTAATAATCAATAATCAGTTCTGTTGCTTATTGTAGTGATGGATACTAGAAAATCTGCTGTGGCATTTAGCAGGTCCTGCAAATGGATCATACATGTGATAGAGGGAAGGACAAAAACCAAGAAAAATTCTGCAGTGAAGCTGTGACCCAGAAAGACACACCTGCTCATGTACTTGTGCCATCTCAAACCACCTTTATTTGAGTTCTCTGCACAAACATTATCATCCTCTAGGCTGTGAAGCTGCATATCTGGGGAATAAATTCTGGATTAAATAAATTCTTGGATTCTGCCAAGTGAAAGAACATTACTTTTCTAGTGGGTTCAGTATCAAGACTAATGGCTTTAACTTCACTACTCATTTTAAATTCTTTTGGACTTCCCAGCTTTGATGCCTCCACCTAGAAATACCCCACAGAAATACTGCCTTTCCTCACAGCAACTTTGTCAAGTTGCAGCTTAGCAACTTGACACACACAGAGCATTTAAAGATGCATATTACACTCAGCTTTATTATTAATAGTGCTGAATGTCCACTTTTCTGACGAAAAGGTTCCAGATCTCCTAAATATAATACTTGTAGGCACTTTATGAAAATAAAATATTAAAAATAGGACATTAAAGACCTATAGGACTATCTTTTATCTCTGCATGTACACAACAGTCAAGTGCAGCTTCATTTAATTCTGGGTTAGCCTAATTGCTGGGTACCTACCACATCCATCTGTGTGCATTATAGTGACTACGTGCACTGAGGGCTTAATGAGTCAGACACCTGCTCAGATGAACAAATGGACTAGAATTATCACTAGTAATATCATCCATACATTTAAGCTGCTCTTAATTTAAAAAGAGTGCCTGTGCACCAAAATAAATCAGTACTAGAACTGATTAGATTACTCCAGCCAGGATTGAATCTGCAGGAATAGTGACATATCCCCAGGACCATCCTCTGGCAATGCAACTGGAATGACTGCACCCACACAATTGAAGAGTGAGAGCCCTTGAAGCAGGGTAGTTCTGTTGGGAACATTCCTGCCAAAGGTACTGGGAAATGGGTGGGTGGGAAATGCTAGTTGACCTGGATCACCACTGCAATGGGGACTGCTTTAAATGTGTAATAGCATAAAAGACCAAATCTCACTGACAAGAAATGTTCCTGGCATTGTTCTATTTACTGTGATTTAATTACTAGTGAGCCCAGAACAAAAGTGCTATAGCGCACAAAACAAGGGAAGACATTTCAATTCAGTGCCTGTTACACAAAAATACCACTTTGTGTTTCCATACAATTAACAGAATCCTTATGCAATTTTCTGCTCTCAGAAAGATTTGACTATTAAGTAGTTTATACTCTGAGTAACTATAGATACTCCTGAGTCAAACATCCCAAACAGCCTCCTACAGCCAGATGAGTTGTTATAGTTGTGTTTATGGTGATATTTCAGAAAAAATAATGCAGGGAAATAACAAACAGAAGCAGAGATACAACAAAATCATAAAAGCCTACTTCATACTCAGTACATAAACCAGCATTCTCAATCTCATTTTCATCTATGTTGCTTGCAGTATTTAGCTGGCATTTCTCTCAGGGCTTTTTTTTTCCAAGGCCTGAAGGAAAACAGCTTTCAGTATAAGCTTTTTTCAAAGCAGATTTTGTGGCACTCAGTTAATACTGTGTTCTTACCAGCATGGTACTCCTGATTGCTCTCATCACCCTAAGTCACTGACACTGCAAACTCTACCTTCAGAAGAGCCCCACCTTCTTTCTAGGTTTGCACAGGTAGAAAGGCCCCAGCTGGGAGTTTTAGCTCACTTCTTGAATATTTCACCCTCTTCTTTCAATTCATTCCACCCTTGAATACCGTATCCCTGAATTCTGCCATTTCCTCACTCCTTTGTCCTCTCCCATCAAATATGAGTCTCCCTTCCTCATAATTCCTACTCACTCTACTTCTGTCCTGCTTGAGAGACATTCCTTTATATCTACTGAGTCATCTTCCAGACTTCCTTCACCTCATCAGTCTTATATCTTCCTTCATTTATATCAGTCTTATCACTGATTACTAACTGGAAAAATGACCACAAATTTCCCACTAATATTTGTCCATGTTCTTCTATAGCTACTGGGCAGAACCACCTCATGTACTTCCACCAGAAAAGCCCTCAACTCATTAATACCAGGACAAAGACTAAGAGGGACTGCTCAGGCTTGGAAGGCTTTATATATGAAAATGAGAGGTTGCTATTAAATTCTTACTGGTGCATGCTCAAACACAGGTTGCATACAGAACCACAGAGGCATAGAATCCTTTATGCTGAAAAAGACCTCTAAGATCATCAAGTCCAACCATAAAAGTAACACCTCTTTGCTCATCATTAAACCATGCCCCTAAGTGCCATATCTACGTCTGAGATTTTTAGCATTTTTTAATTTATATATTTTTTATATATGTTAAAAAACTTTTTAAATATATGCCTTTTTTTTTTAAATGGCTTTTGCATAGAGGTAGGGTGATCTAACAGTAAGGTGTCTTTATTTCCAGATTCATGAGTCAGTCTTCCTGTAAGCACATATGTAAAATTTTAGAATTTAGTGTGCAACAACACTTCTTTTGAATTGCCCAGTTACAATGATTACTCTCTGGAAAAAAAGGAGTCAGTGCATGCTAAAGTACAGGATAAAAAATTATATGGAAAGATGGCATGAACACTGCAATATTAAGTCTGTCCTGCATATAAGATGACAGAGAAGTTTCAGCTTCTCTCTTTCTCTTGTCATAGCCTCCAGCCCAGGTGGAGACATCCCTGTTCCATTGCCATGAGCCAAACTGGAGATGTGGCAGCCAGTTGCTTTTGCTCACTGTGTATATGCTAATGGCTCAGCTGGATCAATTTCTTCATCTCACGGAATTCTGAAAGGTACTTGTTAGTGCCTTGTTCCATTAGGACAGGACTATTAAGATGCAGAAGTGATTCCTGCAGGGAATATATGGCTGGCCAGGACACGGAGATGGGATTTATTAGTATGCCGTGTACAATAAGTAGCAATCAATACTTCAGTCTTGGCACAGTTTAACTTCGCAGAACACTCTGAAGATACAGTCCATGCCAAATAGCAGCACAGGATTTAGTGCAGTACAGATGTATCTGAAATATTTTAATAAAAATAGGGGTTATGGAAAACATTTGGCGGTTTCTGAAGCATGCAGCAAGTACTACATTATTCACCATCTATAACAGTATAGCTGAGCACATAAAATGTACTGGAAAGATGTTGCATCCATATCTTATAAAAAGTTTCATCTTTCTGTAAAAATGTGCTTTTTTTTTAAGGCTTCCAATTAGGCCAGATTTGCTTGGTATGGAAATAAAGTCACATTTGTGCTAAGCTCAACTTATTTAATATTCTTGACATAAGCTATAAAACTTCTTAAACTCTTTGTAACAAGTTTTATACTATGGTCTTATATTAAGAATGTTCTTGCTAGAACATTCTGGAGAAAACTGAATTCTGGACTCTGAATCCCAAGTGTTTCTGCTGCTTTCTTCTGTGGCAGCAGAAAAAGGCTTTTTATTCCAATTAACTGGTTTTCAGATGAGGCAGCATTTCAAGGATTGCCGTGATCATGACGAAATCACTTCATCAGCTCAGTTTTTAAGCTAAGGCAACACGCAAGACATACATGTTAGAGGTAAAACCAAACTTACCCCTTAGTGAGTACTTAGAAGGGCTACTGTATTAAACAGTAGTCCTATTCCACTTTCCATTAAGCTCCCTTAATGGTCCCTTAGTGGCACTGGCAGTTGTGAAGAGATCCACATCCAAGAGGAAAAAAGTACTTTCCCCTGAGACATTTAGGGATGGAAGAACTCTCTGATGATCATCACTATCTTCAAACTTGAAATCCTGCTGGTTTCTGCACTCTTTCCAATGGTGTGAGCAACAGTAGAGTAAGTAATGTTGTAAAATCCCAAATAAATAGGCAAATAGAAACTTGAGCAGAAAAAATACCTTATTTACTAGATTCTCCTATACTCACTCACTCAGACTTGTCTCAATAAAGATAATCCTTTGCACACCAGACCAATACTGAATGCTAACAATGGGGTCCCTTGAAAAAAACGTAGTTCCATGTGTCCACTTCTCCATCAACATGCTGCATCCCTCAATGTGTTGTTCTCATTGTTGCATCCCTTAACACACATGAAGAGAAAGGCTACAGGATCTCTAATCATTTCCATGTCTGCTGTGGGAGTCACTAGGGTGTTGGCAACATACTGACATCTGAAGAACAGAGACTGGTGACACAGTCTTTCACACTGGTGAAAGGCAATGAAAAGCAGCAGATCACTGCCAAAATTATGTACTGCATAGTGTGCTCTAAATGCACTACAAAGGGCAGCAGTAGGCTTGTGTTTCCATGGTGTGATACAAAGGTGATTACGGCTTGGGGATAGTTTCTCAGATCTTTCACTGTCTTCTCACTCATTGCAAAACTGTGTCAAAAAGACACTGAGTGCCTGCTCAGTAAGAAGTAGAGAGAGGTTGCTGCCATAACCATTGTGGGCAGATGTGATTATCCTGTAAATTAAATTAAATCTTGGTCTGGCATGGGTCTTTCTCTTGATCTTGTGTCCTTTGCAGTTTCTAATGTCAAACCATGTCCAGTGCCCATGCAGTGTTGAATCCCTATGCATGTGAAGATTGCCAAAAATTGAAAGCCTGTTGGAACAATATTTCATGGTTAAAAGCCTAAATCTGACTTTCTTTCTGGCTTACCAGCAACACATGTAGTATAATGTCTGGAACAACAACGCCAGACTACTAACTCCATTCAGTTTTGGTTTAGGGATGATTTTTCTTTCTACCACAACAAAGGAGTTGTATAGCACAAACATTACAACTTCAGTGCTTCTAAACTAGTTTCATATTTGAAGTATAGTCTCCTACACTATTTACAGAAGGTTATGCTGTGTGATTGATTGCATTCTGGTTTGTGTCATGGTTTTATAGCTGTGTAAAAGCCAATGAAGGGCATATAACAAATAGTTGGAAATTCATTCCCTAAAACAAATCAATCACTGGAGCAGAGGACTGAATTATGTAATATGTATTAAGTCAACAGTATAGGTGAGTGACTTATGGAAACATAGGAAATTGCTAATCTTTGACCAGCTGTCAGTACTTTTACTTGTTAAATTTTAGTGTGAAGTGTTTGCTTTGCTTTTCAGAATGTTTTGCCTCAAAATATTTTCTCTTGGACACTCTGGAATAAATAAAGTGGGGACTTTTTAATGTTTTGGGTTGTGGGTTTTTTTTTCATTTTGATGAGATATTATTGATACTAATAATCATGAAATATTTTGTCGTGATAGTGATGTCTTATCTAATAATGCAAGAAACTTTCAATATCTTACAGAACTTAAGGAAGAGTCTTATTGCTTGGACATGTTGCAGGTTATCTTATGACAAACCATTACTACAGACCAGTTTTAAAACAAGATGTCTGTGACAACATATAACCTACAGCCACTCTGGAACTCCAGTAACTTTGAGACAGATGCTGTTTCTGATTATAGGATGGAGAAACATTACAATATCCACAAACAGAGTGCAACATATAGCAGGTGGAAAAGACTTACAGTAATAAGTAATAATGCATTTACATATATACATACATGCATACGTGCATACATGGATCTGTTGGGGAAGTCCAAAAAAGGACACAAAGATGATCAGAGGACTGGAGCAACTCTCCTATGGAGACTGGCTGAGAGAGCTGGGGTTATCCAGCCTGGAGCAGAGAAGGTTCCAGGGAGACCTTATAAACCGCCTTTCAGTAACTGAACAGGGTCTACAAGAGAGCTGGAGATGGACTTTTGAAAAGGGCATGTAGTGATAGGACAAGGGGGAATGGCTTTAAACTGAAAGAGGGCAGGTTTAGATTGGATATTAGGAAGAAATTCTTTACTGTGAGGGTGGTGAGACACTGGACAGGTTGCCCAGAGAAGTCATAGGTGCTTCATCCCTGGAAGTGTTCAAGGCAAGGACAGGTTGGATGGGGCTTTGAGCAACCTGATCCAGTGGGAGATGTCCTTGCCCATGGTAGGAGGGTTGGAACTAGATCTTTAAGGCCCCTTCCGACTTAAACCTTCTGTGATTCTATGATTCTATTAAGCTTAAGACTAAAAGTTGTTATTTTGGTTTCATTTCACCCTGAACATTAATGTTCCCCATCAAGTTGTCTGGAGACACATCCATTTTGGAGACACTATTGACATAGTTATATTAAGTTAGAAAAATGGGGAAAAACGTAGAGTAATATAGGAATCCTTTTCAATTATGTCTCTGAGAATCGACTACATTTTTGAAGCAGCTCACAGTGACTTATAAAGCCAGTTACTATTCTTCACTAATTACCAAGCAATGATGCATTAAAGTAGCACAAATGTTCACTTTTAGTGCCTAATCAGAGCCATTTTTAGCTCCATTTACTAATGAAATTAAGCCTATTCTGTAGCATTTGGAGGTCTAACTCTTTGTCCAATGCAGTAATACTTGGATGACTTAAATCCAGTCTGACACTTAGTAAAGATTTTAACAGATGACAGAAGACAATTCCATTGCTCAAATAAGCATGTAAGAGCTATTTTAGATGTCCACATGAAATCTCCATCTGCTGCTCCAGAGACCTGCAGGTCTTTATACAGATTTTATATCTTAGCTCTGGTCCCATGTGCAAGTCTCTAGGACACAACACTTGCTTTAGGCAATGACATAAATGTCCTAGCACCAGAATCCTGCCACAGATCCCAACAACTTTTGTGAAAATCCAGTGGCTGCTGAGTTAACAGCCACAGCATAAAGCTTACCACTTATCTGTCATATTTAAAGTTCCAGTTCTTCAGAGCTGGCCACAGCCAGGCACTACTTCTTTCACTCTGGTAGGTGTGGGTGGGGAAGGGCCTGGAGATACTGTGAAGAGGCTTAACATTTAGTGGAGAGGGAACAGCAGGAATGACAGGACTCTCATAAAAGACCTGCTGGGGAATCTATGATTATTGCAGTGAGGTCAAGGCTGGAAATCAGACATGGGCTTAAAGAAAACCAGACTTCCTTACTTAGTTTCCCCTGTTTACTGTATAATAAATTGGTTATATTGCTGCTGATTAATCTCTCCAGACATAAATAACTCAAAAGGCCCTGAATCATTTGCAGACATTGCTAATCATCTTTCCTTTTAGATCACCAGTAATGATACTCCTAAGGCAGACTAAAGGCATGACTGCAAAAGGCCCCGCAGGGTTGTTCCTGTCCCGGACTTCGGTCAGGGCTGCTACTTGTTGTACACAGACACAGTTCTGAATATCTCTCTCTAAGATGATTACTGTAATAAAGTAGTATATTCACCAAATTTAAACTGAATTAATAGTCAAGCGCTAATTTAACCCATTGTTCTGACTGGCTGGTTCTAATAATGCATAGGTTAATTCCTAGTTATCAAAGTGCACTTTTAATCCCCCTGCAATTATTCGGCCATACCCCAAGACAAACAGACCCTAGAGCTTTGTTGCCTATTTCTGGCCTCAGTGTTTAATATTGCTGAGTGGGGAAAGGTCCAGATTAAGTCTAGATTAAACATCTCATTTGTACACTGCTGCGTCAGGCATACGCATAGTGATAACTTTCTCTACAGAATTATTGTCCCTAAAACTTGCTAAACCCCCTAACTTTTCAGTTAGAAGCTCACTGTATTTTAATTTTATTTTCTTTTTTGCTATGTACTCTGAGGTTCCCCAGAATTCATTGGAGAACCACTGAGACTAAACAACTTTGTAAGTAACCCTGATAAAAAGGGTGGAAATGAGGACAGGAAACATCAGAACAATCCCTCTGAGGGAGAAATGCAACAGAAGTCTAACTTAAAATGGACATATGATCCTGTTCCACCCTGGAGTCTTCCACTGGCTCCCCTGGAAACAACAACAGCACTATACACAAATTCAGAGCCTAACATAAGGCTCCAAGTGACTGACATTTATCATGGGAACAATGAAGAACTGAGACTACATGAGATCTTCCCGTCCTATGACCCTCCTACTTATTCTTCAAACACTCCAGAGCAGTAGATCCACTGGTGCAGTAACACACCACTGTTTTAACACACAGGATCTTGGAGATACCATTTGGGCTCAGTAGGCAGGTATCAGCAGTATTTTATTTCCAGTCACCTGTATGCCATGGAAGGGCAGGTAGGGGATGGCTGTGAGCCCCAAACTCCTAAGACACTGCAGGAGGGTCCCAGAGCTCATCTCTCAAAGCAGAGAAAGTTAAGTACCTTCTGCATGTTCTGGTAATCCTCTGGCAACAGAGGTAGAAGTGTTGCATTATCCTCATTATTTGGTTCTCGGTAGCCCTGATAGTCACTGGTAAGTCAAATAAAATCATAACCAATATATTCTCGTTCTTTTTGCATTTGGAAAACTTTGAGTGCTTTTTGATATGTGGCTGCTTAAAATTGTAAAGCTACAAAATGGTTTGTCATGGCAGATTTGACTAATAATTTTTTTTAAAAACAAGCCTGGCAAGTTGTGTGACAGAAATGCTTTCAATGGCCCTTGCTATCTGCAGTTTGCAGTTCTCCCTGGCAGTACTGATGGCTAGTCCATCTCTTTCAAAGCCCCGGTGCATTAAATCATTTTGTAAATTAAAAGAAATGTGCTATCTCCAGCAGACAAAGAGCGAATAGGAGATCTTTCAGGCTAATGCCAAGCTTTCAAAAAGCTTTTGAAATCTCATTACTCAAGTATCTAATGGACAGAGTAACAATTGATGCATGTTCTTTTCTCTTTGCCATGCATTCTGTATAACTGACATACATCAACACTCTATTGGTAAACAGGGTGGACAATCTGTCAGCTTTGATTCCCCTCAATACTCTTTTCCATAATATAGGGAAATAATGTTTATATATATATGTGTGTGTGTATATATAATTTACTTATTTTATGTATATATATGAAAATGTAGTTTAAGAGGACTGCCATACTGTATATTAGTATAGTATCATAGTACACTTAAAGTGTGATCAGAAAGCCTCATGACAACCACTTCACTTTATCCATTACCTGAAGTAACATAAAACATATTTAGAGCAATCTCAACTTTTCCCCCACGTCTTCTCAAAAATCCAAAGCCATTTAAGAGTGACCAGGGTTTAGATTCATTAGTGTCTAATGAAGTATAAGTTGTAGCCTTATGCAAATCAGGGTGTTGAAAATCACTTTCTTCCTCTCCCTTAAGTTATATATGGATTCAAATATTACAGCACATACACAATTATGACCTCCTAAGTCACATTTTCTTTCCAAGCGAGGAGGAAAATCACTGCAGGAAAAAGTCTGCCCATTCTTGAAATAACACAGCATTTAGCAAAATACACTAACCAAGACAAAACTGCATATTCCATAAATGTCTAGACAATGATATTATAGAAAGAGCAATGCAAGCATTTTCAAAAGTACACTATAGTCATCTAAGTCTGTCCTACCAAGCCAGTGGTAGTTTGACAAATGATCCCAATAGGGCAAAGAGCATTGTTGAGCACTCCCATCTGTAGTCTTCTGACTGCAGAATTTAGTTTGAATCATTGCCAAAAAAAAAAAAAGACACAATCAAAAACTAACCATCATCCAAGCTTGTACAGGCAATTGGCCCTGCAACAACCTTACTTCAATCCCTTTCCTTTTATTTGTGTTTTATGTGCCTTGGGAGGTGTGTGAGAGCCTTCTCTCTGCTATACATCCACCCTGACTCAAAAGCCCCCACATCCCAGTGCTCCAGGCTGCCTATTGACAGTCAGGCTCAGTGAAAGAAAGCCATTGGCCCACGTGGAGCACTGCATTTCAGATCCAGAGACCTTTTATACAGAGCAGATGGGATCAGCATGGGATGAGGAAACTAACTTAATGTCATGACTGTAGGGAACTACTAAGAGATGCAAATTTTGGGTCAGCTCTGAAGGGAGAATGAACATGTCCATTTGCTACCTCAGTTTAGAGTGGAGAGGCATACAGAGAGAGCAATTACAATAACCACTGGCAAATAATTACTGGACAAAATTTAATTAGAAAATCCTGATTCATAAAACTCATAACACGATGTGGAGTTGTTTTTCATTAGGACTTTAGCTGTATCAAATTCAAATTTCTATCAGGAAGTTGCCTTATGAGCCAGTAGAGTTGTGGCAAAGCCCAGCTCTCTGCAGCACTGTACCACAGCGCAGGACTGCATCACCACCACTTCCACATTTTCTGTCCAGGAAGCAGTAACCTGAGAGGCTCCGAACCCTTCAGAGCCCCAGTTCAAGATAAGATGAACTTTTGGATCTATGGAAGACCTCATTCTATGGAAGACAATGCCAGATATGGAGCACCGCCATCTCCACATTTCTTTGGCAAATGGCTTGGCATGCCTACCTCTTGAGGAGGCAAGTTGTACTTCAAAAATATTATGTTGTTGGTATTTCCTGAGTAATTTATTTCTTCACAGAGAATTTCTTCTAGAAATTTTGACAAACTTGATTTAATTTCAAATTGGAACAAACCCAACTGAAAAAATAATGACATATTTCTCTGAAGAACATCTCCCTGGGTTTGGCCAGCTCTGATTAAGGTAAACGAAGAATGAATGTCCTCAAACTCCACATCCATCATTTATGTTCCAAAAAGGAATCAGCCTGTTCTGAAAGGCCCAAACAGGCGTGCTGCGAAATTCAAGTTGCCCGAACAAAGAGATGAATGAAGAGCTGAACAAAATGTGCATGTGGGAGTGGGCACAGCATTGTGATTTGTGAGCTGTATTATCCTGCAGTCACAAAGTGACAAGCAGGTCCTGTGGCCAGACCGCACTTTAGTTTGGGAAGCAGTTTGCATAGTCTGTTTTGCATCTTTCTTTGGAACTAACCAAAAGAAGATGGAGAATAATCTTTGAAAGGGGCAGACACATTGATTTGTCATACATTCAGGTGTCAGATTTCTAGTTCAATTGGGGATTTAATTTACTTTAAAAATCCAAGGATTAATTTCCTTTGTTAACTCCCTCCTTCAGGTCCAGTTCTTGCAACTCTTCATTCTTCTTACATGTTTTTGAAATTCATATGCGTTCGTACTGGGAACCAGAATCATCTTAAATTCCTGAGTGACTGGATGGCTCACCATTTTTCTTTATGACTAATGAATTTTTTTCACTCCCTCAAGCCTTTGTCATTAAGGCCATTGTTTCCCCAAGGAGATGTCCTTGCGCATTCAAAAACTGAACAATATTCTTCTCATGTACTTTGTGGCAGATGCGGCTGCGTTCTGAACACCTGTGGAGACGCAGCTTCTTTGTGAGTTGATATCAGCCATTAGCTGGCAAGGTCTAAGGATAACGTCTGCTCACACAACTGCACTCTTATTCCTTTCTTCCTGTTTTCATTTTACTAAGTCTATGACAGGGCTGTATAATTTCTTTTAAAAATCTATGATTTCTCTCCACTAGGATCATTAGGAACATGATGAGATGTGCCTGAAACTGCAGATTGTGACAAAATGAAACTTCTGGATCTTTGTCTCACCCTTCTGCTGTTAATCTGTCTCTGACCCCTCTCTGTAGCCTTAACATATTTTAAAGGATCAAACTTTTGGGAAAGGAGTGATCACATTAATCACAAAGGTAAAAACAATCTTTTCTTCTCTGCTCCTTCCAGAAAGTCTGTTTGCTTTCAATACAAAAGGCTTTCTGCTTATATATTTGTGAGGGTGAGGAAGTCAGTAGATATTCAGGCTCATGCAAGTCTTGACTGATGATAAGTGAGAACAAATATGTTTGGGTTTTTTTTGTGGTTTTACTTGACCTTCTGTGAAGAGAGAATGAAGCCCTGTACTCTGAAAAAAAATGGCTGTTTGACGAGATGGCAGCACTGAGTTAAGTCATAGAATTAAATGTATTTGACCTTTGTGTATGACAAATTTAAGTAATAGTTTTAAAAGAGTTTTAAAAGTGCCAAAATAGAAGCTACTCCTATGTATATAATTGTTATACCAGTTGCTCACACAGTCTAGCAACACACTAGTCTTGTGGGTGTTATCGGTTGTTTTTAACGAGTGTGCTTTATGCCTCCTCCCTTCCTAAGGTAGGTTTTCCCCTTTCTCCAGATAGCAAGGGCTTGTACAGCTTCACAACATGATATAAGTGGCCAGGGCAAGGCCTGAAGAAATCCTTTTTCTTCTGTATGCAGCAGCCCAGATGAGTCCTATTAGAGCAGTCAGGAGGAGCTACTCAGCTTCTCTTCATTTCACCAATGCTCATCCCAACCCTGCTCCCATCCTACAGAGACAGCTCTGCCTGGTTGGTTTCTCTGACACTGCTCTTCAGATGAAGCTCTCGGCACAAATACACCTGGGAGCTGAGACAAAGCTTCCTTTGGGTCTTTTTGCTCTCAGCACATGCTTCTCCAAGCTCATCCTCTGCCAGGCAAAGACGAGATGTGGCTGACCCGAGGACAAAATCAGTTGTTGCCAGGACTCAGAGAGACTGTGTCTGATCTCAGCTAACAGATTTTGGGGGGGTGGGGGGTGTATTTTAATGTCTTCATTCTGTTAATCATTGGTGATTAGTAATCAATTGTGTCCTTTCTCAGGGAACAGAAAGGTGAAATCTGTCTTTGAGGATTTTGCAAGATAAGATGCTGGCTGATAGCTAAGGACTTCTTTCAAGGCACAGAAGGGAGCGTAAAATGACTGAAGTTTGTGTGGTTTTGGGAGTGGACAGGGAAGAAAGAATCTTTGTCACTCTTTTTTCCTTATTCTTTCTTCCTATTGACCCAACTCTAACCGCACACAAACATGCACAGCTTATTACACACAGCTGTTTGTGGTGTTTTCAATGTGGTGGTTGGTACCAGCCTTGATCTTAGCTTCTAGCCAGTGTATTTGCAACTCAGGTCTACAGAGCGCTAGTGATACTAGTAAGGATTTTTATAGAAGTCAAGAACAAAATTAGCTGACTTCCCCTTCTGAAGAAAGAATAATGATGTCACAATCATAACCCGGCCATTCCGAAACTGGTGCCATTAGCAGGAAAAAGCACATACTAATCAATAAATGTTGGCACTTAATGGCTCTGAAGTATTGGTGGGCTGGCAATTTGCATCTGCTCACATCACTGTGTACTCACAACAATTTACTGCCTTCTCTCCTGTTGAAACCCACAGATATAAATTGTCAAACAGGGACTAGCTAATTCTTCCTTCCAGTCTCATAAATGATTCTTACGAAGGTCTGTTTAGAAATCAATAAATCTTATATGTGGAATGGGTAGGGAGGCATGGTGCTGTTTAATTAATAGGTGACTGTCACAAGGTAACTGAAACATCATGTTTTCCCTATCAGATTTCTTTGCTGCAACTCCGTAGATTTACTCCTAAAGACCTCTCATGGTACATTTGCGTGTTTCTGAACTTCAGCCCTTGCCCTGCCATGTGTTTGCATAGGAAAAGGCAGAAGCCACGTGACTGGCTCTGCAATGCAGATTGCACTGGTGGCCTCACTCAGAGGCAAAATCCACTGCTGGTAAATTCTAACTTCTCCCACTGAAAACTTGACTCATGAGCACTAGCTTGCTCCCTTCTGAAGAGAAGAAACTAACTCTCTTTTAATGAAACTTTTCAGAGGAAGAGAATTACACAGAGCTTTCCCGGAAATTATCACCATAACTCTCCCAGTTTCCAAGGAAACCAGAAGTAGGCCCTTGGCAATGTAGAGAGAAGCCAAAAAAAAGGATTTGCATGCACCTGAAGGAGCATGAATTCTCTTCTCTAAGAAAATTTTCAAGATTATTGACATAGGCTACTTATACAAAAAGACTCACAGGAAGGCTCACTGAGTTCATTACTGATCTGAGACAAAGTACAGGATATGTTCATTCGCACTTCACTGCAACATGGAAAGGAGAGTATCAAAACATCACTCAAAAATATGGTGTTTGACATGTCACCTTCTCTTGCCCATCATTTTAAAAAAATCATAAAAGCACCATAAAAATATTATTTTATTGTAATTTTGTTCTCTTAAAACAATACCTGAAATTTTGTCCCTGAGATAAGTTTGCTCATTATTGATAGCCTGTTCCCCAGTGAGTTTAGTTTGACCTGGCTTTTGGACAAAATTTGATTATAGATATGATAGCCAATTATGTGAATAGTTATGGTCTGCAGAACCAAATCTCAGTTTCTCTCGGAATTCTCTTTTATCAGCATATTAGACCACTGTCTCTGACATTTGATGAGGGAGAAGGAATTACAGATGAAATGAGAATTAACCTGAGAGATGAAGAAGGCCTATGGCACACCATTAGTGGGGAATGAGACTGGAGAAATTAATTGAATCTCCTTCTCCACAAGCTCACTTCTTGAGCTCCGAGATGTCTGAAATTATATCCAAAATTAATATCTGTCATAGAAAATGATCTCCAGTCCACACACTGGACTGAATCTTACAAGACTTGGTTGTCATTAAGCAGTTCACTTTACCTCTCTGTTCCCGAACACCCTGTAGAATGAGGACAACAGCTGTGCACTCAGAGGCATTTTGTGAGGACAAACATAGGAAGACTCAGAGTGAGACCAGAAGCTATACTGTTAGGGCAAAGTAAGTGCTAAGCAGAATTTATAAAAGTGGTACATATGTTGTGCAAATTCACATTTTCACCCATTTAATTCAGTGCTGCTGTTTCATCACAGACGCAATGAGCAAATGAGTGAATGTACAAAAATGCATCCTTTTTACATTGTAGCCTAGGTTCTCAGCTCTCCACTGATTTCAAGGTGTTGCAATAAATCTAAGGCACCCTGTAGGCCCCTTCATGTTTCAAATACTTGCTAATATCACAGGTCACACCTACGCAGGGAGATAAAACAGCTGCAGGTGTTTGGTCCACCCAAACAGTTGTGGATGCCCAGAAGATCGGGGACAAACTGTAAGCAATTGGACAAGAGCTATGAAAGCTCTGAAAAGCTTTTGGAAGTGCCTGAGTACTGAGCAGAGATAGGCACCTGGGGGTGGTGTGAGGACGTCAGGAATCCAGAAAGAGCACCCAGCTATGGAACTACTCTCATTCTCTGTTGCATCCCTGCTGGGCTGAGCTGGAGCCCTCCTCCACCAACCACTTATGAAAGCCTGAGGCTTCTGGAAGAAGAAAAAAACAAAAAGCGGGATACTGGCACAAAAAAATTGTCAGTTACAGGTGAGACTCCAGAGGGACAGTATCTCCAGATAGCTGGAGACTTGCCTACAACTCCTGCTTTCTAGATCTCTCATGCTGTAGAAGCCAGGACAGAAAACTTCACCTCACTGAGTAGCAGATACAGAGCAATAGGGCAAAATGTCATGGAAGCTCTTCCACATGCTGACAGCTCAGTATCAACACCCAACACAGAAGCATCACTCAGGTCTGGGGGACTTTTTAAAATAGAAACCAACCTGTACTCAACCAGCTATAGGGGGCTCTTGCATAACACTGCCTGTGCAAGCAGGCAGCTGGTATGGTTGCAAGATCATGGTCATCCTCAGTAACAAGCATTTGCTTAAGTGTCTTGTTTCTGAAAGCCATCTTTGTCAGAAACAATACAAGAAGTAAGTCACCTCATAGAGCAATATGACACCAGTATACACATACTGCAGACTTTGACTATTCATATTTATTTAAGATAAGATCTGAATTTTTGTCACAGAGTTTAACATCTTGCATTTGGGCTTTTTCTCAGGCTTTCTTGCTTTCTCATCCATGCACTATATATATAGTGCATATATATATAGTGCATATATATATATATACACATATTTAATGAGGGTTGTACTTCAGTCTAAATAAGACATTTATTTTAAAATAAATTCACAGATTCATAGCAGTAACCGAATAAACCAATCTTGCCTACAATATAACATTTGTTTGCTGATGGTCAAATTATTTGAGGTCTTCCAGTCTTAGCAGTCAATGTACTGTAAACTGATGTAGTCCCTGTGTAGCACAGTGAAGCAGGCACCAAAAACCAGACACAACTCTAGCAGATGCTCCCCAGGGCAGGCACATTGGTGCTGAGGCTGGAGGAGTGGATGGTTTTGCAGCCTCTTGGTATGAAGCATTCAGTGACTTGAGCAACCCGCCTGAGAGGGATGTATATACTATGTCACTGTGTCCTACAGAAACTATCAGGAGAAAATGCTCAGTCCTGTCAATCATTTGCTTTATTTCCCTCTCAGTGTTCAAATTCAGTATATTAGCCCACTAATAAACACCGTTTGTCAACTGCATGCCAAGCGTACTCTCAGTGAAACAAATAAGGTGCACCAGAGATGTATTTGATGTTCAGATTCACTGGTTTAATTTTAGCAAGTTGCCTCTTCTGCCTCATGCTTCATCCTACTAACAGATTTATGTCTGGGTTTTTTGATCATCCATTATTTCTTGCGCTGTTCAGCGTTTTGCCTTTTTGCCCTTATTCTTAGCAGACAGGTGATGCACACATATCTCTCTGGGGCCAAAGACACTTTCAATTCTTCCTCCTGCATTAATAACATATACAGACAACTTGTCTTCTGAGGGTTTTTTACTGAATTTTGTTGCCTCTTTTTCTACGAAAGATATACTGCTATGAAAAGACTCATTGCTTTCTCCTACCCTTATCCTCAGGGTACTGTCATTGTTATCTATTCACTACAGATAGCCTAAGTTTGTCACATTTCTCAATAGTCTTGTTTATTATTTACTGTTCCTTTCACTAGACTATCAGCTCATCTCTGCTGTCTGCTATGTATCGCGCTTTATTCATTATGATTTTGCACTGCTGTTTTACAATCTTTTATAAAAGCAGTCAGAGGGGAGAGTCCTTTTCTCCTATGGCTATGAAGAATGCAGATGTGGCTTGTACCAAAAGGGACTTTTCAGCACCAGATGAAGCACCTTTATCAGAATTTTTCATAAACACTCAGGTTCACAGGGGTTTGCTTTTTTAAGTCCTTTGCTTTGCTTGAGACTGCCCTCCTTTGACAATGTAGTGGAAGTCTTTGATGATATCTTGAAAGAAAAGACCAAGATTTTCTTCCCCTTTTTTGTCTGTGACTGAAACAGAAGCTCATGGGGTAAGGAAAGCTGAAAAGAGGGCTGCGTGGCAGTACACCAGAGACAAGGTTCCGTATGAAATCCTGCTTCATTCACTGTTTATATTCTTGTTGAACATGTTGTTTAGCATAATTTTGCCCCATGTAAGTAGATCCAGCTGCCTTTCATGAGCTCATTAAAAGTGTTGGTCTTTACATACTCCTTTTTCAGCAACATGTAACAATAACAACTAATAATTTACTGTTAGGCAAGTTTCAACATGTGCAAGCAGCCTGTTGTTGAAAATAACTTGCAGAGCTGAAAAAAACTCTTAAGGGCTCTTTTAAAGCACCATTAAGTTTCTCTTAAGATTTTCTCTTCACCAGAAGCCCAGCAGTCACAAATAAACAATGCTTTGCCAAACATGGGGCAGAGGTTTTTGTTGTGGTGATGCTTTGTTCTGCTTTGTCAGCCTGACTGACAATAATCCAGCTCTGGAGATTGCTCCACCCTTGCTAAATGAGAACATGTCTGCAGCCACTACAGCTCCTCCAGGCTCAACTTCAGTCTGGAGATCTGCACAGCTGAAAGAGACATTTTTTTACTTAGGGAAGAGTGGAGAAGAAAAGCATCAGACAGGCTCTTTCTGAAAATGGCAATAAATTGTTCATGGCCAATTTCAGTTAATGCTGGCCTTTCCCTACCAAAATACTGCATTTCTTTCTATCTCCAAACTATATCCAAATTCCCATTCTCTGATTTTGCTGGCACAGGGCCTTTAGGACAACAGGTTCAGCCATGCTGTTATCAGAGTAGTGCACAACCATGGAGTCACTGGTGAGTATTTTTAAACATGTCCTGACCTAATGCCCGGTTCCCAATGCCAGGCATGGCTGAACAGTGGCTCAGCAGCAGGAAACCTGCTGTCAGTCCTCCTCAGCTCACATCCAGGGCACTGCTGCTTACTGCTTCCTAATAGTCATCGAGGCACCACAGAATCCTTCAGATAAAGGCACAGCCACCTTCATTCCACACCCCCACACTGCCCGTGTTGAATTCTTTGCCATGTGAAGCAGTACACAGTCACTTCTTCCCTTCACTCCTTTCCTCTCTCCACAGTGGTAAAAGATTTTGGAGAAACAGAGACACATCAGCAAATTCCGCTGAGTTTTTGCCTAACCCAGCTAAGAAAAGCAAATGCAGCAGGGGAGTGCAGAGGTTTACTCTGAGCGCTCCTTGGTTTTTGCTTGCAGCAAAGATTTTCTAGGCCTTACTTTGCATGTGTTTGAAGGTACAGAAACATATGAGGGTGAAGGCTTGTAAAAAAAAGAGCAGATTCTTCCCCCCCCCCGCATTTAAACCTCAGTAATATCCTTAGACTAAATTACATATGTGTGTGTGTGTGTGTGTGCACTATACACACATAATGCTGACTGCCTCTCGTTCTGCTTCAGTCCAGTGAGTGCATTTCAGCTAACGTGGCTATATGCCACCTTTTCACCTTGGTCTCTCTTACTCCTCGTGTGAGTCCCAAGAGGACAAGCAGGCAACCCACAGACGTTCCTGCCAAAAAACTCCTCCAACAGCTTCTCCAAGTCCAGGTCCCCATGGAAATTTACATCTGGAGGGGAAAAAAACCTCACCCTCTTCTTTTGGCAAGAAGATACCCCGATCCCCAACAAGACCCCAGACCTGGTGGCCTCAGCCACTGTGTGATGCACAGGGAGCAGCTGATGAACACAGACCGAAACAGAGTGGAGCACATCCATGTGCTTGTTCCTCGCTTTGCCGACACCCTGACGGTCCCTCAAAGTTAGGTCGGGATATTTGTGTTGCCTGGCCTTCACATCCCTCCCAGGGGGGGAAGCCACCTCTGGCCAGAGCCGCCGCCGCCTCTCAGCCGCGGGCCGGCGCCACGGCGGGGACTGCGGCGCCATCGTGTGTCGGCGCGGGGACGGGGACACGGGGACACGGGGACACGGGGATGGGGCAGCGAGGAGCGGTGGGGCGAGTGTGGGGCCGGGGATGAGAGGTGAAAGGGAAGGAGCTGCCTGGCTGAACAAGAGAGAAGGGCAGAGCAGCCTCCCCGCATCAGCAGCTCTCCCCCGTGCCCCCCCCGCCGCCCTCCGGCAGCCGGGACAGACCCTGCAGAGGGGTCTCAGCAGCAGGCGGGCTGTCCCCTCTGAGTGTCAAGCTCTGGATTTTTGGCTACTCTCTGATGACACACTTTTCCCATTTCCCAAAGACCTGGCCGAACAGAGGAGTGTGACTAAAGTGCTTGACTGGAAATGGAGCCCGGGGGAAATGTGGGGACGGGGACCGAGTCTTTGGTGTGAAAAGAGGCTAATTTTCCAAAAACGGTTCCGTTTTTTTCACTCGACCCAAAAACATCTGGGCCTTCTGAGCACCGAGAACTGTGCCTGACTCTCTGTAGCCACTCCTATGGCCCAAGAGATGGTCACTAATGCAGGTACCCCATGGAGGTGACAGGATACCGTGAGTCGTACTCCCTGTGACCTCTAGCAAGGGTATGGATGCTCCATCAGGAGAGCTCTGTGGCAGCTCTGCAATATCCAGAATCTGCAGTGTCCCATATCTAGCAAGCTCTTAAGTGCAACAGTACCAGAAACCAGGTATAAAGAAAGACATTTTCACTGGAGGGCATTTTTTCCCACCTCTTGCATCTGTTCAGGGTTTTTTTGTTGGGTTGGGGTTTGTTTTGGCTTTGCCTTTTTTTTTTTCCCAAAAACTGTTTTTGCACAGCAATTTTCATTTGTTGTAAGCAAAACAGTTTTTTTCAGAGTGTATGCATCTGCACAAGATTCAAGGTCCTCAGTACCGCTACAATGAAGAAAGGAAGAAAGAAGAAGTGAGATAGCAAAGAGACAAGAGCTATGCAGGAAACTAATCTTCCTTCAACTTACACACCTTGGCTTTTCTCCTCAGAATTCTGAAGAGTGCTTGGGGGAATAAAAGGTAACACAGAGAAACAACAGGTACATTGTTAATCTATCCATGTAGACTTATGGTCCTAGAGAACAGAGTAAAAACCCCTCAGAGACGAGTGAAATTAAAAGTCCAATAAAACGGAGAAATGTTGTAGGGGCAAAAATGGACCTAAGAAAATAAGAAACTTAAAGGCACAGAAAAATCTATAAAAGGAAAGAGTTAAAAAGTAGGGGGTAAATGACTACCCCACAGAAAAGATGAAGGCTTATTTTAACAAAAGTGAAAATGCAGTTTAGTTATGGTATCATGCTCTCAATTTTAGAGGTTATCTCAAAAAACCACTTCTATAGTGTCACTAACCTTTGGATATGTTTGTCTTCCACATTCCTCAAAGGGAGAGCCAAAACAGGCTTGGGAAAAGATGAGCAAAAGTATGCAGAAGGTGAAACTGATTCTCAGTATCTAATTCCTATGCATTTAAACTATCTTTATTACATGCAGATGTATGTACGACCTTCTGTTCTGTATTTTCAAATCCAAACACTTTGTCAAACATCAATTAATCAGAACTTCCTGAGCAGATTTGGGGAATTTTTTACTTTAATAAATAATATCCCATACTTATTTGCACAAAGTATATAGCAAAAATAAGCCACTTTATAATGTCCAAAAATCCTCATTAGCAATCTAAAAGTAAATGTCTGTTTTCCTCCAGCTGAACTAACATTTCTTAAATATAAGGTTCACTTGAACAAATGTATGTTTTTGACAGTAAGAGTGGGTTTCTCCTTTAATGGCGTTAATGGCCGAGAATATGGAACAATAAATCCACATTCCTCAGTAAGTGAATGTGCATTTAGCCTTGTCCAAATCTGAAAAGACTACATAGAATTTCCATTATTATGTGATAATCTGGTTATGATTATGGTGAGTTTCTACTTAAAAAGATACCAAATTTATTTCATTGATTCTGTGTTTAGAAAGAAGGGGAAAAAAGGCTGCTGGAGAAGTGGAGAAGCCCAGCTGGGTCTTATACCTGATGGTCCCTTCACAAACCAGCACCCCTACTCTATCCCAGAATGGCACCAAGCAACCAAATCCCTAGAGCCTCAGACATGTACCCAGACATGCAGACCACATATGTGAAAAAATGTGGGTGAAGGCAGTTTCATTTCAATATTGGCAAAGAGACCGCAAGTGCTCAGCAAATATGTGATCAGATTACTCATATATAAAGCGTGTAACAGGGATTCAGGTACCAAATCTTAGGGATGATGTTTCTGAAATTGTAACTCTAGCTGGTTCCTTGCATGATGACGCATGAAAGCTTTCAGTCTGGCAGGTGAACGAATTATGCCTTGGTACAATGTACTGGACTGTAATGGCCCATATCACTGTTTCATAAAATGGGTGCTGCACTCATCCCTGAGTGGAAAAACATTATTTTCAGTCATAAATCTCTAACTACTTATTGATGCAATCAGAACAGTCATTGTGAACTCCTTACAACTTTATGTGGTGCGGTAGAAACTGATATTTTATTGTACCCTTTCAGGAGAATGTATTTTCTTCTTGGGCTTGTTGTCGATAAAACTCCATGGAGATGAACTGCATTGTGCTGCTAAAAGTAGAGAGGGGTAGTAGCTCTGGCTTAGCTCCACCATCAGCTCTGAAAAATTAATTAACATTTTTATTTGTTCTTTTCACTCTATACTGTGGCAATTTTGAAAAGGCAGATCCAAATGTGATCTTAATGCATGTGTTAGGGAAAGAGTGAGGAGGAAACCCAGTAATAACTCAAGGTTATGTTTTTCACCTATAAAATTGATGTCAGAAAATAAAAATTGAAAGAGTGATAAAATAAATTAAATATATAACAATGGATGTCGGCATAGCAGACAAAGCAGTGAAGGCATTGCCTTGCCTTAAATCTAGCGTGAAGAAAAGTTCATGAAGGTTGTCTCTGGATTTTGAACAGCAGCTTAAGAGGCATAGAGCAAATGACTGAATAGGTTATCATTGAAGTCAACAAGAACTTTATTTCTTGATTTTTCAAGCAGTTGAAGCATTAGATGCTCATTTGTGATATTTGCACACCCCCAAAACCTTTTGTATCATTGCCATCTGGTTTTTATTTAGAAATCCCAAGTGTATGGATCATATCACCTTGCAAGAGTGTAACAATGTCTGTTGCAATGTTACAATGTCTGATTTTTTCCCTTTCCATACATCCTGCATAGCAAACGGAACAATAAACACAAAGAAGCTCCAGTGATGATTGATTTGTCATCAGAATATGCCACCAGCTCTCTGGGGGCTCAGGAAGGTTTTTGCTTTGCATCCTGGAGTCTGTGAAGCCCCATATGCTCTCTGATTTCAGAGGGAACTGGGGAAACACTGTCTTTACGTGGGAAACGCCGCAAGAACCAGCCTACAACATGCTCAAGAGTGAGCTGGCTTGCTGAAATCCCCTGCCAGCTCAGTCTGTGACAGCACAGGCAGACCCCTGCATGAGTCTTCTTTTGTGTAGATGGATGTGTGTGCGCATAAGATGTGCTCATAAACATGTTCTAACTGTTAGAGAAAACAAAATTTTAGCAGCTGGTAGGAGATGGCAGTTTTACAACCACTTGCTAATTTTTCCATAGCTTATTACCAAGCATTTTAGAACAGTGATCTTGCCAGTAAGTGCCAGTTCTCCTTGTTCAGTTCAGTTTAATAGCTTAATAATGCATAATTGGAGTTCTTGGGTACTGGTAGTGAAAGGACACTACACTCCATTAAATCCAGGATATTTATTTTGAGAAAATGAATGACTGCACGATTTTCTGGGAACACTAATAGGCTTAAATGGATTTCAAAAAGCCTTTTACCATTACAGAATAAGACTCAGCTGTGGGTCACATGCTCTACTCCCAGGATGAGCCCAGAATGCAGTCTGTCACTCACTTGTTCTTCACTAGAGAAATTCTGTGGATCTTGCTAGGAATGTTCTTGATTCATTGAGTTATGAACAGGATCAGACTCAGGCCTCTTATTTTTATAACAGGCAGCACTCTTTATGTAAAAGATATATGGTTTTGAAGCAAGTTAATTCAGCATTATATTGATGATTTGGAAGGCTACCTATTAGATGTACCTCTCAAAAACTTCTGTTGTTGTCTTCAACCACGTAGATGGATATTGGCCTCAGGATGTTTTCAAAGTTCTTTCATTGTCTGGTGGGTTTTGTGTTCAAACTTCCTACACCTTCTCTCCCAGAGCTCATGTGCAATGGACTGTAATGTAATGTAACACTCTCTCTGCTGCTTCCTCTGGACTCAGCACCATTGATTAGGTGGCTATTGGGCTATAGAGGTACTTACGTGGAGTGATGGACATTTGGAGCTTGTTCAGCATTTTCCATGTCTGTGGAGCACCATACCCTTCCCACACTTAAGACTTCTTAGTTCCTGAGTCTTAAACACAAATATCCATTCAGCAGTGTACAGTACAGTACAGTTCTTTTCTAACTTCTAATTTCTGATTAAGGTTTCTTTTATGGATGTAACAGCTCAAACCCCTCAGACTAGCCTTCAACTGTGGTGTTAGAATAAAATTGCTAAGAACAGAAAGAGAAAAACTGGTCAAAGAGATTTGACTCACACAATACATCCAGTGTGACAATGCACAAAGCTTGTCTATGTTTCCTTCATGTCACCAGAGGGAAAGGGAAGGTTTTTTCCATTGCTCAAACATGGGAACTTCATTGCCTTCTGATCAGGTTGGTTCATCACTTCCCTCCCCAACATCTCTCAATTAGATATTTTGATCATCTCCAGTTCACTTTCCCACTTGCCAAACATAATGTATGCTCTTGATGAGATACATTTTTTTTCCAGAATGTCCACTATAAATGCCTAAATGAATTTCTGACTGTGTCTTTCTTCAATTTAAACTTGTTTCTTCATTGGTACTAATGCTAGTTAAAGTTCTTGGGAAAATCTATCCATTTTGTACCAGTATCACTCATGTCATCTCATGTCTAAATAAGAAACAGATAAAATTCACAATCCAATATGTTGAGCCAATGCTTGGCAAATAAACAATAAAACAGTTAAACATACAAACAAAAGTAAAAAGAACTACAAGATTTCACATTTCACTTTTTATCACATCTCGTGTCATCTCATCTTTCACTTGTCACATGCATTTGGAAAACTGTTTTGCAATGATATTTTCTTTTTCAATTTAATTTTTACTTTTTCTTGATCCCACTCACATAAATATGACAATATGAGTTATCTATGGATGATTCATTTATCCTTCTGACAGCTAGCCTGTCCAATGTATTAGAAACAATCACAGCTCCTTGGCACCTATTTATACTTCCCTTCTCTTTTTGCTGCATTTTAGAGGAAAACACAGTCTTAATCAGCAAGGATGCATATAAAAATAATTCAAATATATTTGAGGACTTTCACTTGAGTTAAAATATTTTCTTTTTTTCATTTTGTAACCATGCTGGAGATACATGGTTTTCTGCAAGGAGTTATAATAGTCTATTAAACACCACAGTTATGACATAGTATAAATATAAATTTTTTTTATTTCTGGTTATTTCTGTCTCTAGCTGCAGTTTCTCCGTATGTGTTGATGCTTGTATTTGAGCACCACAGATTACCTCACCTCAGACAAAGTTTCATTCCATACTCCTGCTTTTCCCGTCACAGAGTGTGGTTTGCATTGTTCTCCACAGAGGAGCTTTGAGCCCCCTCAGCTCCTGGGACTATTGACTTGGAGTCAACCTCTGTCATAACCATCTCTGATGACTTTAAAGACAATAATGCTAAAAAGAGTTTCCTAAGCACTGTAGCACTAAATCTGATGAGAAACTTGTTTAAACATGTCTTAAAATGGCCTTTTGTGGTCTCTTTGCAAACACGTGTTTCTTCTTCCCAGCACCCCCCAGGACAGGTTATCTCCCATGCAGGAATGTCCTGGGAAAGGTGTCCTGAGGTGTTTCCCATTGGTCCTTGTTAACCCCATCTTGTGATTGGGTGTTCCTGTAAGCCCCTTGAGACTTCTAATTGGTTACTCTGTGAATCCTCCCAAACCCTATAAATGTAACCCCCCCAACAA